>NC_090663.1:67219155-67525561 GCF_013368605.1 Nyctibius grandis | reverse complement strand
GGTAGGGGAGGTGACACAGCTTCCTTGGCAGGACAGGGTTGTCTGCCTAAAAGAAAGGACCACAGATGGCAAAAGCAGGAAAAAAAGTATTCAGAGGTTTAAAAAAAAAAAAAAAGATTTGCCTTTAGGTGCTGAGATCACTGGTGATAGACAGGAAGGCTAAATACTGGGATGGAGTGAACACAATGAAAGCAAAGTTGTGTTTTTATTTACTACATTAGGAAAAGCTCTATGACCATCTGATATAAACTGGCACAATTTAGGTAGGGTGGGTGAAAAGGTCAGGGTTTTATTTCTCATTAAATGCAGCAGGATGTGTCCCTCAGAAGCAGTTGTTTGTCAAGGTTTGCTCACAGCTGACCAGTGCTATGACTGTGACAGGGTGATGTTGGCTACTGAGAAGCTCCACGGGTTCCTGGCCAAGCTGACTTTGGTGTTTGGCCAGTTGGATCTCATAGCCCAGCATCACGATGCACCAGTGAGGTGGGTCTAGAATTTAATTTTTAAAGCTATATTTATATTGACTCTACTTCATTCTGCTAGGCTGGCTGTGTGGCTCCAAGCAGCTTCCGTATGCAAGTTGTACTGTTTTGTACCTAGACATGCTGTGGATATACCCAAGATTTAAGTTGTTCCTGGTCTAAAGAGCTTGCCTGCAGCAAGAGCTGGCTTTTTCTGTGGCAGCCCAAACCACATATTATAGCCCACATTTGGCATTTTCCTTTGGGCATCCTAACCCCCCCTAACTTTGAAAGTTTTGACTTAGCCAGCAACCCCATCTGCAGGGAGAAGCTCATATCCCCTCATGTCCCTCTGGGACACCTTGTTTGCAGACTGTTTCTAAAAATGATGGAGCATGTGGTGGGCATCTCAATACCAGATTTCACTGGGTGAGTCTGAAGGAAGCATTCCCTGAGCTAATTGCTAGCTGGGAAAAGGGAGGAACAGCAGGGCTCACGGGTGCTGCTCCTCACCCTGTTCCCAGCTCCAGCTGGCTGCTGCAGACCTCTGTCCTACTGCATAAGGAACCATACTTTCCATCCATACCTGCCTGCCCTAGTTGCAGGTCCAAGACATGATGTGGGTTTGGTTTTAAATTCTGATTACGGACAAAATTACCTAACGTTACACAAGGACAATTGAGGTGAAGCACAGTCTTTTGTGCGTGCACTGCTTTCCCTAAGTGGAGGAAGGCAGGAAAAGTTCGGTGAAAGATGAGATGAGGCTGTAATATGATTTCTCATCGTCCGTCAGTCCTGCGTTGCCTGGTCTGATCACCACAGCCACGTGAGTATCCGCTTCCTCAGCTGCATTTGCTTCTGAAACAAACAAAGGTGGGGAGAGTGGAGATGAGATGTGCTTACCAACCTCTCCACATGAGGGTCTTTAAGGCTTGAAGACGCCCCAAAGCACTAAAGTGCTTTTAGAGGTTGACACTGAGAGAGCAGTGTTTGCACGTGGCGTTGCAGGGCTCTAGAGAGGGACCAGCTCCTAGCAGACCTGTAGCTGCCATGTAACGTGAGTGGATGGGAGCTGGCTGCCTTGCCACCTCCTCCCCTCTCCCAGCTGATGGCTGTCCAAGGCACCATGCAGGCAGCACGCACCGGCAGCTCAATTCCTGTAATGAAGAAGCTGGGCTGTGGTCAGGCTGTGGTGTTGGCAAGTCCAACACCCCCCACTGGGAGTCACTTCTCACAGGCTTCCTTTGTTCCTCAAGCACAGCAAGACACTGCAGGAAGATGACACAGGGAAAAGGAGGTAACTGCAAGCTCCCACCAGCTCTGCTGCCAGGGCTGCGGAGGAGGTAAGGGCTAACTCCTGGGGGCTGAGCTGGCTTAGGCTGAGATCACAACCCAGTGCCATCTCTGCCAGAAAGATGTTTCCAGCAAAGGCAGGAAATTAAATTAGCTTCCCAAGCCTGGCTTTCCAGGGGTCAAGTCTTGGCAACTAGGAGCAATGTTTTCCTGCTGCTGAACACAACCTAATGGTAAGTGGCACAAAGAACCAGCCACTGCATGTGCCACGTAGCAGCACAGCAGACATCGTCTGTTCCCCTGAGCACAGGTCACGAAAAACACTGACCTTGTTTGTAAATGGGGCATGCCAACTGCTTCAGCAAATGCTCCACTCTGCTTTAACAGTCTCTCCTTGCTTGCTGGTGAAAGGGTAGGTTTTCTACTTGACCTATTTTCCCTCACTGCAGTACTGCTCACAGATATCCCACTGCTGTGTGAGAGCCTGGATGTGTAAGGAAGGAGCATGGCAGCAGCTAGGGGGATGCCACTGAGGCAAGGTGGGCTGCAGCATTTCTGGGGTGCTTGTGACAAGTCAGCAGCATGTGTCTAAAGAGCCCCTGCCTCCCTCGCACAGGTGAGAGTCAGCAGGACTGGCAGGCCACCTACCTCGAGGGACATCCGTCAGGAAGAGGATGTTGTTGGTGGCACACCCAATACTGGCGGCAATCCTTCTGTAGCTCTCGCTTTCTACCTTGGGGCCTATTTTGGTATCAAAGTGGCCATCAAAGAGCTGAAAGAGAGAGAAAAGCAAAGGCAGTTGCTGAGTGCCACCTGAAGAGCAGGGCTAAACCTTGTTTCTGAGCGAGACATCCCCTTTCCTTTCTACCACAGTAACAAGGGGCCTATGCAGCCATGCTAGCATACTCAACTGGCTGAGCTTAACTCCCGCAGGTCAAACCCACTGCCCCACCTTCCTGTACCAGACTCTATTCATGAAGCACTACGGCACGGGCAGTTGTGGGAGGGAAGTGCTCTGCAGAGGAAGAAGCTGTAAGAAAAGTGATAAGGTTATCTACCTCTAGGATATCACCTTCTGTAGAGTATCCGAACAGAAGCTTCTGGGCTTCAATGCTGCCTGAGGAGTAGATATAGACCTTCATCCCCGCTTCCCGCCACTTCCGGATGGCTGGAACCACGTCCTCGAAGATTCTGGAGCAAAACAGGGTAAGGTAAGGGCAAACCCAGAGGCACCTGGAGGGACATTTTTAGCCAGGCACTGTGACAATTGTCCCATTAGTTTGCAAGGGGACTTCATTCTCAATCTGCTCAGGGCTTCTGCAACCAGGGAGTCTATTTCAGCAGCAGGTGATACATTCTTAGCTCCAGCTAATGGAGCAGCTCACTGACTGCTATGCAGACAGCAGCTTTGATGAGCTGTTTCAGACATTTGGCAGGAGTTTCTCCAACCCCTTCAATTTGGAGAGGGGAGAAAATGTTGGGGAAAATGGCATCCCGACGCTTTTCTCTGTGAGGGAGCAATAAGGGAGAGAACAGAGAAGACAAGCTCTTGTATCCTGAGTCCTACCTGCCTTGCAAGCTACAAAGGTTTCCCTGGTGGTAAGAGCTATGGCCACAAGCTGCATCCATATGGGGCAAACCCATCCCACAGGTTCAGGCTCTGACTGTGCATAGGGAGGAGCTAAGAGGAGGCTACAGCTGCAGGAGCTAAATGAGCGGCACTGTGAGAACTGTTTGAAGCCAGACAACAACTTGGGAAAGGATTGTCCCGTAAGTGACTGAGGTCAGAGGTATTCAGCGACTTGGTCAGGTTGTACAGTACTACCCGTGGGCCAGGTATGTCCCTGGCTTAACTGCACTGCAGAGGGTGAACCAGCTCCTGTTCACTAGGCAGCAGCATCCCTCCCCTTATTCTTCTGGCCTTGCAGAGTGCTGGGAAGGCAAGATATTGGTCCACCAATGGGCTGATGAGTCTCAAAATATGAGCTCCATCTAACTCCCGGTTAGTGGCCAACCGAAGACAAGCCCAGCAGCAGGGAGCAAAGCTGTGAGAGGGGGAAGGAGGATCAAAGCCAAGGCAATTGCTGCATAACTGCTAATGGACATTTCTGTTGGTTCCCTCATACTCATTTATACCACAGAACCTCTCCAGGGCTGCACTTACATGTATGTAAAAGCTCTTTGTATGCAAAAGACATTTACAAGATGACCCATGTACTGGAGGAAACTGAAGGCTAGAGGATGATCAAGAGGGACAAAGTGAGGCTGACAATAAGTCTCTCAATAATACGTGTGATCGTTGGTAAGGAAAGGCCATAAACAGCCTCGGAAGGGCAGGAAGGGGGTTTGAGTTTGATATGGCAAAAGGATGGAGAGTGGAGGTGTGATCCCCAGGGAAATGAGTTTTCATCCCAGTCCAAATCACAGCCTTCCCACTTGCACTGCACAGCTCTGTGTGGCCACCTGGGCCAAGGCCCAAAGGTACTGCCCCAAAAAGGGGATCTGAGCATCTGAATGCCTGAAGAAAGAGGACTCCAAATAGATGCAAAAGGAGGTGTTGGACTGAGTTTTGCAGACTTGTAGCAATCAGCTGGCCCTTTCTTCATCTGCAGTGTCTCAGCCATCTGCGCAGGGCCTTGTTATGTTATGATTTTTTTGAAAAAAGTTCACTTTTTTTCATAGTTACTTATTAAATGTCTCTGGTGTCAGCTGAAAATATTTTGAGGTTCTACGGTACCTGCAGAAACTCCCAGCCACCTTCATGTTTTCACAGGCTGAGTTCAGTGCCTGGATTTCAGACACTGATGTGCCAGATACAGCTGGGTGAGGGGGAGACTTTAGCAATCTCACTCCTTGGATGCTGCCAAGCAGCAAGGCTAGCTCTACAGTTTTTGGGCTACTGTAAGACGATTAGCTCTGTTTTTAAAAAGAAAACCAACAGGATGTCTGTCCATCTTGACTTGCTTTTGGGTTTTGTTGCTTTCTCTGGTGGATGTTTACATTTTTCTGTGAGGTTTTTTTCTTCTTCCTCATTCTTCCTTTAGCAAAACACTTTGTGAACTTAAGGGTTTGTTTTACTTCCTTAGGACCCTGAAATGCATAGTTTAACCAAGCACCTCTTGACCTAAATAAGAAAATCAGGCTTAATTCCAGTTGTCCCTACTTATGCACCCTTGTGTTGTGGCTGAAGCATAAAGAGGAGCCTGAAGACAAAAAGCAGTGGAAAGGCAGGAAATGCTCAGGTAAGAGACAAAGCAGGAGGAAACAACTGAAAGGACCTGACCCTGCAACCCTGGCTTGTTCAGGCTTGTTCCAAAATGTGAGTGCAATTCAGGGATAGAAAATGCAAGATGGAGAACGGTAAGAAGTTCATACTTCTGCCCAGAGTCTTGGTTTACCAAGTAATCTCTGCAGAGAAATATTGAGACATTTTCTGAATTTTTAATGCAGAAGATAGTTGTCCCAGATGAATGTTCCACTAGTCATGGGAGCAGAATTGCCCCATGTCATGCCCCCATTACCTTGTTCTGTTTCTCAGACCCTGTCTCCTTTATGGACCCTGCCCAGATGGCTGGAAGTGGCTGTTCCCCAGCATGTACCTGCCGATTATTCCTTAAGCAGAAACACTTTCACCCCCTTGTCATCTTCCCAGTGGGGACTGAGACAACTTGGTCAGCCCCAAGGTTACTGTAAGCTTTTGGTTCCCTAGATCCAAAGATTAAGCTCACTGCAGGATCAAGTTTGAAATGAAGTGTCTGGAGTTGGTTCCACAACAGCAGTGGTCTGGCTTAAGTCACGACTGAATGTATTGGCTTCTCCAACAGAGGCAGTAATCCTATTTGCATTTGTACGTGGGGCTGTTTCCAGGAATGGCTGATGGAGCTATTCTGCTAACAGACATCTAGGAAAGATGCACCCCATACCTGCCGCAGGGAAAGGGGCACACAATTACTCTCGCAAACAATTACTCTTGCACACAATTACTCACTCTCCTTTGACGTCCCCAGTTGCATAGGCTGCCCTCCACATGTGACCCTGCAGCTGCTTCAACGCTGTCGTCTTCCTGTCCAGAGACATCTGCCAGTGCACATTGTCTACAACCGCCTGGATGACCCGCTCCAGCTCCTCTTCCCCGCTTCCGCTCTCCAAAGGGATCGGCACGGCCCCGTCCAAGCTGGAGTCCTCCTGAGCCTGAAGATTACCCATGATAAAAAGAGGTGAGGGAAGAGGTAGAGCAGTCTCAACATCTCAATTTAGGAAAGGGGTCTAACACCTGCAGCAACGTGCCTCTGTGCAGGACACAGCTTGAACTGCTCTTCACATGAAGAGTTACAACATTGTTTGATGCTTTTCTCAATGGGAAATTCAGACATCAGTAGTGTCTAGAAACACTTGCTTGGATTGTACTTTCCAAACCCAACAATTAGCACTACTGTAGCTGTATTGTAAATACTCTAATGAGAAATAACTTTCTTAAGTATTTAAGTACTGAAATTAAGGCAAAGAAGCAAACGTATCTGTTGGCTTCAGACAGCCACAGGTTTCAAACTGATGCCATGTCCCTGTACAGAGGCAGGATACGCTGCCCTGTGTGATACAAGTACTCTGCTATCCCTCACGCTGCTTCCCAAACAGGCACCTGGAAGCCACAGGTGGTGGCTTCAGCAAGAGAAGGGCACAGTGCAGGCATGAAACTCAAAAGCCATGGTTCGATGCCTGTTCAGGGGCCATGAAGACCAAGGTGAGCTGAGGGAAGCAGCTGAGCTGCTGCCTACCAAGGACCAGCCCTCCCCAAGTACAACTCCAGGCTTTGGGTGGGGGAGAATCAGCCCATCGAGGCAACCAGCCTCTGTGGGGGGCAAAGAGAGGTAGGGCTCATGTTGGGTGACTAGGGGAGTCTTAGTGACCTCAAGTCTCAGGCATGCCGTGAAAACCTGGAGAGACACGGTGTAGCTCCGTTACTTAACCTGTTTCCTCAGAAGTCCAACGTCCCGCTGGCACTCCTCCTCCTGCCAGTGAGTGCGCAGATACTCCTTCACATTGTCTTTGATGTAAGGGAACAAGGTCTCCTAGCAGCACACAAGAAAAACAGGCAGCTCCTTTAACCTTGCAGAGGTAAGGCTGACTTGCTTTTAAAGCAACCATTTGCACATGCTGGTATGTACAGTTATTCTCCCCACTCGAGCTTCCCCAACAGTACCGCAGCTTATGAAACTACCTTCCAAGGGTGTCTGCCTGGTTACAGGTCAGAACCAACCTTGGGCCAAGATTAGTGCAGGTGGATTTTTTTTGCACAAATGCTTATGTAGCTGCAACTTTTAAATCCCAAGATGGAAAGGTGGGTGATAACTTTTCTGGGGTTTGCCAAAAAATGTCTCAAATGGCAGATGTGACCCCATCAGCTGAGGAGTACATGGCTGACTGTGTATGTACGCCAAACTGACAAGTTATAATACTCTATTTTTAATGGGGTGCTTGTCCTAATGAAGGTCATTCTGAAAACACATCTCAGCTTCTCACCAGAGACAGAGGACCTTTTTAAAAAGAAAACTCTAGTCCAGTGACACTGAGCTTCATAGGACAGTCTTGCAAATGAAACGGAGTTAGGGAAAAGTGCCACAGGAAAATTACAAACCTTTCCGGAGATCCCAAGGGCAACCAGAAATAATTACAATTTGCTCTCATTAGTGGTGTTTCACAACTGAGAAGCCACAAGCAGCCACCGCCATGGCATCTCTGGGTGCAGGAAGAGCCTCAGGACAAGGGGAAGGGCAAGGAGCTCCTTCCTTTGGGTACAGAACCAAGCTTTTCTTAATTGGGAAAAATCTGAGATGGGGAGGAGATGGGAGGAAACTAACCTGAGCTCATCTCTCCTCAAAAAATGGCCAGTGATATTTTTCTCCTCACTGTATGTCACCTTTAACTTGTTACTGAATTAAGAAAACAGTGGTCCTGAGAGCATGATGTGGTGGCAGAAGTGCAGAATTTTCTATTACACCAACACTGCATTTCCCACATTGTATATTTTAAAAACAATGTAAATTTAGGGGAAAGGAACATCTCTTAAATGCCTGGAAAATTACCACAAACTTGTCTACGGAAATCAACATGCCTTGTAATATCCTCAGTTACTCTCTCATTTCCTTTATTTGAGCTTCGTTGCTTTCAAACTGTCTTTTAAACCATGGAGGAAATTAAAGAGTACCCACTGGGAAATGCAACCTACCCACTGACTTGGTTTAACCTCCCTTACGACTCAGATGTCAAAAGGTCCCAGTTGCTTTCCAAAAGCAGTGTTTCATGCTCTTGTGCTGGCAAAGAAAAACTTCCAAACAGGCTCTGAAAGTGCAGTGTATTCTGTGATTCAGTGGATTTTAAAAGGGTAAAAGCCTTGGCCCATTGGCAAATGCATCGGTCTGTGGTCCAAGAGGGGACATCCATATGACAGCTGGAGTCATGGACAGTTTATGGATGTCATGAATGATCCCAGGCAATGAAGTACTAAGTTTAAAAGGCCATGAGTTTGTGCGGAAGAAAGACTCCTTGCATCCTGCAAGGAAATACCTCCATCTCCGAGACTTCAGCCTTCAGCAAAAGTTGGCAGCTGCAAACTCTTTGATGGGTTTAACTGGGGCTGTTACTGACCTTTATAAGTTCACCCGCTTCTCTTTTATCTTGGCTAGCAGAAGACCCGAGCCTGCCTGTGCACAGCTCCCATCGCTCTGTCCACCTCCCGTGCGTGCCGAGGAGATGGTGCTATCACCGCACCGCCGGGCTCCTGGCGATGTCCAGCCCCAGATGTGGCTGCCCCAACACAGCTTGGCGGGATGGAGAAACAGCTGTCAGCAAACACAGCTTGACAGCCCTCCCAAGCCTTCACAACTGCTCACAGCAATGTTAAACCCAGTATAGAAACGGTGGTATTTTTACCATCAGTAGACACCCACATTGCATGCTGTAATTAGCGCTTGTAGGATTTCAAGCAACCAGAGTCAATTTTCCTCTCAATGTCCATGCAAACTGTCACAAAGTTCAGTGACAACCTGCTCTTTTACAGGAGATGTGGCAAATCCCAGGGGATGTAGTTTATCTAATTACATCTCTCCCCCACCATGTACTTTTCTCTGCCAGGGTGGACCTAGCAAAAGAGAAAACTTGGTGACCTCTAACTAAGGGCCACCAAATATTCTCTCTTCTGTTATCTTTCCTTAATCCACTCATCAGCTGGCTCATTCTCTTTCCTTACTTTGCATATTCAATAATTCTAATACTAAAGAAAGGATTAAATAAAATCCTTTAATATTAAAGAATAAAATGTCTGCAGAACCAGCAGTGGACCTTTTAAAGGGAAATAGAAATTAAGGAGGTTAACTGAAAGTCCAAGTGGAATAACTTGTTTCAAGCATTTTCAGGATTTCCAGCAAACTGAGTTTTATTGAGAACTGTAACTCATTTGGCCTCCCTGCAACAAAAAGACTTTGGGTAGGAAACCATCTCAGGCGTATTGCAAGTTATTTGCACGACAGCAAAACGTATTCAAGGTGGGTATAACCAGCTTCACTGCTCTGTTAGATGTTAGTAAGAAATCTGAGCTGTTCAAACTGTTGAAATCAAAAGATAATGAGGGGAGGAAGACAGCTGTAACACCACCTAGACCTGAAGTGTCTTCAAGAGCACTGGAAGAACATGGACAGGAAAGATGTAGGTCATGTTGTTCATTTGTTAAACTGTGTTAGCAGAAACACCTAGAAACCCTCGCAAGAGCCTTCACCCCTCTGCACATCATGTGGGTCACAAAGCGCCTTCATAAACTACCAGCAAAAAAGATCCACCAAAAGCTATAGTGTCTCCTGGGGAAATACAGGTTAATGGCAGGAGCAGGGATAATTCCACTTGGTGTTTTAAGTACGAGCAAATTGCTCCCTCCTGTGAAGCAAATTGCTCCCTCCTGTGAAGCACAAAAGCCTGGTTAGGGACCAAAACCTCTTGGAGAGGAGGGACCCACAGTGGTTGGAGAACTGCAGATTTTAATAGCACATTTACAGTGTTTGTCCTGATGGCTCCTGCTGGCCTTGCAGACTTCCCAGTGCCCTGCACCTAAACCAACATTTTCAACAGTCTTAAGCCTTCTCCTAGGCAAGGGAAGCCACTCATACATATTCGCTGTTAGTACAATTCTCCTCATGTACAGCTGCACTCTCTGTGCTACCCTCCCCCTATACTGGTCCTGTGCATGCTGGAGGAAGGACATACATCTCTGGTGACACTGGAGGCATCTGACTGTACCACCCTTTTGAAGGGAAAAGGCAGTGGATAACCCCAAGATAGTACTTCAGGCTCTCTGCAAACTAGGGTGAGGTGCTGCAGCTCCAGCCATCTGAGCAACAGTGATGGCTCGAGGGCTCTTCCTAAATGCGGCTGAGCGCGCTCCAACTGCCCGATATCCATGAAAAGGTCATTTACTGAACTGCCCTGGATCTGAGCAGTTCTCTGTTCCCCTGCCCACAGAAGAGGCAGGCGATCAGTACAACGAGACACATGTTCTCGTGAGCATTATTCAGAAAAACATAGAAAATGTCTCGCGGTTTTACGCTTCTGGACGAAACTCAGGCCTGCCCTCCGCAGGGCCGCAGCCGCGGCACAGGCGCTTCCCCCCTGCAGCGGGGCCGTGCCAGCGACGGGCACTTGTAGTCACATAAATGTGGCCGGCGCGGCATGCCCAACCCGGCTGCCGGGGCTGGGGGGGATCATGATAATAACGGCGATGCTAACGGGGCCCCCGGCGGTGCCCGCGGGGCTCCCGGCCGCGTGGGGAGGACGCAGCCGCCCGCCCCGCCGGGTCTCACCTGGACGAAGGCGATCGGGGTGGTGGTGCCCTCGATGTCCAGCAGGATGGCGCGCACCTCCGCCGGCACCGGCAGCACGCCCATGGCGGCGGCGGCACGTGCGGCGCGGGGCGCACCGAGATAGCGCTGCGGCGGCGGGCGCTCCGCCCTGCGGCTGCGGCTGCGCGGGGCACCAGGCCGGGGCCTTGCCGCCGCGGATCGCGGGAGGTGAGTGCAGCGCCGGCGGCGCCCCGGAGGCGGGGAGTGCCGCGCCGGCCCCGCCCCGCCGCCTCCTGAACGGGGTTTCTGGGTTGCATGTCACCCACCCCAGCCCCGGCGCCGGAGCCCGCCTGTCCCGGTCCCCATCCCCGCCCAGGGGAGCGACCCCCGCCTCGCCCCAGGGCCCGCGGCGGGAAGGGCGCGGGGAGTACTGGGCACGCGGAGGTGCGAGGCAGGCGCGGATGGCGGCCGCACGCTGCAGCCCGGGACCCGCGGCAGGGCACGGCTGTACCGGCGCCGCACCCGGAGCAGCCGGGCCGCGGCTCGGACACCCAGAGGCGGGCGGGTGCTGCAGGCCCGCCGGAAGCCGCCAGGGGCGCTGCGGCGCCAGGCGAGAGGGCGGTGCTGATTGGCTGCCGGCGTGGGTATATAAGGGCGGCGCAGGCGGTGCCCGGGTCTCTTCCGCCGCCATTTTTTCGCCTGTGCAGGTCTCCGCTGTCTCCGCCGCTCTCCTGAGTAGCCCCGGCGCCCTCGCCCCGCCATGGAGGAGTCGACCGAGATGAGCGGCGGCCCGGAGGAGTTCGCCGAGGGCTCCAAGATCAACGCCAGCAAGAACCAGCAGGACGACGGGTAGGGCCGGGGGGGTCGCGCCTCCATCTCCCTCACCCGCCCTCTTGGGCCCCGCGCGGGGGAGGGGGGGCGGCTCGGGCGCTGGGGGGGCGGGGCGGGACGGGACCTGGCGGGGTGGGGCCTCCACCTCCCTACGCCAATGGCCGCGCCCGCCTTTGTGTCCCGGGCCGGTGACCCACTTTCCGTGGGGCAGGGAGGGGGAGCTGCCAATCAGGGGGCGTGACGTCACTTGCAGCCTATGGGGGCGCGCGCTGCTCCGGGCTCGGGGGCGGGGGGGGATGCGCAGACCAGGCCCACGTGTAACGGCGGGGCCGCGCCGGGACAGCCGCTGCCGTTACCCCGGTGCTGCCCCTGCGGCCTGGGACAGCGGGCGCGGCTGTCGAGCCCTGCAAGCCGAGCCGGGTGGCGGTGACTTCCTGATCGCCTTTGGCTTGCGGCGGCCACGAGCGGGCTTGCTCCGTGCTCCACGCGTGCATGTGCACCCAGCTCTGTGTGTGTACACGCGTGTATTTGCGCGTATTCGTACGTACTTATTGCGTTTCAGGAAAATGTTTATCGGAGGCCTCAGCTGGGACACCAGCAAGAAAGACTTGACAGAGTATCTCTCTCGATTTGGCGAGGTTGTGGATTGTACGATTAAAACAGACCCGGTCACTGGGAGGTCGAGGGGTTTTGGGTTTGTGCTTTTCAAGGATGCTGCCAGCGTGGAGAAGGTGGGTGGATTTATTGTGGATCAATAGTACAAAGCGTGCCTGTGTCACTGTAGTGATCTGAGGCTTTGTTTCCTTGTGTGCTTCTTAGGTACTGGAACTGAAGGAACACAAACTGGATGGGAAGTTAATAGATCCTAAAAGGGCAAAAGCCCTAAAAGGGAAGGAGCCACCAAAAAAAGTGTTTGTTGGTGGACTGAGTCCGGATACATCTGAAGAACAGATTAAGGAGTACTTCGGCGCTTTTGGCGAGGTATAGTATAATGGCATATAAGAACCGCTCTGGTTTTCAAGTGCAGTATTGCCTCTGTCTTAAGACAGAAGAATTTGTGAGGAGAGAGCAGGCTCAGGATTACGTAAAACTAGGGATTGTTGAAACTATATGTATGTTAATGATTTTATAGTGTTGAGATGGACTGATTTAAAGCTCTCAAAAGCAGTTGGCATAGACATTAGACTGCCAAATGGTTCTGGCAGCTTAAAGAGTTGCTTACGGATTTTGTGTGTTATTGGTAGGTACTTTTGATTTCAGATTGAAAACATTGAGCTTCCCATGGACACAAAGACTAATGAAAGGAGGGGCTTCTGTTTTATCACGTACACAGATGAAGAGCCAGTAAAGAAGTTACTGGAAAGCAGATACCATCAAATTGGTTCAGGCAAGGTACGGAAGCTCTTGTTCTTAGCATGTGAAATAGACCATCTCTGTAGGCTTCCCTGAAAGCAGCTCACAAAATGGTCTTGAAATTCTTGATGAGCTAAAAAATTTTTGTCTTTACAGTGTGAGATCAAAGTAGCACAGCCCAAGGAGGTATACAGGCAACAGCAGCAGCAACAGAAAGGAGGAAAAAGCAATGCGGCTGGTGGACGAGGAGGTGGAAGGGGGCGTGGACGGGGTGAGTGGTTTGGATGTTGAAATTAATGTAGATGCTTAAGCGTCTGTATCAAACACTAAGGTATCTGTAGATATTCCAGGTTTCGGGCTGTGTGCAGACCCCATGTTTAAATTGAATGTGGAAAGTAGCCTGTTAGTGAGTGGTATTTTGGTGTTGCGATTGCTTGTGGAAGCTTAAGAATTGCTCTGCCTGCATTCAAGTGGTGAAGTGGCAAGTTGGATGTAGGGTGCTTTTGTATACCCACAGTTGATAGCATAGCTAAATGGATAGTGCAGTTATCCTTTCATGTGAAGGGATACACTGTTGGGTCATGGGCGAGAAACCATGAGCTGTTTGCTAAAGAGGAAGACAGTCACTTTGCTACACTTCAGAAATAGATGAGAAGCAATCAGCTGTTACGTTACAGGTTAATGCATGTCAGTCTTAAAAAGTCAAGCAGTCGCAACCAACACAGTGCAGTAAAGCTGATCCTGTGGTATATAACTTGGTGTTCAGGCGATTAGTGATCTGAAATGGAAGTTAAAGGAAAACAGCAGGAGCTGCTGTAGTGCATGCTTTCAGTGTTGTGCTGTTTTGTTTTCCCTGGCTGTTTTTATGAGCAGGACTACCTGCTGTCTGTCTTTAACATTGTGGGTGATAAGATCTTATGACCCATCTCTCATATCTAAATGAGATGCCTCAGTTCTTTTTAGAAAAATATTTTTCTTGGGTTCTTGGGAAGATAAGGGGATTCTTCCAGGTAATAGTTCTGGCATAGAAAGATTGCCATAGAAAGTTAGATGAAGTGGTATAGGAGAGAAGTGAAATACTGAGTTCTGTAACTTAGAAATGCTATACTTGGTTTCAGGTCAGGGACAAAACTGGAATCAAGGATATAATAACTACTATGATCAAGGATATGGAAACTACAATAGCGCTTATAGTGATCAAAGCTACAGTGGCTATGGAGGATATGACTACTCTGGATACAACTATCCCAATTACGGATATGGGCCAGGATACACAGATTACAGTGGTAAGTGGTTTAGGTCTCATGCTAGATAATAATAGCATGCATCTTTAAACGGGGGCCTCTTCTAGTAACTTGTTCTGTAACACCTTTTACTCAAAACACATGGCTCTAAAGAGTAGCCCTGGTGGTGTACTGTATGGGAGCAATCTCCTTCGAAGTGATAGACATTAATCTTAATGCTTCTGGGTTGTTTCTCCCCCCGCCCCCATGTTATCTACAGGTCAACAAAGCACATATGGAAAGGCATCCCGTGGTGGCGGCAATCACCAAAACAACTACCAGCCGTACTAAAGCAGTACCTAGTACTTGAGGAAACAGGTGTGTACATTAGTGCAAGGTCCACTCTGAGTATGTCTAATCTAATTTAAAGATCAATAGACAAATGAAGAGTAAAAACTTGTGTAGCATGACTTTTCCTTTAATTAAGCTTTTGTTAACTTAAAAAAATACTTTTTTTTAAACCAGCTTTGCCTACAGTGTCTATAGATCTTTAACTTTGTAAAAATGTGACTTTATCTTCTTTAGTACCTCAGAAAAACATAAGAGTTTTTCTGTTTTGCGTTGTGTACCAGGTGGTCTAGAGGAATAATTAAACTTATTAGAAGTATTAACAGGTAAAGTACTGAAATGGGTACAACTTAAGGAAAGCAAGAATGTTGTCTTCTAACTCTGACATTATACCTTGTTTGTACCCGCCAGCGGGAACTTCATTGCAGGCCGTGTGTCACCCTGACCACGTCTATCTCTGGGGTCGCACGTTGCAGGCAGAGCGCAAGGCATACACCAGAAAACGCTGTCCTGTGGTATGGTCTCTTCCAACTTCATGTACCAGCGTAAAGATTAAAGTGGAAAACTTCAGACTTTGGCTTCTTTTTTTAATCTTTTTGGAGATTAAGTGTCTTAACTTAAATGGTTTTTTACAGGAGTTAAAGTACATAAATGCCTTTACAGCTTAATCATTTGGTCTTCTGTTTAGTGTTGTATTTCAATTGTGGAACCTCATTTTAAGTGTGCATTCTTTTAAGATTTAATGCTTGCTTTTTTCTTTTTATAGCTAATAGTGAAATCTGCAAACCAAAACGAACTTTTAATTCTGGAAAAACATTAAAGATCATATGCACGTGGACTGTTTTTGAACTAAATTGACCTGACTTGTGTTTGCACAGCAGTCATTCCGATGGATAAACAAATATTTGGAAACACTTTTGGCAGTGTTTCTACTGGAAGAAAAACTATCCAGAGCCTGATTAATAGTCTAAATTGGATGTGTGTTGTTCTGGAGTAGCTTCCTAAATGGGCTGAATGGCTGTATTTGGGAAGATAAATTAATGATGGGTAACAAAACCTCTCATGTTACCTTAATAAATATGCATATGATCTTTAACAGTGAAGAAAGGAATATATAGAAGACTTAAAGCAGTTCATGAAAATGGACCTTTTAACGATTCTTGTAGTAACTCGCACAGATCTGACGTACATTTTGTCTTGATTTTTAGGTAGAGATACTGCAACAAAGCCATCTTGCAGCGCATCGTGAGTGAATGGAGCGTGATCTTCGTGAGAGGAAATGACTATTTTGTAAAAGACTTTTAGTGTACGACACAACTGTGTCCAACTGTACATAGCAGTCAACTAGTTTGCTTTTATGGTTTTTACTTTCTTTTTGCCATTCATGTTATGACACAGTGTGGACTTGCGTTTATACAAACTTTATTTGTATAATTTCATGTTAAAGGATTCTCTAATAAATGCTTACTTAAGTGAACGTGTAGTTTTGCTGTTGGCTGTCAGCTTACATGGTATAACTATACTTCCACTTGTATAGAAGGGCAGCTGTCTTTCTGGAGATAATAAATGGCTCAAGACAAGGTTATTGTGTATACAGGTCAGTACAACCCCCTCGTCTTAAGAGAGCACCATAGTGCCTTGAGTTAGCATACCTGTGGAAGAGAGCAGAGTTGTCTCCTGCCACCTGCAGAAAAAAGGAGAGTGTCGTCTGTGGCACAATACTGCCAATTTCATATATATCAAAGGAGGGATCTAGAACTACAGCAGCATCTTTTTTGTGCTGATAGCAAGAGGAGTGAAATCTGTATCACTCTTCAAAGTTTTTCAAGCACTTAAGTTCTAGAATGCTCAAGGCTGTAACTTACTTCCCTAGAGCATTTGCTCCCTGTCTATTCCAACGCCAAGCAGGAGATTACAAGTTCTTGAACTTTAGGGTCTGCAACTAATTTCTGTACAAGTTGGGATCTATTCCTTCAAGTTAGATCCTGTACTGGACTCCTCTTAACTGGATCAGAAAGCAGGTTTCCCATCTTATGTATACTAGCAAGCAAGAACAGAAGTCTGAACAAATCATTGCCAGCGAAAGGAAACTCAACCAGCAGGTTCTTTTTTTCTGAAAAGAACAGCTGGGATGGGTAGGTGAGCATACACATTCTGCTTGAGGCCAAAGGCTTGCAGCAGTCTGCCTTAAGTTTTTTTTTCTCAGCACAAGTATCTGGTCATGCATCAAAAATAAACCTTGCTTGTTAGAAAAGTAAAGTGAAGTGTGAGTAGCTAATTGACAGGGGAGACTGGTCTTGCAAACTTGTAAAAGGAGAAGTCTGGGTAAAGGCTTCTCAAAGTTTCCAAACCATAATTTTCAGTGTTTGTTTCTTTTATTTCTCTCACAGGCAGCTGGGTATTTTTATTTTCTTCTCCTGTCATACAGAAGAGCTGCATACCATAACTGCTATGGGTTAAGCAGTTGCTAGATCTGGGGAAGTTTCTGTCATCTTACCAGTTAGTTTGGATGAGAGACGACTTGCTGATGGCATTGGTTACAAACTAGAAGAACAGCACATGACCGCTGGGAAAAGCCAGAGCCGTAGGTGACTTTGTACTCAGCTTTTCTGAAGTGCAGCTGGATGCAGAAGCTGGCTTTACCAGCACTGTCTCTGGGTGTCTGCAAGCACTGCTTTACTTTTGCCACTAGGACATAGCTTTGCTATTACACTTGTTAATATACAAAAACCCACTTGTTTAAGAGTCAAGTTTTACTTCAACCTGTAGCAATTTATGTTGCAAATTTAAAAGCGTGTTGGTTTGTTGTCTTTTTTTTTGTTGTTGTTGTTGGTAAAAGCTTCATTTTGGTACCTTCAGGCACTGGATGCTCCAGGGGGTGGCCGCAGGTTGTGAGGTGCCCATGAGCTCGGTGCAGGCCGGTCCTGCAGACTCGGGTCCCCGCAAGGCTCGGAGAGCCGCGTCGAGCAGGTGCCCGGCAGCTGCCGGTTGGAGGGCGGCCCGCCTGGCCTCACGACGAGCCGCTGCTCGCCCCGTTCCCTGCTCCGGAGCGGCCTCCCACAAAACCCCAGGGCGCTGCGGCTGGCGGCAGGCCGCCCGGGAGGGCAGCGGCGCAGCGCTGACGGGCAACGACCGCCAACTGACGGCTCCAGCAGCGCCCCCCGCGCCGTCTCCCTGGGAGGCGGTGTCACGTGACCGCGCCTGCCGCGCTCCTTCCGTCCGCCATCTTAGGTTGGGTCGGTGGCGGCGCCATTAAAAAAAGCGAGCGAAAGGAGAAGGGCTTGGTGCGCTTGTGCCGTCGCCGGGGCTGCGAGCAGGGCCGGGGCCTCGGCGGAGAAGCGGCAGCGGGGCCGGGGGCGGCGGGCAGTCGCCGGCTGTCCGGCCGGCCGGCGTGGGTCAGCCGCAGCGGCGCCATGTCGGAGCAGCAGTTCGCCATGGACTCGGCGGCGGCAGGCACCGGAGGCAGCTCAGCGGAGCCGGCGGAGCAGCCTGAGGGGCTGGCGGGGGCTGGGGCGGGGGGCGCCGACGGGGGAGGCGGCGGCGGCGGGATCGAGTCGGAGGGAGCCAAGATCGACGCCAGCAAGAACGAGGAGGACGAGGGGTGAGCGGCGGGGGCGGCGCGGGCGCCCCGCGGTTTTTGTCTCCTTGGTGGCGTCCTGCTGGGGCGGGCGTCGGAGTCTGGCGGCCCTTGGCTTGGCCTGGACCGGCGCGGCCCCGCTTGCCGCCCTGTTTGTTTACTTGGCGCCGCGGCGACGTCACGTACCGGGCCGGGCCGGCGGGGGCGGGCCGCCGGCGGGGCAGGGGCGGGCGGCGCTGGTCGCGCACCTCCGCCTTCCTGTTTGCCGGGAGCACCGAGGCGTGAGGAGCGAGCAAGAGGCCCCCGCGGCGCGGCAGTGACCGCGGCGAGCCGACCCGCGCTGCGGCGGCGGGGGCGGGCCGGTGCTCACCCCGGAGCGGAGTGGCTCGGGCGGTAGCTGGCGGCTCACCTGAAGGCTGCCAGCCTACACGCGACCCGGGGACCTGGCGTGCTCTGGAAAGTGCAGCCGGGTCGGTAGCTGGTTTGCCTTTCGGCATTGCAGGGAGTCAGGGGTGATACCGTGCTCTGGGTCGGTTTCGAAATTAGCAGCAGCAGCAGCGCTGTCACGGAGTTCCAAATGCTGCTGCCAAGGGGGGAAATTTTCACGCCCCCGGCAACCCAAATTCCACGGCAGGTGGCAGTGACTGGTCCTGAGGTGTACATCTGGTGTGATGTTTGCCAACCTACAAACTTTTTTTTTTTGAAGTTATGTTTTCTAAAAGTTCATGTGCAGCGCATGTGTTAGGGACTGTAACTCAAATGTAGCTGAACGCTCAGGTTGCAAGCACTTAGTGTTGCCCTGTGTTGCAAACATAAATGGTATGTCAGTTGCATGTCAGTGAGAGGCGTGAGGCACCTTGACTTCTTCCCGCCCTAAACCGTTCCTCCTCTTCTCATGAAACTTGCTGTGAGGAAGATTGCTTTAGGTAACAGCTTAAGAATAAAGGCAGCTTTTAACCTTCTAAGGTTCTCTGCCTGATGCTTGGCATGGTGCAGTGTCACTTTCATATAGCAGGTGAAATTTATGTCTAATAAATCCAGTTGCAGGACAGGCTGCTGCTATATGCTGTTTCCTGTCAGGCCAATAAGAAACTCAACAGGTCTGTTTTTGATCAAGGAAGAAAGTAATCTGGATAAAGGAACACTAGCTACTGTGTCGTGTAGAGACTTAGCATGAAACCTTCCTGAGTGTCTTCCTTGTGTAATAACCCATGACGTTGCTGAGAGCAGGGAGAAGCTGAGAGCTTACTTGTTGGCTTTGTATACACACCTGTTAAAGGGTTTTCATAAGGAAGCTCATCTTCTTTTAAGTCAACACAGCCTAGAAAAAGTTGTCACTGAGTAGTGCAGTGACATTGGGCAGTGATTACATGTCTTTTAGTTTAATTCAGTCGTTTTTTGAGTTGTCAGTTCTTATGGGTAATGCCATGCAGGAAATGAAGTGTTTTGACAGCTCTCTTGGTAGTAGTGAGAAAACACACATCTTTGGTAGTTGTTGGATGTGGGTACATCAGTGTTTCCTTTGCACTAGGAATTAGAGACAGTATTCCCAGGAAAAAGTAGTGCGCAGGTTCTTGTACCATCAGATCTCCTCAGTGAGAGCTGTGTACTTGGGAAATCCACATGTTGGCAACTTCCTGACTAGCCTGTTGGAGGAAGGCCAAAGCCACTACTCGTGATGATGCCTATGCTCTGTTTAGCTAAGTCTGAAGTTTGAAAGCTTTCCCAGTACACTTCTGGTAATTTATTTTGAAAAACTGTATGTGCTGATGTGACTTACACTAGCCAAACTGTGGTGTGGGAAATGTGCATGTTCTACAAGCTTTTGACAGCACTGTGACATGGCACCTTAATTGTTTGTTGTGCTTACATTAGTGTTGTAGCCTTGATCTGACCTCAGTTTGCAGTGCAGCAGTAGTTTGTCAGCTTCTGCAGTGGCAAGCTGAAGCAGTGATGTTTTGCCGCTCTGTGCAGTTATTGCGTGGTGGGAAGAACAACCTTCAGAGGGTTGTCAGTTTCAAACTAGTGTTCTTGTTCTGTCATGTGCCTAGTGATATAAAGCAGAGTTTCCTATGTTAATGTTGATTGTTTGTTAGTAACTATAAAACAGGTTTTGTATGTTTATGTTAATGGTTTGTTGATAACTGTAAAACAGGTGTTTTGTGTGTCACATAGCAAGTATACACATGCGTATGTTCAGTAGTAACTGCTAGAGTATCACTGTCCCCCGTGTGTCAGAAATACGATCCTGCATCCTCTGTATGTGTTCTGTTTTGCAGCCCCAAAAAAACCCCACAAAACAAACAAATGAAAAAGAACCTTAAAGATGGATGAACACAAGTACACAAAGTATCCTTCGACTTACTATCTGTACTGGTATGAGGCTGTTCGTTTACCAGTGTGGACCATTTTTTCCATATTGGTCCTGAAGACAGTAAGATGTGACACTAGAAAGGGCTTTTGGTGCTTTGTTGAAGAGAGGTCTGGAACTAATGGGAAAAGTGGATAAAGGGATGGGGAATAGGTACTCCTGTTTATAGACTTCAAGACTTTTTATAGAAACATCTGAGGCTCCTGAACCGCCTCATCTGTATGGAGCCTGGATATGTTTGTCAGAAGCTGAATGCTCTTCTTAATTCTGTAAGAGCACAGCTAATTCAACAGTTAGTTCACATGAGCAGCGTTTGATTTGAGAGGGTTTGACTTGTGGAAGTACAACACGATTGTACATGTTTGGTAGAAATGTTTGTACGTGTGTTGAAAGTGGAGGAATTGGAAACACGCTTCAGTGTTTTTTCAGGTTTTCTGGTGACTGCATGTGATTGGGAATAAGTTCATGCAGTGAAAATGGACAAAGCTTTGTAGAAAGCACGTTTTTAGATCATAGTGGATCATACTTTTTGTTTTGAGCTCGCTGTAAAATCTTCTGTATCAGTATTAGAAGAGATTTTTCTCAAATCAAATAATTTTTTGAATAGGTGCATAAGTGCTATGCCTTATAACTATGAATGTTTCATTTGTGTGCATATTGGCTTGATTTTTAGTTGATGCAAATCATGAAGTGTTTCCTCTCGAGACACAGTGGTTCTTGATTTTTCTTATTTTTCTTTTTTTTTGGCTTGCTAATGTGATGGGAGGGTCATGATTTGATTCCAAGCTTTCAGTGTGCTTTTGAAAATACAAGTCATGATCAGCATTATCTGCTGTACATGTTTGCCCAGCAACACTGGTCCTGTAGGTAGTATATTGGGAAGATGTTCTTGTGATTGTATTGGATTATGCCAGGTGTTTATATCACGTTTTTGGGAGGAAAGATAAGTTTTGACCATCTAGTACTTCACTTTTTACTGCTTTCTGGGGAAGGGGACTTGACTAAACTGTATTTGTTTTAGTTTACTAATATTGGCATATGTCCAGTCCAGACTAGCACATAAATGCTTCTGTTTAACTGCACTGCCTTATAAATCTATTCTGCCTGTGTTTGTTTCATAAGCAGTTGTGTGGGGGCTCTGCAGATAACTAAAAGGAATTAAGCCTGTGTTGGGTCAGTAGTGGTGGGGATGCAAGGAAGTAGTAAATGTCTTTTTGTCACTCTCTGTAGTTTCGTGGGATAGCAGAGTAAGCAACTGCAGCAAAAGATGGTGCAAAACTTCTGTGTACATGTAAGTCTTTATCTAGTCTGGCCAGGATCATTTAAGCAAGTTCTCAAAAAGTGCAGGCCTGTGTGTGTTGTGTCACTGATAAAATTCTGCTATTCCTTACATTAGGTAGCTGAGCTCATAAAGCTTGACAGTACAGGATTTTGGGTAAGACACATTAACAGATTAACCATCTTGTCTTAACAGGAAAATGTTTATCGGCGGCCTTAGCTGGGACACTACAAAGAAAGATCTGAAGGACTATTTCTCTAAATTTGGTGAAGTCGTAGACTGCACTCTAAAGTTAGATCCCATCACTGGGCGATCAAGAGGCTTCGGCTTTGTACTCTTCAAAGAATCGGAGAGCGTAGATAAGGTAGTATTAATGTAATGAAACAACATGTTCAATTATAGGTAGCAAAGATACAGCACTCAGATGATTGTATGCATAGTTGTCTGTACGTGATCTGTTAAACATGATTCTGGGATACAGTATATTTAACATGCTTATTGAAATGTTTTTTTCCTAAACTATCTTACTTGTGATGCAGTGGCCAGGACCAGCAGTGATTCCCAAAGTATGGCTTTGGGTACTTACAGGAGAGTGTACTGCAAGCTGCTAGACCTGAGCACTTTAAAAATACTATATATAAATGCCTGCTGCCTACTACTGTGAAAGCAGTAATTTGCAAAGAACTTCAAGTCTTTGCATTCCAGAGCTGCAACGTGAAGCCCTAGAGTAGAGCCAGTGGCTTTGATAGATTTGGGCTTTGTCCAAGGAAGAACTAGCTGTTAACCTTTCTAAAATGCTGTTGACACAGCACACTGAAAAGTTTTCAACTTCATTGACCTTTGGTGATACCTAAAGTGCAGATTCTTTACTTCATAAGGTTTGAGGATGGGATTGTAGAGTACTTTCTGAGAAATGCGGCACTCTTGCTTGCCTTGGGTGATACGTGGCTCCAGGTGACTCTTGAAAGGCTTTGTCAGAACTGTCTATGTCAGTGGGTAGTGATCAAAATCACGGAACTGTTTGGTTTTGTGCAACAAATTATTGCTGTAATCAAGTATTGAAATTGAAGCGATAGCGTTAACAAAAACTAAGTAAAATAACTGGGCCTTGCTGAAAACATCACTTGAACCATGAGTAAGTTCGTGTTTTAATTTTCCACAGGTCATGGACCAGAAGGAACACAAGCTGAATGGAAAGGTCATTGATCCAAAAAGAGCTAAAGCCATGAAAACAAAAGAACCCGTTAAAAAGATTTTTGTTGGGGGCTTATCTCCAGACACGCCTGAAGAGAAAATAAGGGAATATTTTGGAGCTTTTGGTGAGGTACATGGTGAAATAAGCTGCTTATACTTCTGGAACTTGTTCTGTCTTCACAAATTTAGTAATAAAAAGCAGCCCCCAAATGCAACCGGCATGGACACTACTGTAAGCTTAATGGCCGGTGTAGCTCCATGTGTCTTAGTAGGTAGAATTTTAATGATAAGGGTATTAGTTACAGGCTTTGAGTTGCATAAACTGGGTTAATCGAAGGAGGAGCTGGGATAAGTCAGGAATTGATTCATGGGATGTCTGACAGTCTTGACTGAGACAGGCATGGGAGGCAAAGTTTTTGAGCATGCTGCTTTGGTCAGTTGCGTGAGATGCTCTTTGGCCACCCCAGCTGATCTGCTATGGCACAGATTCAAACAGTTTGCCTAAATTCTGTGCAACGGTATAGTCTCCGTCCCCAGTTTTTGGTGGTGCAGATGAACAAAATATCACTGCAGTCCTTAAAAGCTGGCCTTGTATGAGCTTGGTACAGCTGCTGCTTCCCTATTAGTTCTCAGATGTTGCCGGCATCAGGTCATGCCAACTCTGTTGTCAGGGAATTCGGTTGTCAAATACCTGCTATCTTACTACCTCACAGACAGTTCACTCTGGACTATAGACTTTAACTACTATTAGCCTAGGCTGAAGTCTTGTGTGCCATAGGTAAGGAGAACTTTACTCTGTGTTTGTAGTCAGGTGTAAAATTTGTCCTGTTTAACATACAATTTTAGCAGCATTGTGGATGCACTTGCACAAAGCTACATCTTTTTCATATGAAACTTGAAGGTTTATATCTGCTTAAGGTTTGAAACACCTAGTTACTTCAGTCTTAACTGAGTTAAAACTGAAAGTCAAACTGAGACTATTTATCCAGCACAACTGAAATATTCTTTGCGCACCATATTTTGTTTGAGTTCCTGAATGGACAAATGATACTATGAGTTAGAGGAAAAAAAATCTCTTACACAACTATGAACACTGTTTCTAGTGAAGGTGATGTTTGTGATGTTGATGGTTTCTAGTGATGTAAAGCCCTATGAAGGAGGCATATTATCATCTTCAAGTCTAAATAATGTCAGTTAACAAATATGACCTATTAGAAACATTTTTAAGTGGCATGAATGGCACGACAAAAGATAAAATCACTGTCTTCTACCAGGTTGAATCGATTGAGCTCCCCATGGACAACAAAACTAACAAGAGGCGTGGATTTTGCTTCATTACTTTCAAGGAGGAGGAACCAGTGAAGAAAATAATGGAAAAGAAATACCACAATGTTGGGCTTAGTAAAGTAGGTACAGTTTTTCCTAGAGAAACTGAACAGTGACAATAGAGGGAATTACATTATCTGTTGCATCTGTTTGGGGATAATAGTCTGAAGATACCTGTAAGCATTATTTCTCACATGTAGGCATTAAGCCTATGAAGTATTCATATAGATGCCAGGAATAGGTTACTGTAATATTAAACTTCTGAGCTGCAGGGGTTTCTTGTGATGTTCTGTACTGCACCCCGTGCCAGGAGAGGGCCAGGCCGCAGCATGTTTCTTCATTGTGAAGCTCCCACATGCTGTAGCTGTGTGGTCAGAGTGCTGTGTCACTGATCCTCTGTATCAGGCTGCACCATGTTTCCTGGCAGCTTGATCTTTGTGTGTTTAATAATATTTTGTTGTTTTAAGCAAAATGTCAATTTATCTTAGAGTGCTTCTGAAAATGAAAAGAAATGGGAAGTTAGGCTTTCCTGGTGGAAGTTACATTCCTTTCAGAAACCTGGTTGAAATTCAGCCTAGTAACAACTCAAATTGTGGCTGGCCTCTTCTTCATTGGATGAATAGGTAGTGGAAGCTTCAGAACAGAGTTGAGTGAAAGCGTTGACCATACTTTTGTAACTCAGATTTGATTTTACTTTTCCCACATAAATAGACCTGAGAGGTTTATTTCAAAGGGAAAACAGAAAGACGTACAGAGAAACAAGCACTCTTTTCAGAATTGGTTCTACTGGCGGAAAATTAGGAAACTTGAAATGTTTTTATAATGCCAGTGTCTTACAACTATTTTCAATTTGGAGAGTGTAAGCTATCCATTTTTTTTCAGGGAGAGCACCAGGGTGACCAAATCCTATTTTCTGCTTAGTGTTCTGTAAGTTTAAGAATGGTTTGTGGGGGCTGTCTTCGCTAATTGGATCTGACTTTAACTTTCTGTTTCCAGTGTGAAATAAAAGTAGCCATGTCAAAGGAACAGTACCAGCAGCAGCAGCAGTGGGGGAGTCGAGGAGGATTTGTCGGAAGAGCTCGAGGAAGAGGTGGAGGTAAGCTTGTGCTGCCGTGGTATTGGAAGATGAACGGCTTGCTTGAATGAAAACAAGTCTCCTGCAACTCTGAGTTTTGGCATGTTGTGTTGCAGGCCCCAGTCAAAACTGGAACCAGGGGTACAGCAGCTACTGGAATCAGGGGTATGGGAACTATGGCTACAACAGCCAAGGGTATGGAGGTTATGGAGGATATGACTACACTGGTTACAACAACTACTATGGATATGGTGACTATAGCAGTAAGTACTGAACTTACTATAAAAAGTCCTAATCTGCTGCTTGTAAGAAAATTGCTGCTACAGATATAAAAGATAGATGGCTTTAAAACATACTGGTTTAGGCTTTCAGCTGACTTGACAGCATTCATCTTACGTATGGGGTCCTTGGTTTCAAACACCCCTCTGCCGCCACTTTTTCTGCTTCACTATGTCAAGTGTGTATGGACACTGGTTATGTAGTGGGGCTGTGGTACTGCTGGAAAGCTCCGTGTCCCTGGGAGATGAGGACATGGACATGTCTCCTGCTTGTAAGGGAAGGTGCCCCTCAGCTGCTTTAGTTACACAGCACTGTTAGTTGGTGAGAGAGAGAGAGCCCCTACCTCAGCTGTCTCCTTATAAACTTGCTCTGTAGACTGTTTAGGTTCCTGAAGTGGCCGTCTTGGCCAAGATCAGAACGTAAATTTGAGGACTGCAGTGACTGCGTAATAAATGATCAAACTACCCATCTACAAAAGACTATAGTTACCACGGTGGTGACAAGGCTGTAAGCTAAGTTTGGACATGGACAGCAGGCAGCTGCACAGTTACACACTCATGCAAAGTAGCAGAGGGGAGGCAGTCTGTCTTCTGGGGGCATTTTCCTGCCAGTCGTCTGGTAAATTTGCTCTGCCTCAGTATGGCAAAAACTACTTGACATTTTGGAATAAGCTAGGATTTCGGTGAATGTGGTTGTTTTTCTCCCAGATGCAGTTGAATGGGCGGGTATAAATCTTAATGTTCTAGAGAAGCTGAAGTTGTGGGCAGGGTGAAAACAGTTTTGAGTAGTTTCATGTTGCTTAGGAGTTGGGGTGAGGGAAGCTGGCTTTGAAAGCTGCCTGAGCTGGTGGCATCGCTGTTTCCTTCGGAAATGCTGTAGGCTCTGGAGCTTTCCATCTGATAGCTTTCTGTTATGTTTAGATCAGCAGAGTGGTTACGGGAAAGTATCTCGGCGAGGTGGTCATCAAAATAGCTACAAACCATACTAAATTATTCCGTTTGCAACTCACCCCAAACAGGTATGTCCGAAATATATACTTACAAGCTTTTTTTGTAATTAATAGTAATTTTTCAAATCTACTGCATAAGATATTTTAATGATTAATGTTTTAAAATTTCACAGCACCCAGACGTGCTTACCGTAATGTAACGTAATGACTTTGAAGATATGTAACACAGGTGCTCTTAAGCTTTTGCCTTTTGCCCTATAATTAACAAGTCAGTAAAGTTAACAGGTAAAGTACTGCTAATGGGTACAAATTAAGGAATTGCAGCGAAACAATATTGCCTACTAACTCTGACATTATACCTTGTTTGTACCCGCCAGCGGGAACTTCATTGCAGGCCCTGTGTCGCGCTGACTTCACGATTCTCACAGGCCCGCTCAATGCGGACAGGGTACGAGATGCTCACGCTCTCGAATGCTGCCGTTTGGTATGGTCTCTTCCAACATCCTGTATCAGCATTATAAAATAAAATGGATACTTCAAGCTTTGCCTTCACTTATTTCTTTGCTTTTAAAACTATATGTAATGTAATTTTAATGCATTTTTTACAGGCCCAGTAATGGTTAAATACGTCAGCTTACTGAATAATTTTAACTTTGTTCTTCTAAGGATACAGCTTGTCTCTGGATTTTCCAGTCTTAATTTTATATTTTATTAATCTATTTTAATGCTTGCTTTTCCCATTTATAGACATGGTAGCAGTAATTGCAAGAAGTTCTTGAGCTGAATTCCTGCTGTGTCAACTTCTCCTTAGCTTCTGAACACAATCCTACTATAGTAGTTAATGTAACCTTTTCTTTTAGTTGTATTTTCTTAACAGATAAGCTAATAATATTCTATAGTAGGTCGGCACAATTCTTAAATGCAGATTTTGGGCCCAAAAGGTCCATCCACCAAAACAGTTTTGGTGGTGGTTATGGGTATCATAGATGTTTTGTAACATCTAAACCTAGAAGTATTTTCTAAGTAAATTTACAGCATACAATGAAAAACTTGTCTTAAACCTTGGTGCACATGTGGATTTCCAGCTCATGGACTCTCCTGTTCAGCTTTAATTTAAAAAGCATATATTTACATGATTAATGTTGATATACCATATTTACATAGAGTGGGAAATAGGGGTATCTAAAATGCAGTTGTCTGTTAATTAAAAAAAAACAAAAAACAAAAAACCAACTTTTCTGCTGGCTGTCAATTTCCACAGAATGACTTTTTTCTCTTTTCTTTTTTCTAGATGGAGACGCAGTATTTTCTCATTTGAAGATTCATTTGAGGTGGCACATGCTACCTGCTAGTAGCAGTTCAAACTAATTTTTGTATCAAGTCCATGAATTGGAAGTAAGACGTTGGGTCCCTCTGAAGTTTAATTGAGTTTTCATTAAGACAAAATTGCTTTCACCATCTTATTTCTTAATTGCTATGTTTAAGAATCAATTTGTTTTATGCCTCTTCCTCAGTACTGTAGCGCAAGTCTTGTGTTCAAAAGCCCAGTGTGACAGTGTCATGATGTAGTAGTGTCTTACTGGTTTTTTAATAAATCTTTTTGTATAAACGTATGTTGGCTCTTTTTGTTGCAAGACCAAAGACATGCATGCAAGTTTTGAATCAGAAAAGCAGTTTCTGTTTTACAGCGGGTATTGGTATTGTGTCATTGAAGGAATGGCGTTAGTTAAGTGCTACTAGATTATAAAGGAGACTTGTTTTCCAAAGGAAGTTCTCTTCTTGCTAAATGCCTTACAGAACAAAGATGTAATAATTTTTTTTAAAGTGTAGTATAGAAGTGACACTGAACTTCAAGGAACACTTAATAGTAGCCTGGCTGCAGGAAGAGGAGAAAGGGATAAAGGACCAGAATGAAGGAATCTGACCTTCCCTGGGCAATAGTGAGCAAGGGGTGAGTTGGATGTGTTACTTAAGTGGAGGGAGGTTGTCTGCAAGGAGTGAAGGTTTTACAAGCTGCAGGGTGGATCGAGCTGTGGCTGCTATTTCATGTGCTCTGTTGCTGTGTGATTTTGGTAACAAATTACAGAACAGTGTTAATGGGTGACCTGCCTCTGAGTTTTGAACGGCCTCCTGGGCACTCTGCACAAGTCTGCTACTTAGCTCTACATCAAAGCATGTAATAATGCTCTGAACTTTAATGGCTGCGGAATTTCTCAGACTTGGGTGACTCAGTGGGAATAACGGTCCACGTGAAAGTCAAGGAATGATTTTTTGTATCTTGGGCTACTCTGATTTAGAAAATATGCAGGAATTGTACCTACTGTTTATCATTAGCAGCTGTCATAATCCTAGAAAATTCCCAACAGCATATGACATGGGAGTAACTGAGATAATCAGTAAGCACACCCTGGATTTTAATTACATTTGGAACTTGTTGATCACTTACATGTTGAAGTAGCAGTAGAAAATGCTGCAAGTTATGTTGTGGGCAAGCTGCTGCAACCGAGCTTGAGTCTATGCCTGTCCATCTTTCCAGATGGCAGACCTGCATTTAAGCTGCCATTCTGTCTCTGCAGCAAAAGTACTAGGCCAGTTTTACAGGCTGGCTTACTGCAGAGTAACATTTAAAATTCCTTATATCTGACTGAATGCTTCTGCACTTGGTTTTTGCACACATGAAAGGTTTGCTCTATACAGTACTGATTCATGATTAGCCCGAAGTAGAGCTGTAAAGGTAACTTCACTTCTGCGTTACAGCTGAAGGATGTGGAACTGAGCACAATCTGCCTAGTATCAGACACAGATTAAGAAGGGGTTTTACCCTGTACCCTGCTTAAGGTTTGCTTCTAGTCAAGTTGGCATAGGTTGTAATAATATCCTGATGGTCCTTCTGAGCTGGAATTGGATGTCAAAGGTTTCCAGCCAAGAACAGACGTTACGCCATCAAAGCTGTAGGGAACATCAGCATGTGGTCTAATGGTCTGGTTGTACCTCTTGGGATATGCAACACCCAGTTGTTGTAGTAGTGTCTGCTGATGCTGTGAAAGATAAGGTACAAATAGGAAAAAAACTGAGAGGTAACAAAACCTAGAGCTGGAAGGGAAGGTTACTGGCCAGCTGGCTTGAAAATGAACTGGTGTTTATATTATATTTTTCAGTCTTTGCCTAGTTCTCAAATGCACTTGACTATAAGAATGTAATTTTTGTCCCTAGTCTCCGTTCCTTCACCCATGACATGTTGTGAAGCTGATAATTTTGTCCAGTTTCCCTTCCATACTAGGCATGTCCAGCACATGCTGTGTGAGAATTAAGAATTTAGAGTAGGTGTGTGTAACGCTGGGTTGTGAAATGCAACTCCTGTTCTTGATTACTTACCATGTCCCTGAACACCCTGGGCTGTGCATAAACTTCTTATGGGAAGAGGCTCAGCTCTGCTGCATAGACTTATTGAAGGAACTTACCTAGGTAACTTTTTGTTTCTCAAGCTGCAGCTGGGTAACACCTTGAATACCGTCTTGGGCTTGTTTTTGGGTAGGGATAGGTTGCACAACACCAGCTAGTGCTTGGTTGTTTGGTACGGCTATACCCAGCTTAGCAGGGAAACCAAGTAACATGCAAATATTGAATTTGGTTGTATTAGAAAAACAAAGCTCTGTTTTGAAGCCTCATGAAAGCGGGCACCTGAATACTTCCCTGACAAATGTGCTAGAAAGAAGAGCTGTCAGCTTTCTCTCAGTGCACTGTCATTGTCACTGCGCAGCTTTGCTTTCTCACTACGTAAGCAATGAAGTGTTTTATTAGCTGAGCTGTTTGGTTTCCAGATGTATTGGAAGTTAAGCCCAAATGGTTCTCCATTTTTAGCTCTCATGAGCAATGAGAAGGAATGTTTTCTAGTGACCTTGGGGTGTCAGTCTGGTAATTGGAATTTGCAGTTTCTCAGCCAGGCGTCACCGTTGGCAAGTGATGCTCTCACCATGCTGCCTTGCTTAGGAATAGCAGAAAAGGGAGTTGAGTTGGGTTTGTCACTGCTCTGTGCTACACCTCTGGAAGCCCAGGGCTAGTTTTTGCTTCAAATGTCTATCACCTAAGTACTCTTAAACTTTGTGCTTAAAGTTAGAGACGCAAGATTCCCTGCACATCTTTTGTAAGGTAACATTGTCAATGTAGTTCTTCAAAAAGAACCAGTAATTTGTAAGAGACAGAACTTGCATCTTTACTTGCTGGAGGGATAAGAGCACTTTAGTGTATACAAACAGGCAGCATCTGTTGGGCAGGCTGATGGTCTCAGTTTACAAGATAATAAAACTAGTGGGTAGGGTGTTTCCATGGACAGGCCTGGCAGTTTTAGTTGCCCAGAAACTCTGCTAGCAACATAATTTTTTTTTTTTAAATGAGTTTTAGCTGTAACTGGCGGAGGATTTGTTCAGTTAGCTGGGGACCTAAGTCTACAGTGCGCTCCTTAATGGGAGAAAATACACAGTCAAAGGGCAACTTTACCGAGGGAGAAGCAGAGGGTTTGCATTCCCTTATGCTCAGCAAGTCAGACTTGATTTTGAGATTTGAATTATTATAATGGATATATCACCAAGAAGGCATACTTGATGGGAGCATCTCAGCATTCCTTATTGAACAAAGTGCAGGGTATTCCTTTTGCCACTGATGTTTAGAGCTCCTGTGAAATAATGGGATTGTGATGGGTGCAAGGAGGCTGCGCTGTTACGTTCTCAGCAAGCCACCTCTTACATTCAGATAATTGCAGGTAATTACAAAATAGCATCCTGTGTGTGCATGTGTCCAGAGCGTTCACTTTTTAACTGGAAGCAATGTGGCTGTTATCTGCTGGAGATAATTATCTTGCAGGTACAGCAAAACTCTGCCCTGGTTAATGCAAATCACTGGTGAAAAGCAAAGAGGCAGGGAAGTAACTGGCAGCTAAAGTACTCATAGCTGTGAAAGAGCTGTGTTGTACCGATCAGGTGGTTTCTCATAAATGTCATTTTGATTGTGTGTCCACTCCAATAGTGTGATACCAAAACTGAAAATTAAGTTCTAAGGAGTAGAGGTGTCTAAAAAAGGAGGACTTCTCTAAGGACATTTGAGGACAAAGGTACATGATAGAATTCTGAGTTTTTCTATGACTTAGTTGTTTTTGAATCAGGTCGGCATCACTGGCTGGCCCAAAATTTCTCTTTTGATAGAGAAGTACAGCAACTGGAAGATAATGACATTTGTTGTAATCTGGCCAAAGTGACTGTTAAGTGAAGATTGTATTTAGGGAGGCCCTCCCGTTGGGTCACGAGGATCAGAGCAGACCCCCTCGCTTTCTAAACTCCTTCCCAGTGAGGAGTCTAGGTGCAGCTGGATCTGCTCTTAGTCCCAGGGTCAATGGTTTATGTCTAAGGATAGTGACACATTAGGTACCAGGCAAAAGAGGCGCACCGGTTGGTTCATTGCTCGAACTAGAGGGGAGGGTCAGGGAAGAGAGGGAAGGCACCCAGGACCACAACATTTAGGGAACCATGAACTGAGAACTCTTATTACGATAACCAGGCTTTTTATGTATTAAGGCAAAAGGCAAGTCAGGCATAAATTCATGTCTCGTTGTAATTCAGTCTTAACACTTGAACACTATCTCTAAAGGGAAATAAAAAGGAAGGTAGGATAGGGGCAGGAAAGGAGAAACAGAGGGGAAAGAAGATCACCTTCCCTAGATCCAGCGATGAAGGGGGAGAAGTACGTTGATCCAGCCAATGGGGGATGGTGCAGTGCGGAGTGACAAATTTCCAGCCCTACTCCTGGGGTCCCAGTCCCCAGTTGCCAGGCTCGACTCTCCCCTATTTGTAGCCCAAGGCAGAGCGATTGAGCCAACCCCAGCACGGGCAGACCATGTCTGGCGGGCTGTCCGGGGTGGCAACGCATACGCGCACTGCGGTTGCCTGCCGGTCCCTCCCCTGGTTTTCGTGCCGCTTGCCCATCACTCACCTGCCACTGCCTGCCGCTGGCTCAGGTCAAATAGGGGGTGCCTCTAGCGTGGTTCAGGCACAAGCCCAGGCATGGGGTCTTTTGTTTGCCTAGTGGTTCTTCACATGGTCTTTCATTTACCTAAGGGGTCTTAGAAGTGAGGAGCTGTCCCTATGTCGGGTTTGTGCAGGGTGGGGGCAAAAGTGTGTGAAACACGATCGTTTCATCTCTGCAATTGTGTCATGGTGCTTGTCCTGGGGAGAAATGACAATGGGCTTTCTGAGCAGCTGTCAGGACTTGTTCGACACAAGAGATGGAAGCCAGTGAGGTCCTAAAAGGGATTACTGCCATAACTAGGAGAAGGATGAACATTTAAACAAGTAGAAGTACTATTAGAGCAGTCATGAATCATTTTGGTGTGTTTCCTCCACATCTTCGTAGAAATCTGCCTTGATTTTTTGGAAAGTCTAAGCATAGAAAAAATGCTGAAAATATGGTATTTCTTTTACAAGGACCAGCCTGTGAACCACTTTTGCGCTTAAACCTATGCACTAACTGCTTCATAAGAAAGCTTTAATTTCCTCAGCAGCTTTCTGCCAGTTGTAACATTTCATGGGTATGTACTGCAGGAATAGACGGGCAAAACTGTAGTAAGCCTAATAGCATGCTGATTTTTTTTTTTTTTTAATGTGTAACTGGAGCAACATGATAAACAGAGGTGACAGGGTGTTTTGTTTTTCAGGACTAAGTTTCATCTATCTAAGTTCATCAGAGTTCATCAGTTCATCTATCAGTTCATCAGTTCATCTATCTAAGATCATCAGATCTAAGTTTCAACCACTTCTTCAGTGGTTTCAGAAAAATGTCAGACTGTAGGTGCAAAACTATGGCATTTTAACATTTTAAACATATCCAATAAAAGGCATGAAAGGATTCCTAATACGCCTCATTTATTCTCACAAAAATGTTAGGGTGAACAACCTCTGTAAAATAAGGTTGTTTGGGAAGTTAGAGTTGTGTGAGTAAGGCAGTGCCTTCAGCGTTTGAGTTATTACCAACGGGAGCTCACTTTGCTGGTGTAAGATTATGGGCTATAAGCACTCAACGGACGCCAGATAATCTGCAAGGCTTTGGGTGTACGAGGTTTGCTGTAAGATGTACAGTGTGCAGTCAAGTCAAATCCTTAACTTTTTGCATGTACTTCCCTGTGTTGCTACTGTGAGACATTTTAAAACATTCTGCAATTGGGAGTAGAAGAACAACTGGGATTTAGAAGAGAAGCATTTAGGCAGTTTTGCAAAACACCCTGCAATTGTACAATGCAATAGTCAGAAAAAAACAGTGCCATGGCTTGAAGGGAGGGGGGTGAGTACCAGGGTTTGCAGGTCGTCTGTTCTTCCAAGCGGCTCTTTCAAGTTCTCTTCCAAAATTTCTTTGTTGTGGGTGTAAGGATTTTTAATCCTCTCAGCTTGAGTGTTGTAGGAGAGGAACTGTAGCATCCCTTGACTCCTAGTTGTACTTACCTTCTCAGGACAAGAGTACTCCCCAGCAGGTACTGCTCCATCAGCTACCTCTCATCTCAAATTTTGAAAGAGGTGAAATGAAGTACAACCTGCCCTTGAGAAGCCAAGTGCACCATCATCTCATTAAGGCTTAAATGAAGACAGCCCACAGTTTTGGAAAAAAAAAAAAAGGTTCATTACGTTCTGTCTGAGTCAATGCCTCCCTTGTCCCCTTTGCTGTGAGTATGTTTGGTTGTCTAATGGCTACCTGCAACAGAGAGAAATACTCCCCTTATGTCTGCTATGTGTCTTTGATGCATTTAAATGCAAAGAAAAATAGCTTTTGTATGTGTGAGAAGGGGAAAATTCAAAAGGTCACTTTAATACCGTGGTTGAAAGAGGGGCTTGTGTTAAGTTTTCAAGTTCACAAGTTATTCATGCCAGTGAACGTAAATCCTCTGCTGAGACCATGCACTGCTGAAAGGAAAAAGAAAGAAAGAAGGAAGGAAAGAAAGAAAAAGCAGAGCGGTTTTCCTTGTCTTGCTGTTTGTCTTTTCTGTCAGCTGAAGGAGGGGAGGGCTGCTGTGCCCCCAGCCCTTTGCTGCCCTGCGTTCACAGGGAGAGCTGGTGTGACGTGTGCTGGAGGACTGGAGCTTGGAAGCAGGTGGTCACGGGAAGCCAGTAAGATCCGGATGGACAAGACAAGCAGGGCCCCTGCAAGGGTGCATGGAAAAATTGGTTTTTTTTTATTGGTGACAGATCTGTGTCAGGAAGTTCCCATGCACTCCCAGCTGCTCTTTCTGCTCCCACGCATGAGCTTTTTTTCACTCCCATGATTGTATTGAATGCCAAAGCAATTGCTTGTGGGGCTAAGATATAAAACCAGAAGCAGATTAATAGACTGCTGGGTTTTCTACTTCTGTTTTCTGTTTTGCTCGGGCAACCTGAGCAGCTCCGATTTTTTTAGAGTTCTGCTAGTGCCAGAGGAAGGTAAACACTGCCAAGCAAAACACCTGCCATGAAAAAAATGATACGTAGGCTGAAAATGGTAGTTACCGAACAGCACTGGTGCCAGCATAGCAATGCCAAAAGAGATAAACTTTGGGTTTATTTTAAATCTTACTACTTTTCTGTATATCTGCAAAGTGGTGAATTCTGCACAGCATCTGCTTAGTCAGCAAATCTGCCCTGACATCTTTGTTTGCATTTCTCCAGGTTCAAAAGAGCTAGCCATACTATGGGAAAGAACTCTAATTTCACCCTTTTTGGCCTATAATGGTAAAAATTTTGTGTGTTTCAACCTAAAGGTGTGTTCTGCCCAGCGCAGTGAGGGTACCTGGCTCAGGCTGAGCACCCTTATTCCCACAGTCCTCCCTCTGGACTTGGGCGGGGAGGGGATGAGGCAGGCTCAGGGTAGGACGAGCTGTCTCGGCCACAGCGGGATGTGCTGTGGTCGCAGGGTCTGGCAAACACCCCCAGCCTTGGTGTGTTTTAAAATGTGTGTGTCCTTTTCGTTGTTGGAAGTGTTGAACGTTGCCTGTGCTGCTTGCAGCAGTTGTGGATTAGCTGAAATCAGTAACATGGGGATGTTTCTGTCAGCTTCAGCCCTCAACAACACTTCGGCTGAGAGATCGCTTCAGTTTATTGCGTCTGCATGAGACTAGCATGGGATTGTAATTGCTGAGTGACGTGGCTGTGAAAGGACCTCTTTCTTTTTTTCTAGCCTTCACACGGGCAGGAACTTAGTACAGGTGTATAGAGACCATTTTTAATAATTGCATTTTGCATGCATGAATGTTCTCTTAGAAGCTAATTTTTTCAACTGCATTATTAGTGTTGTTACGACCTGATGCACAGCAGAGCTCATTTAATTGGCAGAGCTATTGCTTTGCTGCTTTCTTTTGGAAGAGAATTGTTTTTTGCAAGTGCCTTAAGTGTGGAGTGAACTTCCAAAACTCTGATGCTATGTCCCATTGGTGTAGGTTAATTTATGTATGTATGTATGTACTTATTCTTTTTAAGTCACTATATGCACATAAATGCTATTCTGTTTGATACAGTACCTTCTATTAAAACACGGGGAATGAGGACACTGGAGGGGAGGGGATTTTCCTAGTCACTGAATGTGAGTGCGTTTGCTGCAAAAGACCTGTAATCTGGTATTTTAAGGATTTTATTCTGTGGGTGGTTGTCTCATAGATGAACCTTGAAATTCATTGCCTTGCTGGACGACAACCAGTTCTGTCTTAAAGCTGTGGTTTTGTAACTGGGTTGCAGAGCACTTTGTGAAAGCTGCTTCATTTTCTTAAAAAGCAGTGTGGGCTTGTGGATAGAGATTCACAGCCAAATAACCCTCGAAAAGCGATGTTCCTCTGTAGCTCTGTTTAACCTTTCTAGTAAGGAAAAATTAACCCTCTTTTACCTGCTAGTGAGAAATTATGTGTGACTCTGGTACACTTGTTTAATTTTATATTTTGAGATTTGTGTATTTTTTTTTTCCTTAACATTATATTCAGGAATTTAGTGGTGACCTAAAACTGATCCTACTTAAGCCAGTAGGGGAGATGTCTTAACTTCACCGGTAAGCAAGTGAAGCGAGTACTGGAAAACCCTACACCCACCTCTCGGAGGCAGTCAGTATGACTGGCATTTAGCTGCTTCATACATCTAGAAATTGTCTGGTGTCAGTGTTGGGGGTATCCCACCCAGCCCTTGACTGCTGCCCAAGAAGAGCTGGGGTTTCCTGCACACCCCATGTCATTTCTGCCCCTGCCTTGCAGGTATTATGGATGCCCAGGATGCTGCAAGCATGGCTAGGTGGGCAGCTGGATGGAGCTCAGCCTCCTTGTCTCTGCTCAAAGACTGTTGTCCAAGCGAGCACTGGATCCTCTTGGAAGCATGGTCGATGCTTGCCTGCATGTTCCTACCTCCTGGTAAACACCAAGGGAGTCAAGCAGTTTGTTTTGCTCTCTGAAAGAGGGAAAAGTCTGTTTTGCATTTAATTAAAGCCAGAGCTTTTCTTGGAATGTTTTTTATGGAGTAGCTGACCTAATGTAAATACATACCTGTATTTTTTATATATGTATCTGTATCTTCCACGATGCTCCGCTGTGCACATCCTTTCCCTAAGCGTAAGCTGGGAGGCATAAGTACCGCTGGAAGGCACATGGCAACAGTGAGGTTGCACAGAGCCTACGTACATTGCATGAGTAGTCGTGTAATATGCAGTTTGTGTCAATTTATTCACCTGGAAGTTTTGGCTTGCAACCACAGTTTAAAACTTGCATAGTATACCGTCACTTGAGAGGTAGGAAATACCCAGGGCATAGTCAATCGAACAGGAGAAGAGAGTGAGCACCTTATTTGTTTGGATCAGCCAAGGCAAAGGGTTTGTAAGGTCTGGGCATGAAAGCCTGTCACCTCCTAGAAATACCTGCTGCCACCTGGTGCAGCCCCATGCTGCAAGAGAAACTGCACATGCTGGAGACCTCTCCAACTCCTGTGGGCAGGAATAAAGAAAACGGCTTCTAGTGCAACCCTTGAAAAAAAGCAATGGCAAGAGATGTGGTCAGTGCTGAACTCTGATAGATGAAGTCAGGCGCTGGATGCACAGGCAGGGAAAGGCACTTCTGCCTCTTCCCAAGGACTGAGCAGAAGCAGTGACCCCCTGACGGACTGTGCTCCTCAGCCCCTCAGTGCTCTGAGGAGCCAGGAGGGGTGTTTGTAGACTGCTCTGCTAGAACAAAGACCTTGAAAGTAGTTTTGATGGTCCCGAAAAGAACCAGTTTTTCAGTGGAGTAGTGTTGGGGGATATTGTTGCAGCTAACAGAAAGAATCAAGAGCTGAAGTCAACAAGCTCTCCAAGCAAGGCCACAGGCCTGTCTGCTGTGTGCTTCCCACAAAGCCTCTGCCAGACTTAGCACCTGCAAGGCCACAGGCCAATCTCCTGTGTGCTTCCCACAGAGCCTCTGCATACTTGACCGCAGACATCACTGTGAACAGTGCTGGACTTGGCACCTGCAGGGTCATGTTACAGCACAGGGGGATGGTGAAAGGACTGACCAATGGGAGGTTGCAGGGGGGTGCGTGGACAGTGTGTGGCAGAAGCGGGGCGACCAATCGGGTTTTGCATGGACAGTGCCTGGCTGCATGTGCGGAAGCAAATGTTATAAAAAGGGGCTTTTTTTTGTAATAAACGGCTTATGCTTGATTCACATTGGATCGTGTGCTGAGTCCTTTTCTCTGCCACTGGTGACCCCGATGTGATCGTCCGGCCGGCGAGACACGTTCAGAAGAAGGTTTTACTGGTGGAACAGCGGCGGGCAGAGCTGCTTTACCCAGGACTTAGAGGACACCGTGGATTTGGTGAGCCACCAGGGGCACGATGGGGGGTACTATAACTAAAGAAGAAAGTACGGTCTTGTCTATGTGGCAGTTTATCTTGAAACAACGGGGGATTAAGTGTCCCGGACCCCTCATTGTGAAAAATGTTGTTGTGGGGGAAAAAGCATGGATGTGATATATCTGCTACTACTGCCTTCAGTTTAACGCTATGGGAAGGATTAAGATCTGCCCTTTTTGAGGCAGCGACAAAGGGAGATAAAGCTGCCGTGGAACTGTTAACGACATGGCGTGTAATGAAAGAGACTGTACAAAAAGTAAAGCAACAGCAAGACAAAGAGGAAAAGAAGGAGGATTTGGGGCCTCCTGTATTAGTACCCAGCACTTCTGTGCCTCCCCCTGCGCCAAAGAATGAAGGGACAAATGTTCCAGGAGAAGAAAAATCAAAGAAGGTAATGACAGAAGAATCTACAAGTGCACTGTCAGTTAAGGTGAAGTTGCTGATAACTACCACTCCTCATGCGGTGGCCGAGTATTATAAAGACTTATTGACCACGGGCACCCCAGAATCGGATAACGAAGGGGTAGTACAGAAGCCCCGGCACATAAAGCGACCACCCTCTGCGAACCCGAGATTGCCACCCTTCAGTGGAGCAAACCCGACGATAACTGAAGGAGCTGCACATCCTTCTCCTTCTGCGCCACCTGCTGACGATGAAGAACTGTCTCAGGCGTTTAGTCGGCTGAATATTAAAATCCCTCAGCCCACACCAGATAAATTACTTAGTTTACCTGGGATTACTGTGTTCCCTCGGGATCCTGGGAAATTCTGGGAGGCTGTAAAATCATCGGCAGCTCACGACAGGGAGTGGGAGGTAGTAGAGAAACTGGGAGGCATGGGAGGTGCAGCGGGTGAATCTGGGTCTTTTAGTACTGGTCCTTCTGCTTATCCTGTGATTTTCAATGACCCTGCAGCAGGACAGCCTCATTCACATGTTCCTTTTTCATGGAAGGTGGTACAAGATCTACAAAGAAATGTCACTCGATATGGGGTGAATTCTCCCCCATGTATGCAAATGTTAATGTTTTTGTCAATGGATACTTTGAATCCTTGGGATTTTAAGCAACTAGGGAGGATAATTTTTCAACCTGTGCAATTTTCGGTGTTTATGTCAAATTGGAGAAGTGCATGTGAAGCACAAGCCATAATAAATTTTCAATTCAATCAGAATGACCCTAGGTATGGTAATGGGGTGGATGTTTTAATGGGAGAGGGTCGATTTGCTAATCCTAGCCACCAGGCTCAATGGGACCCTCTTATCCTGGAACAAATAAAAGCGCTGGGTATGAATACAATTATAAAAACTGCACAATTGGCGTCCCCAATACGCAGATATACTGCCGTAAGACAAGGACCCAAGGAACCCTATTTATCCTTTGTTGAGAGGCTACAAGAAGCAGTTGAAAAGCAAGTTTTTGATGTTGGTTTACGAGATACTCTAGTTACGCAATTAGCTAGGGATAATGATAATGCTGATTGTCAAAAAATCATTGAAGCTTTACCTGGAGAGCCAGATTTGAATGCTATGATAAAGGCATGTGCAGAAGTGGGTACTGTGGAACATAAGGCTCAAGTTATGGCTGCAATTAGAACTCGGGAGATACAATGTTATGGATGTAGAAAAAAAGGGCACACAAATTTAACAGCACCGGGACAGACTACTGCAGAGAGAGGTACAGCAACTGATTACAGAAGTAGAAAGCAGACTACATTCCAAATTTATACATCGTATTGATTTGAATCAGGAAATACAAATTATCACTTTGTTTTACAGGCAAATTCCATATGCAATAGTTGGTCAATGGAATTCAGAATGGTCAGATCCGTTACACATATTGGAATGGTTGTTTCTACCTTCGAAAACAAAGAAAACTGTCCCCATGATTGCAGAGCTACTGGCACAGATTATCATCAAAGGACGGATGCGATGTCGGGAGCTTGTGGCCAGAGATCCTGCATCACTAACCGTTCCTATTGCAGCTCAATACTTTGAGTGGTGTATGGCTAATAGCTTTGCTTTGCAAACAGCCATGGAGAATTTCTTGGGACAGGTTGTTTACCACTTGCCCTCCCATCCTGTTGTAAAATTGAGTGCGGAACTTCCAATTGCCACGAGAGTGTTGTGCGCAGACACTCCTGTGGATGGAATTACCATTTTTACAGATGGATCTGGGAAAACAGGTAAGGCGGGCCTTGTCTGGTATTTTGAGGGCAAATGGGAATCTATAGTAGTACAACAACAGGGTTCACCTCAGGTGGTAGAATTACGAGCTGTATTAGAAGTATTTCAAAATTTTCTCACTCCCTTTAATTTGGTTACTGATTCAGCATCTGTAGCTGGCATTGTAAAACAATTGGACAGATCTGTTATAGAGCATATACGTAATCAGTGTGTTTTTGAATTGCTGCGAGCTCTGTGGCAAGAAATTCAAGTCTGAACTGCATTGTTTTATGTTCTATGTGTAAGAAGTCATACTAATTTGCCTGGGTTTATTGCAGAAGGCAACGCCTGAGTAGACTCTTTGGTTTCTGATCCCACAAATTCTACTGCAGTGCCTGTACAGGTACAGGACATTAAACAGCAGGCATGTATGTCACATGAGTTTTTTCATCAAGGATATTGGGCATTATGATGACAATTTCATTTGTCACACAGCGATGCTCGGAATATCGTGGCTATGTGTCCTGATTGTCAACAACTACCACAACCTATGCAGATACAAGGAACCAGTCCTCGTGGACTGCAGGCCTTGGACATTTGGCAAACAGATGTAACTCACATTGCTGAATTCAGCAGGTTAAAATATGTTCATGTAATGATTGACACTTTTTCTTCCTTGATTATTGCTACAGCGCAAACAGTTGAGCATGCTGGCCACGTCATTCGACACTGGCGGAAAGCTTTTGCAACTGCGGGCATCCCTAAACAGATAAAGACTGATAATGGACCTGCTTATCTATCCACTAAAGTTCAGGCTTTTTTACTGGCATGGGGTGTTACTCATATCACTGGAACCCCTCATTCTCCCACGGGCCAAGCGATCATCGAGCGAGCACATCAGACTCTGAAACGCATGCTTTTAAAACAAAAAGGGGGAATGAGTGGTGAGACACCTGAAGCTAGACTGGACAAGGAAGTATATGTATTGAACTTTCTCCAAATTCAAACTGATAAAACTGATCCTCCTGTTGTAATGCATTTTGGATCAATGAAAGGACGATCGCCGATGGAACCTGGTGTTAAAGTCTTTCTTTATTCGAGATTTGCAAACAGGGCAATGGACGGGACCACATGATTTATTAACCTGGGGACAGGGTTATGCTTGTGTTTCCACAGATGTAGGACCTTGGATGCCAGCCAGGTGTGTGACTCCCACCGTGGGAAAGGAAAAAGAAGTAACTCAGAATCAGGAGACAGTCACTTGAAGATGGGAGGGTTGTATATAGCTGGTTTTCTATATACTCTCATAGCAAGCCTTACAGCATGGATACCATCTCAACCGAAAACCAATGTCTGGGTCACATTAAAAATTTTTTGCAGCTTCTTTACTGGTGTCTGGAGCAGCTGCTGCTAGAGCGTTAAGTACCTTGAATAAGTTGGGATGCTGGCTTTCAAAACAGAACAACGCTACTTCTGCAGCCTTAAGTAATTTGCTGTAGTGTGTCAGTTAGGCACGCTACACTGCAAAATAGGGCTGCTATTAATTTTCTTCTATTAGCACATGGGCACGGGTAATATTTTTGATATTGTTGTTTGGATGTTGTTTGTTGCGGTGTGTCTCGGGCATGATAGAATCAGCAGTGAAAAAGGTATGGATGGTTCAAGAACTTATGGGATCTGCTGATCCAATGATGCCTGAGGAAATGGTGGGAATGAAAGAAATATGGCTGTATCCATGATCTTTTTAAAACAAAAAGGGGGAATTGTTGGGGGATATTGTTGCAGCTAACGGAAAGAATCAAGAGCTGAAGTCAACAAGCTCTCCAAGCAAGGCCACAGGCCAATCTCCTGTGTGCTTCCCACAGAGCCTCTGCATACTTGACCGCAGACATCACTGTGAACAGTGCTGGACTTGGCACCTGCAGGGTCATGTTACAGCACAGGGGGATGGTGAAAGGACTGACCAATGGGAGGTTGCAGGGGGCGCGTGGACAGTGTGTGGCAGAAGCGGGGCAACCAATCGGGTTTTGCATGGACAGTGCCTGGCTGCATGTGCGGAAGCAAATATGTTATAAAAAGGGGCTTTTTTTTGTAATAAACGGCTTATGCTTGATTCACATTGGATCATGTGCTGAGTCCTTTTCTCCGCAGAGAAGCACCTGAGATGACCCCGCACCAAGAAGTGGCAGAGGGTGGGAATGTGGCATCAGAGATGCAGCTCACTTGCTGGCTATCCGTCTTCAGCCTGCAGCAAAGAAGGGGTTTGTTTTTTTCCTCCCCTCCTGCCTACCTCTTAGTCCTCCAGTCAGTTGGGGCAGGAGCCTTACCGTGGCACTGATGCACTGCTGCCACCTCCCTGGGCAGAGATGGCAGCTCCATCCCTCCAGGGCAGCAAAGAGGCATTTTAGTCCTCGCCGCTCCAGGGAAGATGAGGCGTAGGGAAGGGATATGATTATCAGGCTCAGCACAAGCAACATGAACAGCAAGGTGAACGCACTTCAAGAAAGATGTTGAGGTGTTGGAGCGAGTCCAGAGGAGGGCGACCAAGCTGGTGAAGGGTCTGGAGGGTCTGACCTACGAGGAACGGCTGAGGGAGCTGGGGTTGTTCAGCCTGGAGGAGAGGAGGCTCAGAGGTGACCTTATTGCTGTCTACAACTACCTGAAGGGAGGTTGTAGTGAAGTGGGAGTCAGCCTCTTCTCCCGGGCAACTAGTGATAGGACAAGAGGACACAGCCTCAAGCTTCGGCAGGGGAGGTTCAGGTTGGACATTAGGAAGAATTTCTTTTCAGAAAGGGTTATTAGACATTGGAATGGGCTGCCCAGGGACGTGGTGGAGTCACCATCTCTGGATGTGTTTAAGACAAGACTGGACATGGCACTTAGTGCCATGGTCTAGCCCTGATACCACCCTGTCGACAATGGTTGGACTTGATGATCCCTGAGGTCTCTTCCAACCTGGTTGATTCTGTGATTCTGTGATTCCGTGTTGTCAGCACAATGATCCCAACTCACTGAATTTTTACTTAATGTGATACTTAATTGCCAGTTAACACAGACTTCTAATCACTGATTCAGGTATTGAGGCAAAGAAAACATAACCAATTAAACATGTCAGTAAAGACTTTTCTTCCCCTCTTTACTGGGTTCAACTCGAGCCACGCACCTCTCCTCCCCTCCTCCTTAGTCTCCATTTCCTACGGCAAAAATGCTGTAGGTTGCCCTCAGTGCATCCCCATTCCTTCAGGGAGATGTCAGCAGCGCGGGAGGTTGGGGTTGCACGCTGCCATCACTGCTCCAGTGGGGGTCCTCCACCAGCTGCAGACCCCCAGAGATGAACCCCTCCAGCAATGTGGAGTGCCTCCGTCCAGGAGCACACCTCCAGCTGCACGTCTCCCTAGGCGTCTCTCCTTCCCCATGCCTCCTCAGATATCTCATCTCACAGCTCCTCACGTGGCACCTCATCTCACAGCTCCCCCTCTTCCTTAACTCTGTCTCAGCGATGGTCCACAAGCTTCTCTCGACAGCTGGTGTTTTGGCAGTGATGCCCCTAGTGACCTGAACCCTGCAATTTCTGTCCACCGGAGCACTCATGCATGTACTAAACGGGTGCTCATGCATGAGCTGATGGGGCATGCATGAGAAATCGCTGCTCATGTGTGAGCTGATTGAGCACTCAGGCATGAATTAATTGGATGCTTGTGTGAGCTATCTCAATGCTCATGCGTAAACAAATTTGGTGCATGTGCATGAAGTAATTGTATGCTTAGGTATAAATTAAGTGGGCACTCATGAATGAGCTAATTGGGTACTAATGCATAAACTTCTAGGGCACTTGTGTGAAATAAATAATTGGATGCTCATGGATAATTTCATGGGATGTTCATGCATAAAAGTACTGGGTGCTCATGCATGAACTGATTAGGCACTCATGCATGCATGCCATTAATCCTGCAATTTCTGCCCAGCAAAAGGAGGTCACACTTGCTTGTTGGTTAGGCAGATAATGGCTTTCTCCTCACTGCTAGCTGGACACATGTGTGTATCCATTCACACATCTCCCTCCAGCCCTGGCTCCCAGCAAGCACAGAGCAGTACTTTCTGCAAGAAGTGGCCTAGAACAAATCCAAACCCAAACAAACCTCCAGACAGGAGATGACGATTGTGTTACTCACAGTCTGACATGAGCTTTTATCCTGCTGCGTGCGAATGAATTGATAGTGCTAAGGTGGAAAACATGTTGATGTCTTGACTGTGCATAGAAACAGAGCACACATTTGCAGCCAGGGTTGACGAAAAGCTTACAACGGGATCTGTGGGGTCAATGACGTGCCAGCCTGGCTTTTATACTTGGTTAAATGAATGGAGCGTTTGCACGAGTCACTACAGCCCCAGACCATGATAACTCCTAATTTCCAGGAGGCCTGCTGCAGCTTCCATTTGGGAGGATTTGAGTGCCTCTGGTTTCCCAGTGGTACCTCCGCCCTCCTGCAAACCCCTCATCCTACCAGGGCCAACACTGTGGCTGCACTGAGTTAATGTGACGGCATGCCCACCTTTCTCCTGAGGGTGGTGATGCCCAGCGGGCCTGGCCAAAGCCACTGGCGACAAACCCTAGCGCCCTTCAGTGCCTTTCTGCTGGTGCCTAAAGTGGGGACAGCTTCAGTTTGGGAAGTCTCATGGCCATTGGGCTCAGCACTCTGCCAGGAGCAAAGATGCACCCTGGGGTGGGGGGAGATTCTGGCAGTCCCTGGTCACAAGTCCAGCCCCACACCCCTGCCCCAGAGGCAGCCCCCTATTCGTCTGGATTTATCCAAGCCTTTTGGTGCAGTGTCATTGCTGGGGCCTCATTTATAAACTTCTGCACCCCGCTTTGTGAAGCAGAGCCTTTTTATCCAAATTACTTGTCCTGGTTTGGCCTAAAACAGACCAATTTTCCTTTCAGTGATTTTTACTTTCAGCTAAGCTTCTTCTAAGTAACTGCACTTTCTGAAACTAACTGCATGTTTTGTAGACAGTGTCTGCTTCCAGGACTGATAACGCTCGAAGTTTGTAGTTATCACTGAGGCACCAGTAGGGATGTTATTCAGAAAGGCTCTTGCTGTACTTAGTCTTAGAGAAACCAAGGTCACTGCTAAATTCCTCACTGATTATGAGTGAAGAGCCACAGAAGGGTCACACCTGCAGGGAGAAGCGGACAGGGCAGGTGACCCAAAATTGACCAACGAAGGTATTCCATCCCATACTCATCATTCTCAGTATAAAGCGGGGGGATCACGGGGGTCTCGCTCTCTTTCTGCTATGGCTGGTGCCCAAAGAGGACTCTGTCCGTTTTCCTGCTGCCCCCGATCCCGATCCGTGCATTCCTGAATCCAGTTCCTGTCCGTCGCTGGGCCCAGCCTGGGCCTTCCTGGAGCCTGCCCTGCAGTGCTCGTGGTGATGTGACCAACATCGGGGGAGCTTGATCTTGGTTTTGTACATATTTGTATATATTTAATTATTTCTATTATTATTATTATACTCTTTTTCATTATTATAGTTTATTAAAACTGTTTTAACTTTCCAACCCATAAGCCTCTCTCCCTTTTCCCTTTCCCTTCCCCTTCCAGGGGGAAGGATGGTTAACAGAGAGCATCTGCCGTTGGTTTAGTAGCCAGCCCAGCCTTAAACCGTGACATTACTGCAAGAAAGAGCCAGGACCTGCAGGACCCTTGGACATTTCTAGATAGTTTATGTTATTTTTGCATGAATAAAACCCCCAACCTTCCTCTGCTTGACCCCCAGGCTGGTGCTCCCCACAGGGACAGCAGCCTACTCTGCCCCCAGGTATTTTCCGCTCTTGGGACATGCGTGAAGGTCAGCATCCGAGGAGCTGGGGCCCACAGGCAGCCCTGGGCAGTCAGCCCCTGCACTTGACTGCATGATCTGGCACGTTCCAGCTTGTGCAAGATTTCCCCCCACCCAGAAGGAGAGGATCAGCCTGGGTGTGGAAGCTCAGCAGGAGCCTCTTGAAGAGGCAAGATGCTGCTGCGCCCATCGGCAGCCCATCAACCCCCAGGCAGAAGGTCTTGACCCTACTGTGCCCCACACCCTGGCACCTCTATATGACCCCAGAGATACTCCTGCATCTCTGAGGTGCCACCAGGGGCTGGCCCTGCTCCAGCTGCAACCTATCACACTTCGGAAAGCAAATCCACTCCTTCCAGCCCATCATTTTTTCTCACACCTTCCTCCTTCTTCCCTGTCCCTGCAGTACCCCTGCTTGCCCCCATCCTGCAGAAGGAGCCCCTCTGGCCTCCCGCACAGCCTCTGCCACAGCTGACTCACTCTGCCCAGTCTGTTTGCTGACAGGGACATGCTGGCTGGCTGCTGCCCCAGAACCCATCCTGGTCTCAGCCCTGCGGTCCCTGGGGGCACCTGGATGTGAGAAGGGTTTGTGAAGGGGCAGCACTGCAGTGGATGGTGGAGAAGCCTTTCCCTCAAGGCAGAGCCTGACCAGCCAGTGGCAAGGCTGCTGTTTGGGGCCTGACCAAGACAGACCTATGTCCCTCTGCTCCCAAGAGAGAAAATGGCAGCCGGTGACCTGGCTGTGTTAACATATTTACACTTTGCGACCTGCTCTGTGGGAACATGGGCAATGACCCAGTATAACTGGAGAATGGCCATGTGAAGGGTGGCAGGCCTCCCTTGAAATCATCCAAGAAATATCTCCCACACCCCTCTGCTCCCTGAATAAATAGAAACTCCTCCGTATGAAATAGGGAAGGGAAAAGAGGATGGAATTTCATGGCTGTCTCTTGCCCCGTCTATAGAATGCAGTGAACTCAAAGTGATGGCTGCAGGACACCTGTGTGAAATGGGGCTCGTCCCTCGGGGCTCCCTGTGCAGGAGAGACAGAGAGACTGGGGCACCTGCTGAGTGACCCTCGCTCCCACAGCAGACCCCTGCCCAGGGCAGGTGACTCGTGCTGGGCCAGAGTGGTGGGGGCTGAGTGGATGTGAGGTCCTGCACCTCGGCTCTGCCTCCGTCTTCTCCTTCCCCAAGCCCCAGGAGCTCCTGAATGAGCGACGGGGAGAGGAGTGGCAGGAGGGTGAGAAAAGTAACCCCCCGAGAGCCGCTCACCCCCACGGTGCCTTGGACATGGCCAAGGAGTCTGAGGCTGTCACAAATGGCAAACCCTTCCGAGGCACTCAGATGCCCAGCGGGGAAGGATCTTAGCTGTTTTCCCTTTGCCTTTTATCTTCCCTCCGCCTTGTTTTCACTTCTACATAAGTAAGGAGAAGGGGGCATTTCCACGGGGCCAGAACTAACTTGTTTGCTCTGTGCCTGCTTGGGGACATTTTTTTTTCCTTTGAGCTTGGTTTATTTGGGTTCAGGTTTGTCTGTTTGGTTGTATTCCTTGTTTGGTTTCTGTCGGGGTTTCTGCAGTGCTGGTCCCTAGGGGAGCTCTCTCTGAGGACGGGGGGGCCGAGGACCATCCCTGCGCCCCTAGACGTGACGCAAAGGATCTGTCTCGCCCCGGGCTACGGTGGCGACACTTTCCCCGGGTAGTTCTTGGCCTCACGAGGCGCGATGCCAGCCCTGCCCAGCGCGGCCCGGGCGCGGGTCGCCTCCGCAGCCCAGCTGCAGCCCGGCGGGGCGGAGCCGGGGCCCGAGAGGGCGGGTCCTACGGGGCGGATCCCAGCGGGGTTTCCCTTTCACCGTCGCCGTACGGTCAGTACTGCCGCGGCGCGGAGGGACTTGGGGGTCGGGGGTCAGCTCTGGCCGGGTTCAGCCTGTCCCGCCGGGGCGGCGTGCTAGGGACCGGGCGAGGGGTGCCTGTGCCTGTGCCTGTGCCCGTGCCCGTGCCCGTGCCCGTGCCCGTGCCCGTGCCCGTGCCCGTGCCCGTGCCTGTGCTCCGCCTCCCTCCCCGCTCCTGCCGCTGAGGAGCGGTGCCCGCAGATAAGCCGTGCTGGGGCCGGGGCAGCGCGGAGCTGGCCGCAGCGGCCGGGGGTTTCGGGACCGGGCGGAGCAGGCGCAGCCCTGTCCCGCCCTCGCTTGCTCCCCCCTGGGACCGGGCGGCGCGGGTCGGGCAGCGGCGGTCCCAAAGGCTCCGGCGGCGCCGGGCGGGTCCGGGTGCTCGTACGGGCAGTGAAGGGCCCCGGCTGCTGCCGACTGCGGCTGAGGGTCCCTGGAGGAGTTGGGGGGGGATGTTTGCGTGTGTCGCTGGGAGGGGGTTCTGGAGGAGAGGGATGGCCCTGAGGGAGGCTTTTCGTCTGAAGGGGTACCAGGAGAGGGGTCGGTGCCTTCCCTGCCTGGCCGGGCTGTTGCTCCTGGGATGTCCGGGCCCAGCTCCTCGCGGGGGCTGCAGATGCTGTGCCCCGGGAGGGGTGTGGAGTGTGTGGGACGTGGTGATGGGAAGTCTGAAATACAGTCAAATGAAGCAACCCCCTAATCATGCTAGTGCTGCCCCACAGCAACACGAGGCTGGGCCCTCCCTACACGGAGGATGCCCACTCCCCAGTTCCTAAGCACCCCCTGAAACTGCATGTGGGGCCGGGAGGGACAGGGCTGTGGGTAGTCTACACTCCCCTGACATCACAACACAGCCTGGGTACCAAAACAGAAGGTCAGTGCTGGGTTTTCAGCCTTCAAAAGGGAGACTAAGTGCTGCATTTTTGGGGCTCAAAACCAGAGCAAATTCCTGCATTTCTGAAGCCTAAAACCAGATTAAGTCCTGTATTTTCAGAGCATGACAATGGAGACTAAGTCCTGTGTTTTTGGGGCTCAGAAGAAAAACCAAAACCTTAAGTGCTGTGTTTCAGGGACTAAAAATGCAGACTAAGTCCTGTGTCTCCATTGTTGAAAACAGAGACAAATGCTGCATTTGTAGGCCTTGAAAACAAACTCTGGGGGCTGGTTATGGGTCTCTGCAGCAGAGGCAGAGCCCTATGTTTCTGAAGCTCGGAAGGACCTGTGTTTTCAACATTTGAAAATGGAGACTAAGTAATTTCTTTCTGAAGCTCAGAAAAAACAACTGAAGTCCTTTATTTTTCAGGGCTCAAAACCAGAGGGTAAGCACTGCATTTCCGAAGCTCAGAGAAAGACTAAGTCCTGTGTTCTCCGTGCTTGAAAATGCAGACTAAGTTGTGTGTTTCTGGGACTCAGGAAAAGAACCAAGTGCTGCTTTTGGGGGGCTTGGAAACAGAGGCTAAGTTGGCCATTTTCAGCCCCCAAAATGGAGGCTCAGGGGAGGACTTTGGGTGGGCTGGTGGGAGAGTGTTAGGGGCAGGGAGTGGGGTGGGCAGGGTTCATGGACCCCCACCAGAGGTGAGGGTCTGGTTGTGTTGTTCCCCAAAGTTAGGGAGGCTGGCATGCAGCCCCAGTGTGCCCAGCTCTGCCATCGGTGTAGTACCACCAGCCTGCCACCCCTATGGCACAGTATCTCTCCTGTGGTGTGGCCCTGAGATCCCCAGCCCTGGGTTGCTCTGAGCATCTCCCACTCAGGCCAGCAGCAAGAGACCCACAGCCCCCAGCTCAGCCCTGATGGCATGGTCAGGTGTGGAGCAGTTTGGCTGCCGCTTCAGGCACTCACTGGGCATTGCCTGCAGCTTCTATGTCCCCTGATGCTCTTTGGACAAGGTGGGCATAGGTGCCCCTCACCCAGGCTCAGGGGTGGCTGGACCATCACAGTGTCATCTGTGTGGACCAGAGCCCTGTGGCAACAGGAGTGCAAAGCTGAGGAAGCAAGGACTCAGCTCATCTCCAGCAAGGTTTCCCCAGTGGAGAAACCCCCAGTTCAGGGTCTGTCCCTGCCCCACATGTAGCCCCACTGCTTCCTGCAGTGTTCCTGGCTGCCCACAGGGCTTGGGGGACAGAGACACCCATCAGAGGGGGACAGGGTGACCCAAGGTGTAGCTCCCCAACGTGGGGGAAAAAAATGGAGGAGGAGGTAACGCACGGACAGAGGATTGGAAAGAGTTGTCCATAGTATCTTAGCTAAAAGATTGCACCGACTTAAGGAAACAACAACTCAGTTACCACAGGCTGTTAACATCACCCCAAAGACCCCAAGACAGGTACCCTGACCAGGCTGTCACTTGTGCTGCACCCTGTGCCCTGCAGCTGTGACTGCTGCTGGGGCAGGGCCAGCTCTGACAGGGGCTTCCTGCCACTGAGGTGCCTCACCTGGACGACCATGGGGCACATCCATGTCCCTTGACCTCCCTGGGATGTGCTGCTGCCCCAATTGGTCCCAGTGGTGGCCAGGGTGAGGGCCATGGTACTCCCAGGGCAGGACAGTTGCAGCAGTGCTGAGTCCTGGCACACAGCACTGGGTACAGCAGCTGGTGTTGTCTCCTGCCCCAGTCTGCAGGAGTCCCATGGGAGAAATGAGATCCCTGTGGAAAAACAAGCTTGGCATGTCTCTTGTTGATGTGAAGAGGGTGAAACACCTGGAGCATTTCCCTGAGCCACACACCAGTGACCACTCATGAAGGGGGTCTCTGGCAGGGACAGACTGCACCAAGACCAGCATGGGACAGCCACATGCATCCTCATCCCCCAGCCCGCAGAGGAAGAAGTCCAGTGCCCTGGGCAGCCCCAGCTAGGCCTGCTCACCCCATGCCAGAGCTGAGGGCATCCTGGCCAGCAGCCACATGTATGCCAGCACTGCTCACTGCCAAAGCTTCTCAGGATGGTCTCATCACCAAGAGCCCAGGCAGTGTCATGGTCACCTCCACGCCTGCAGCCCTGTCCAGTGTCTCCAGTGGCACTGCAACAGCAGGACAGTGCTTGGGGCTGCAGCAGCACCAGTGACAGGAGAGCAGGAGCAGCAGGGGCCCAGCACCCCCCCCCCCGTAAGTCCCATCCCAGGGGACACCTGGGCTGGTGTTGCCCTGGACATCTGGCCCAGTCTCCCACCCCCATCTCTTGTACCTCCTCAGCCCACACCCCCCAGATACGTACCCCCAGCTCCAAGGACATGCACCCTCGGGGAGCATGCAGCCCTCTAGGCCTGGGGAGATCCCCCACATCCCACTGCCCCCAGGACATTGCAGGGCAGAGGAACAAGAAGGATTTTGGGGTGGGGTGCGATAACAGCACCAGGACTCTATGGCCTGAGCTCCCTGGTCTGTGGGCAGGACGGGTCCGGGAATGGCTCCTCTCGGCCGGAGAAAACAAACGGGACGGGAGCGGAGCCGCCAAGACAGAACGACTGACGCCTGCAAGCCGGATCCACGGCTGAACGTCAGCCGGGACTGCAGCGCGACGGGAATGGGGCGGGCGGTGCCTAAGTGACGGCAGCGGGGACGGGGTAGGGCGGGGCGGAGCACGGGCGGAGAGAGGGCAAGGGAGGGGGTGGGGCGAGTGTGAGGGGCGGGGAGAGGGCGGGGAAGAGCGGGGGGGCGGTCATGGGCGGGGCGAGATGGCTGGCAGGTGGCCCCCTGGCGCCGCCTGGCGGGCGTGGGGCGGCACTGCCCTGCCGGCGCGGCGTCCCCCGCCCCGCGCCGTCCCGGAGCGCGCGGTGGCCGTCCTTTACCCCACGGCAAGGCAGTTAACACTCCACAATACAAATTGCCTTCTGATGCTATTTGTCCTGTTACTGAATTGATAAAGGAGCTGGACAAATGAGGAATCATTGCCAAGTCTCATTCCCCCTACAATTCTGTGTGGCCAGTAAAGAAACCTAATGGCAAGTGGTGACTAACAGATTACCAAGCCTTGAGCACTGCCACTGAACTGCTCACTGCAGCTGTTCCCAGTGTAAGTGATATAGTCAAATTTTCTTAATGAACAAGCCTTTCCATGGATGGCAGCAGTGGATGTGAAGGATATGTTTTTCATGATCCCAGTATCAAAAACAGATAGGGAGAGATTTGCTTTTACCTGGCAGGGACTCCAATATACATTTACTCACTTACCACAGGGTTTTAAACATAGTCCTATCATTGCTCATGCTACCCTGGCTAAAGAGCATTAAAATCACCACAAGAGGTTACTGTGGTGCAGTATACAGATCATGGCTTAATAGGTGGACACTCAGCAGAACTTGTGAAACAGGCTATAGACATTATTATAACACACTTAGAGTCAATTGAGGTAGAGATACAGGAAGAAAAGAAACAAGGACCCAGCCAGCAAGTAAGCTTTTCTGGTGTCAGATGGATAGGTGGGAAGAAAACTGTTCCTGCTCAGGGCCTACAAGAAATCCAACAGTTATCCATCCCTGAGAGTAAACAGGAGTTGCACGCTGTGCTAGGGACTTTAGGATTTTGGAGTGCACATATTCCAAGACTTAGTATAATAGCACCACTCTGTAACTTACCAAAGAAAAATGCAGTCTGGGAATGGACTCCACGGCATGAAGAGGCCTTGGAGCTTCTAAAGGAAAATGTGAATATGTATTGATTATTGGGACCCACCCACCCTGTGTGGCCCCTCTCACTACCTATTCAGGTTAGAGAGAAAGGATATTGGTGGGGACTATGGCAACAAGGGCCTACCGGCTCCAAGGGTCTCCCTGTTACTTTTGGCTCCCAATCATGGCAGAACGCTCAGCACAATTACTTGACTTTTGAAAAGGTGCTGTTAGCAGCTCATGAAGGGCTAGCAGCAACTGAACCTTTGACTCAGGGAAGAAGCATAAAGTTACATGTGCCAATACCTATTCTTAAATCTATTCTCAGTGGTAAACCACTGCCTTTAGATGTAGCACATAACATCACTGTACAAAGGTGGGCACTGTATATCCACCATTGTGTAACCACAGAAAGCCTGGCTAAGGAGAATGAAGTTACTGAAGTAGTGTATAGGAATGCCTACTGAATACACAGAGCCTCCATACTGTCCTATCAAGGATGCTCCTGAATTCAATCCCCATCAACCAGATGATAGCATCTGGTTTACTGATGGGAGTGCTCATAAAATACAGGGTAAATGGCAAGGAATGGCTGCTGCTGTGTCTGTAGCTGATGATGAACTTGCAGTAACTGAATGAGTAGGAGGTTCTGCTCAATTAGCAGAGCCCTACGCCATAGTATTAGCTCTTAGACACAGTGCATGGACCATATACACTGATTCCTATGCTGTGTGGGCTGGTGCTACACAATGGCTAGGAAATAGGGCAAGAAACAAGTGGCAGATAGGGAACCGAGATATATGGGGAAAAATGTAGCTGCACACCAGAAAAATACTACTCAGGTGGCCAAATAGAACAATATGGCTGACCACCTAGCCAGTATAAATGTGACAGGATTTTCCTCTATCCTGAGTATTGAATGGTTAGGTATATGGCTGCATGAATGATGGGGACACACTGGTGCATAATCACCATGCAGCAAGACGAGGTTGGCCAATTTCTAAACAACAAACAGTTCAGCTAGTGATCACTTGTGGCTTTTGTAATGATATGAGGGATTATCTTGTCAAAACTCAACAACAAGCAAACCTTAGGGAAGGGAAAGTCCTTTGGGGTACTTGGCAAGTTGACTACATTGGACACATGGTTCTGAAGGATGGAAATGTGTTATGACTGGAGTTGAAATAGTAAGTGGTTTGGCTAATGTTTACCCTATATACACTGCATCTGGATTGGCAACTGTAGCAGGATTAAACCGATGGCTTGCTGTGCACCCAATGCCACAAGAGATACAGTCTGATAATGCTTCATCTTTTAAAAATAAAATAGTACAGGAATGGTATCTTAAGCATGGAGTTAAGTGGACCTTCCACTTACCCTGTTGACCTCAGAGTAATGGTATAGTAGAAAGATGAAATGGGTTGCTTAAACAACAGCTCAAATGGCAAAACAGTAATGCTAATTGGGGGAGGCTCTTATGAGAAACTGTATGAGCACTCAACTTGTGGCAGACCTGCTGGCAGTCTACTATATGGACAATATGAATAATCCCCAGTGCTGAACCAACACCAGCAGGATGCTTTGAATACCTCCGTGTAGCACCCAGGATATCAGGTGAGAATTCAACACCCATCACTCGGAAAACACTGAGTCACTTTGCAGCACTTTTGAGGGAAAGGAATATGGGAAACTGTGGATGCTGTTGGAGTGAAATTAATCATTACTGAGGCTTGGACATGATCCAAGACCTAAGTCTTCTTTCTCTCTCCCTGGGAACTGTTGAACTGCTGGACGAATAAGTGAAAAGCTATTGTTCAACCTGCGTACTATGGCAAGTATCCATCTAGAAAGCACACTAAGTATTCTCTGGAACTTTGTTAATACTCTCTATGGTAAAGTTTTTTTAAAGTATTCTTTCTCACTGGAAAGAATGTAAACATCTAAAAAGACTGGAACCTTCATGTACTGGACTATTCTAATCCTTGCATTGGGGAATCTAGCATTTTATCACATAATTGTAGATGCACAATGCAATAATCAAGCAAACCCATAGAACCTGGTAACCTCTGCCTTAACATAGACAGTGAGGCCCAACATATCCAAAACCCACCAGTGGGGCAGCAAGAACCAAGGTATCCACCTCACCATGCACATCAGCCTTGTCTTTTGCTTAAGCATTAGTAGTTCATATCAAGGAATCTGGACTTGGGTTGGAGAGACTAATACTGGCATTATAGATGGGGACACTGCCTTACAATATGATCACGATACCACTGAAGGACCTATTAAGTTTGTCCTTTACACACTTGCACACATGTAGCAATATCAGATAAACCCAACAAGGGATGGCAATGCCTGCTGGAAATGGAGCCATTGGGATTCATTATGGGAGTCTGCGTGCCAATTAACTGTTGAGGTCATGGTTCATGTGCCACAGTGGGCAGTACGCAATTTGACATCTCCCTGATTCCCACAGTCACTACTGCATCACCAGGAACAGTTGCCCAGGGCTTTCCTGAAAGATTTGCAGTTCTTACTTCTGAAGCACGTGAATTTTAAGATTCGCTGGGGTGATGTTAATATTAATAAAGTGTACCAAAACGGCTCACAACGGACAATACCTATATATAATCACTTGTTTAAGTCTCACTGGAAAATCTGCACAGCGAGAGATCTTTCAACAGGGTTGGGAGCTGCTGCCTTGGGCACAGGAGTGTTAAATTCTACGGACTTGGAGACGGTTAATTTTATTAACACTTTATTAAGTCTCCAGTCTAGGACAATTAAGCAAACAAGCTATAAGTGGTCAGAACATGGATACAGTAAAGGGGATACACAACTACCAAAACCCTTATAATTAGTCTTAACCCAGGGAAAAATCACAGATTTTGAAAGACATGTACACTGGTGTTCACAATTTTGTTTCTAACATGGGCAGTGCCATTGCATGCGTTACTATGCAAACCTTTGCCACAAATGAGTATGAACGACAAGCCAATTGGGTCTGTAGTGGAAATCCTGCTGTGTTAGGAGCCCTATTATTGTATCAGTGCCAGGACTGTAAATCCCGGTTCCTCAAAACTGTGTACTCTGAGGTAGGAAGTAAAAGTAACCTGTTAAGTGGGTCTATCTGTTACTGCACAGTGAGTAAGAAAATTAAAGGCCCCCAGTTACCAATATACCCCGCTTCCCATCATTGTAGTTAACAGAATATGGGCGCCAGTTCAAGGGCGCAAATGGATAGATAGCCAAGGCCATCCGGTTGATACTCGTGGATGTGAACCATGGGGAAACCATGAATGGTACTGCACCAAGTGTTTAGTAATACAAGCCCCATGTTCCAGTGATACATCCTCAGGTACCTGTTACTCAGACTCAGTGTATGACAATCGCACAGTTGTGCTTAAGGGAAAACCAGGTTGTATATGTGTGGTGTCATTTTGTGACATCCTGTGGAACGACAGGAACAAAATGATGGCTCCTGCCTGAGAATGCTGGAGCAACGTTACAGCACTAGAAACCTGTGGACAACCTTATAGAAGCCATAAAGCAGACCTCATGTCAATGCTGGTGGAATTCTGGCCTACAACTTTGTCTGTACCCTTAGGACTGATATGGGACAAAGTATCCTCTCAAATTGCAGAACTGGAATCCTTAATTGCCAGCTATGAAAGCACTATTATATACCAAAACCAAGTGACTACTGCTATCAAACATGATACTGGCTGGGTTGTCAGAATTGCGACAGAAATGGAACAAACTGCTGTATATCACTGGTATGATATTTTTATGGGATATGCACCATCTGCAACTGGCGTATTGCATCGTGTTACATTCTATGATAATTGTATTATTGTGTTCTATTTTATTAGCTTTGTTATTAAAGAATCATTGAATCATTTAGGTTGGAAAGGACCTTTAAGATCATCGAGTCCAACGGTTAACCTAACACTGCCAAGTCTATCACTAAACCATGTCCCTAAGCACCATGTCTACATGTCTTTTAAATACCTCCAGGGATGGTGACTCAGCCACTTCCCTGGGCAGCCTATTCCGGTGCTTAACACCACTTTCAGTGAAGAAATTTTTCCTAATATCCAATCTAAACATCCCTGGAACAACTTGAGGCCATTTCCTCTTGTCCTATCACTTGTTACTTGGGAGAAGAGACTGACACCCACCTGTGGGGATCTGTTCCCTTCCTCTTGGGCATTGTCTCAGAAATCCATGCCACGTGCTCGGGCGACATCTTGTGGGGACTGCCTGGAATGCCTGATCTTGGCAACGCTTGATGACGCAATAAGCTAGGCGCCCCCTCCTCCACCCACCTCCGGATGTGTGTCTCCGGCGACCGCATGGCAAGGGGCCAATCCTACGGTGCAGGAACCGGACATGTCCCGCTTTCGGACCTGTGATTGGTGCGAACTGTTGACTGGCAACTCCAAGTCACATGACTCTGCCGAGAAACTCTATAAAGAGGCTGGATCGCTCGACCACGCGGGACCGTCACCGCCATCTTCCAAGAAGGAACAAAGTACCGCGGGATGCCGCTGGAACTCTCAGGGTGGTGAATATTCTTTCTCCCTCAACTGTTTTCTCTTTTTCCCTCTTTCTTTTACTTCTCTCTCTCTCTCTCTCTCTCTCTCCCCCTTCCTTGCTCATTGAGTTGCCTCATTGTTGAACTTAATAAAGCCAGAGTTAAGTTTGTTGATACCGTGCCTCGGTTGTGCTTCGTCCGAACTCAAGGATCACGAATCTATTTTATTTCGGGTCAGGATTTTTGGGGGTGCTTTACCTGCAGGCAGGTTAAGCATACTGGGTGATAATTTGGCGGGCCCCTCGTGGGGGGGGGGCTGTCTGCATTGGACCAGGCACGCCGCACGTGGGCTGCACTGGAGTTACTAATTAGGCGGGTCTCTCTCTCTCTCGGGGGGGGAGGGGGACGACGACTGTCTGCATTTTATTTCTAGATTTACTCCTTTTTTACTAATTAGGCGGGTCTCTCTCTCTCTCGGGGTGGGGGGGGACTGTCTGCATTTTATTTCTAGATTTGCTTTTGAGAACTAATTAGGCGAGCCTACGACCTACGTAGGCTGTCTGCATTTTATTTCTAAATTTGCTTTGGAGGCGGACCTAAATCCGGAACCCGACACCACCTTGCTACAGCTTCCCGTCAGGTAGTTGTAGAGAGCGATAAGGTCTCCCCTCAGCCTCCTTTTCTCCAGGCTAAACAACCCCAGTTCCCTCAGCTGCTCCTCATAAGACTTGTTCTCTAGGCCCTTCCTCAGCTTCGTTGCTCTTCTTTTGACATGCTCCAGCACCTCAGTGTCTTTCTCATAGGGAGGGGCCCAAAACTGAACACAGTAGTTGAGGTGCAGCCTCACCAGTGCCGACTACAGGGGGACGATCACTTCCCTTGTCCTGCTGGCCACACTATTTCTGATGATACAAGCCAGGAAGCTATTGGCCGCCTTGGCCACCTGGGCACGCTGCTGGCTCATATTCAGCCAGCTATCGACCAACACTCCCAGCTCATTTTCTGCTGGGCAGCTTTCCACCTACTCTTCCCCAAGCCTGTAGCATTGCATGGGGTTGTTGTGACCCAAGTGCAGAACCTGGCACTTGGCCTTGTAGAACCTCATACAGCTGGCCTCGGCCCATCAATCCAGCCTGTCCATATCCCTCTGCAGAGCCTTCCTAAGTTCAAGCACATCAACGCTCCCAACCAACTTGGTGTCATCTGCACACTCACCGAAGATGCACTCAATCCGCTCATCCAGATCACTGATAAAGATATTGAACAGAACTGGCCCCAACACTGAGCCCTGAGGAACACTCCTTTTGACTGGCCACCAACTGGATTTAACTCCATTCACCACCATTCTTTGGGCTCAGCCATCCAACCAGTTTTTGATCCAGCCTTTCCCTCATCCACTAAGTGGGTCACGTTGTCATAGAAGGAGATCAGGTTAGTCAGGCAGGACCTGCCTTTCATAAACCTCTTCTGATTGGGCATGATCAGCTGATTGTCCTGTATGTGCCATGTGATGGCACTCAAGATGATCTGCTCTATAACCTTCCCTGGCACCGAGGTCAGACTGACAGGTCTGTAGTTCCCTGGATCCTCTTTCTGGCCCTTCTTGTGGGTGGGTGTCACATTTGCTAACCTCCAGTCAACTGAGACCACCCTGGTTAGCTAGGACTGCTGCTAAATGATGGAAAGTGCCTTGGTGGCTGCTTCTACCAGCTCCCTCAGTACCCTTGGGTGGATCCCATCTGGCCCCATAGACTTGTGTGTGTCTAAGTGGTGTAGCAGGTTGCTAACCATTTCCACTTGGATTATGGGGGCTTCATTGTGCTCCCTGTCCCTGTCTTCTAGCTCAGGGGGCTCGGTACCCAGAGAACAATTGGTGTTACTACTAAAGACTGGCATTAAGGTGCAAAGAAGGCATTAAGTACCTCAGCCTTTTCCTCATCCTTTGTCACTATGTTTCCCCTGGCATCCAATAAAGGATGGAGATTCTCCTTAGCCCTCCTCTTGTTGCTAATGTATTATAGAAACCTTTTTTATTGTCTTTTATGGCAGTAGCCAGATTAAGTTCTAGTTGGGCTTTGGCCCTTCTAATGTTCTCCTTGCATAGCCTCATGACATCCTTGTAGTCTTCCTGAGTTGCCTGCCCCTTCCTCTAAAGGTCATAAGCTCTCTTTTTTTTCACCCCGAGTTCTAGCCAAAGCTCTCTGTTCAGCCAGGCTGGTCTTCTTCCCCACTGGTTTGTTTTTCAGCACATGGGGATGGCCTGCTTCTGTGTCTTTAAGATTTGTTTCTTGAAGAGTGTCCAGCCTTCCTGGATTCCTTTGCCCTTCAGGATTGCCTCCCACGGGACTCTGTCAACCAGGCTCCTAAACAGGCCAAAGTCTGCCCTCTGGAAGTCCAAGGTAGCAGTTCTGCTGACCTCCTTACTTCTCTGAGAATTGAAAACTCTATCATTTTGTGAACGCTATGCCCGAGATGGCCACCAACCATCACAGCACCCACAAGTCCTTCTCTGTTTGCAAACAACAGGTCCAGTGGTGCACCTTCCCTAGCTGGCTCACTCACTAACTGTGTCATTACTATGCTTGTATATCTGTGTTTATCGCTTATCTTGCTGTGCTGAAAGCACATACCATCAGTTGTTATCTGATTACAAACTGTGAAGCCAGACTTCAGTGAAAGTGCTCAAAACTTTTGCCTATTCTCACCCCTGGTGTGTCAACAGGATTAACAGTACCTCCACCTGCCAAGGCCATGTGTTTGCTGGATGTTTGGTCTGTACCAAGGGGTGGGGTGTGGCAGTTCACTCAACGCCTGCTCAGATTTTGGCTAACCCAACTCATGCTAAGGCCTGATGTATGCTGGGAGCTGCACCATTAGGTCAATGCAAGAGCACCAGGTAAGCACGACAGGTGGCAAGAAAGAGCTAAAGGGTTGTTATGCAGCCATTATCACCTGCATATTGCTGTCTCTGGCAGCCATTATATTTTGTCTGGCAGTTTCCTCAGAATCCACTAACTTATGGAAATGGTATAGACCAAACCTCCAAGCTGGAAGGTATAAAACATCAGCTTACCCCTCTTGAAGCGGATCCAAAAACAGCTGGACTGCTGAGGCCTTCATGCTTCCCAGTGTGATACAGGGGACACCTGCACTGTGACGGACGAGGAAGGATAGGTAACTCACTGTCGGCTAGGTAACCAATTCCTTTATTTTGCTCATAGGTGCACGATATGAAGAGTTATGGGTTATAAGTTATGACACCTGATGATTGAATGGTGAATAAATGAATTTATGTGATAAACTAGTCTGGGTAAAAGGGGACTGAGCCCCTGTTTGTTGTGTGTGTTTGTTGTATTCTCAATGAGCTCATGAAATAAAGTTTACATCACAGAGTACGTTGTCCTGTAAATTTGAGAGATCCAAAGGGAGCTCGACGGGAGGGTGGGGAGTGGGAGAGAGAGGCCAGAGAAGAAAGGAAAGGAGGATGCCAGGGTGGAAAATTGCCCTTCATGCAGGCTGCAGGTAGGTCGCAGGCCTGACTGAGAGCGCGGTGCTCCACGAGTCAGTCCATCCCTGGGTATAGTGGTTAGGAGTTGTTGCTTCTCAGTGCTTATTGTGTCCTCCTTTCCTTGCAGCAGCTGGTAGAGAAGAAAGAAGAGGCATGGTGTGGAACTGCAAGGCAAGAGTGAGCACGAAGGGGAGCAGTGCACTGAAGAGGGGGATAAAAAAGGCATCTGGGGCAGAGACCTCCCTGTCATCAGGGCTGTGGTCTCCTAAGAAAAACCCAAGTTGCTTTGCAGGCTTATGAGCTTCCCTGGCCCTGAGGGAAGAACCTCCTGTCCTGCCGGGCACAGGCCCCCAGCAGACCAGGGAACAGGATGGTGCCAGGTAAGAGCCGCAACATGCAAGTGCAGGCATATAGCGCCTGCATCGGGTCCAAAGGGGCACAGGGATCTCCTCAGGGCCTCACCCCACATCCTACTGCCCCATCCAGGGTGTAGGGGAGGCTGGGGGGCGGGGGGATGGGTTGGAACTGGGGGCAGGCCCAGCCCTGGACTTCAGGCACCTATGTGGGGACACAAGTCAGCAGGTCATGGCTGAGACCTGCTGCTGTTTTCCATCTTTGAATCATGAGCTCTGATGACAAATATATATTGCTTTGTTCTGAAATAAGCAGTGTCCTCACTGAACAAAGGGAAGGTACAATCCCAGCAGAGTGACATTTGCTCCTTTAAGCATATCTGATTAAAGATACTTATTGTTCTAAACCCATTGTTCTAAGCCTTCAGTTGAAATCCCATCTCTGTGGTCTTTCTGATCTTGTCTCACGTGACTTTGGGTTGCAGCAGTCCTATAAACACACTATTCACTTTCCTCCTCCAATATTTTCACAGTTCAAGTGCCAAAGCAATAAATTGGAAGTGGTTATCAGTTTTTGACACTTCTATAAGTATTTATGCAAAGTATTTAACCATTTAGCTGTTGTCTTCCTCTTGTCTTGATGCAGAAAAGTGCATTTCCATAAAACTCTTAGATCAAACATTCCTTGGAGTGGTACAGGGAGGGGAAAGGCTTTCTCCCATTTCTGACATTTTCCTTGTGCCTGCCTGACTGGCCAGCCCTGTGATGTAAATGGCACATCCACAGTATTCCCTTTCGAGGTGGTTTGTTTCCAGATCCGCTGCTCTGACTGTTGTGCTTCTTGGCTGCAAATTTCAGTCTCCCACAGGCTTCCCCTTGTCCTTAATGTGGCTGCATCAGTTAAATTAATCAATTATGTTGCCATTACTGCTTTAGCACATTATACCATGCCTGCTGCCAGCCCCTTCAGGAGACAGCTTTTTGTCTGCGATGAGCAGAACTTCCCTAAGAATCCAGCCATTTCTCCTGCGTCTACAGCAACAGTCCTTGAAGGAAATCTTCAGTGATTTCATTTGCAGTTTAACCATATATTTTGCAATTTAACCGTATATTTTCAGGAGAGAAACAGTTTATGTTCTGAAACACAACTCTCAAAATGCAGCTGTGAAACCTTTCTGTCCTTGCTTTTTCCCTGGAAGGCTTCTGGCTCTTCTGGAGCACATGGGAAAGGCCTGTCCCAGATCTCCCAGGTAACCCACCAGATGAATTTTTGGGACCCTGTAAGATAGTGTTGTGTAATAAGACCAGGAACTGGTAGGATTTGTTGAAACTTGTCCCTGTTTCTAGTGCAAGAAAAGAGGTGGTGTTGCATATGACAGCTGCAGTCTTGCAATGGACAGCCAACAAGAAAAAACTAAGACATGATTAATCAAAAGAAGCATCTTACTGTTAAATGCAAGTTTATCTTTCGGTGGCTCAGTCCTCCAAGGGGATAGGATGAGAGCTTCAGACAGAAGCACCAGATTTCATGACCATGGTGTATTATTAGTGGTTTGTTGTTTGGGCTGGGGTTTTTGGCCTTTGATTTTGATGAATGTTCATGTGATCTTTTATTCAGGCAAATTTGTTTTCCATTAACCTTGATAAATTATCTCAAAACAGAATTGTTGAGTCCAAGTCACTCAAAAAAGTAACCTTTGATGCCCATGACAAAGGTGAAAGAAACCCCAGGCCCAAAATCCATTAGAAGTGGAGATGTACATAATTCACAGTATATCTATTTACATTCCAGCACTGTTCTCCCTCATCATTGACTTAACCACTCTAATTTATATCTACATATTTGAGTCAAAGGATGTTCAGCCCATTATTTCTGTGACAGCTCTGTCATTGTTGTGGGATGTTTCTGGGATGACACTAGCAGCCCTTATCTTGCTTAGGCTAGGCCTGACAGTGAGCTCTGCTTCAATAAAAGTCCTAAGACAGAGCCTTTTCCAGTTCTTTGCCTGTGGGTACCACAACAGTGAGGGGTGACTCTAAAAAGAAAGTGAGGAAGAAGGTCAGATGATACATGAGTTACAGCTGAACACTGACAATTCTGGTAAGCGTAATTTTAAACGACGGCTGAGTCCGTGCATCAGTTTCTGCACACGACCGTTCTTTTCTACTGCCAGTTAGCGAAACCGCTGAATGACCAGACCTCCAGTTGATGTAGATCTACTTACCTTCAGTGCTTCCCATAGGGGTGTGTTGATCTGCAGCTTCTGAGGCTCTGGGTCTGGAGGAAAGATACAACCCGGAATAAATAAAAGAGATTGGAAAGATAAAAGCCTCAAATGCAAGGCTTTCAGTTTGATTTTGAAAGCACTTTTAATCATAGCATCACTAAAGGAATGTCTTGCAAGCGAGTAATTTAAAAAACTTTACTTTAATGGGAGGGTCCCTCTAATGATGTTAGAGTAAAGCTATACAGTCAGAAATTACTTTAAACTCTCTTTTATTGACTGAATTTCAAGTAATTTTAGGTATTACACCTGCCCCTGGGCCAGTTCTTGTGGTTTAAGAACTATATTCTCTTCCTTTCAAAAATGCCTTTCTTTGTTGCAGTATGAAATGCCCATGCAAACAGGGGAAACGAAGTACTGCACAGGGAAACCAGCTAGCCACTGGCCACCATCAGCTTGTGCAGTACGGGCCAAATTCTAGTCTCTTTGAGCTCTAGTAACATTAAGAGTCTTTTGTAACGAGAGCTTTAAAGACATTCAGGCAGGAGACAGTGAGAATGTGAGGGGTTTTGGGTTTGTTTCTTTTTGCTGTACCTCTATAAATAAAACGCAAACAGCACCATCGTGGTAGTTTCTAGGCAGAAGGAACTTGAAAACCATTAAGCTATTATTTGGGCAGGCTGGGCCCAAATCTGCAAGCCTTCTCTAAGGCAAGTGGGCAGGAGAAAAGTCAGACACTCTGTCTGCAAATCAGCTGGACTTAAAGACTGGAAGACAAACACTGTGCTTTTCTCCTGGCTGAAAAGACAGACAGTTGCAGACAACAAAGAGCTTTTCACTGCTGTGTCTTGGTAATGAAAAAGAGCCTGTCTCTCTGGTGTGGAGCTGTGTCAGCTACTGTCTTTTGACTTTAAGGACAGTCAGAGTAGTGATGTGCACAGGCTGACTGTACTGTAGCGTTCACCTTTTAATCTGTTGGTCCACTCCTGGGCCCAGTGTCATTAGGACACGATGGGAGATGCCACCTGCTAAGCTGGAAGCATGCTCAGATTTTCAGTAAGCATCAGGCCCTGGAAGCAAACACATGAAACGGTTGGGGCTCCAAGAACAAGGAGGATGATGTAAATACCTTAGGCACTCGACTAACCTAGTTATATAAATAAACAAAGGGGAGCCTTTATAATTTAGATGGCTGTATTTCACTTCAGACAACTTGGCCTTGGGAAAGCAGAGGCACAGAAACCTAAAGATAAGGGAGTTGCAACAGCTGCCTTGAAGGACACAGCCTCCGTGGCCTACGTGATCCCTGGACTGAGTTTGCGCAGAGGCAGGGGTCAGTCAGCAAACACAGTGAGGAAGACTACTGGCCTTCATCTGAAGACCCCTGACGACCACCAGAGAAAATGACTGTGCATGCGGAATGGACATTTACATATATTAATGAGTTCCAGGAAATCTCATGATTATGTAAATGAGTTCTCAGAAATTCTATGACTGTGTATAACTTTATGGTATATAGCCTTTGAAAATTTGCAAAATCGGTGGAGTGCGGCGGGCGGAAAAGAAGGTACAGACTCTGAGATTGAGGATGCAAGGGCCAGAAGCCGAAAGGCCTAAGGCTCCTTTATTGTCATTCTACTACCCTATTTAACTGCTACAATGCAGGAACCGGACTATGCAGTTCAAGATAACATCAGCATTCATACTCTAAGCACTCATCACCCATTCTGGGAAGAGCCACAGTGTTCTGGGCTCAAAACATCAACAACCATTCCCTGTTTTCAGCTCTGTGTTCAGAACTGACCTTCAACGCATGTTTACTTCTTTCATGCCTCAAAAGACCCTGTGAACTGGTCTCAGCTCCTTTATCTTAGAAGCAAGCAAAAACTATTCTCAATGCAGTGTTCCCAAGGGAACCCTCTGCTCCCCAAGTAAAGCACAACTGTTTGCAGGCTGATGGTCTTCCACAGTGGAGCACGCATGGTGGATAATCCCCAGAGCTGCCCAGCCTTCAATAAAGTATGCCTGCTTAATAACACTCTAGTGTTACTGAGTTTTCGGTCGGACTCTACCCAGCTGCACCTAGCTTCCCACTTCGGTGAGGAAAGTTAGAAAGCAAGGGGGTTTGGAGATTTCTGATTTTTGTATCACTCTGATGCAGTGGTTTCTCTTGTAACAGCTGCACAAGTAAATCCATAGTTTATAAAATTCAGTGTGACAATGGCTACCTCTGATTACAAGAGGGTGACAAGAGCAGAGACTCTCAATCCCAAGGAGAAAAGATGCTTCTGACTGCTCAGTCGTTCCCTGCTGGCCCAACCTACTGAGTAAATTTGTGTTGAGTCTCAGAGTAACACCCTGCCCTCTCACCTGGAGGTGACCCAAGTTCCCAAGCCACAGGGACATAAAGGTTCAAGGAAGACAGGTGGTGGCTGTGCACAATTACAGATGCATTTAATTTCACATCTTCACATCTGCTCTCTGCACAACCTCCTCCTTGCTTTCTACCTTTAGGAGGAATTATCTGTTTTTACTGATGCTGCATTCTACCCTCTTTAGCACTGCCTCCCCTCACTCCCTAAAAGTATACCACATGCAAAATACGTTAATCATAATGTGGTACAAATCCATTTTCCTTGGTCTTTCACCTCAATAGATCTTACACACTTGAAGAGCACCACTTCCATAGGAGTCGTTTATCTGAACATGGACGTGCAGCCACTTCAATGGTGAGACATGAAACTGAGAAACAACATTCTGTAACAGGCATATGCCCATGTGCGTGTCTGTCTGTATCTCTTGATTTACTCCTGCTTGTTCAGCCCTAGATCAAGAAGTAAAGAAGTCAATCAGAAATGCTCAAACCCATGCCAGGAGACAAAAATAACTGTGCTACAACATTCAAGCACAAGGAGCTCTAGAGATACAGAGCACCAGTCTTGTGCTGCCTTGCAAAAAATGGGAAGGGAGGATGAATTTAGGGCAGTGTGCTATGCTACAGTTGAGAAGGCTGGCTTTAATGGTCTCTTCTTTCCCACGCTTTCTACATAATCTTGAGGAAGCCAAATTTTCAAACTGTCAAAGATGTCTAAACCCAAAGCTACACACAGCTCTCTGGAGGGACATAAAAAAATCACCAAATGGCTTAAATCTCTCAGGACTTCATCTCCCACTTTGTCAAATAAACATTCTTCTTGCCACTACACTGCAAGGTCCTTGGGGACCACAGCAGGGGAAAGCTGTGTCTGTTCAGAGATAGCTTGTTGAGTAGCGGGAGGAGAACGGGATCTCAAATGCTTTTCATTGCAAGTGAGACCCGTTAAATCCTGCCTGAAATCACAGAGATTCTCTAAATGTCAGGACAGCTGTTTCCTCTCATTCAGTGCAAAAATCTTACAGGCTTACACTCTCTAACATCCACCCCACACCCCTTTATGTACGAATACAAACATTTGGGGCGCTGAGGTTACTTCTTCCCCTTTCTATTAACAGATGATGTATTCAGGCATTCAGGCGGCCAACCTCACCTTTCTCAAAGCCTGAAGGGACAGCTGTGAGGACATGGTGAAAATTCATCACTTGCACTAAAAGCTGGATGGAATTATCATACAGCTGGAAATTTTCTCTTTCAATTTGCTGCTGCTTCTGCCTACATGTCTCTCTGAAGTGCTCACCTGCATCTCTGCTCTGATGTGGTAATTGGGGAAAGGTGCTTCCATCTACCCAGCCCAGGCTAACCACTCCTCAGCTCTGTCCTCTGTCAGGAAGAACTGTCATCCCTCCTGCCTGCTGAGGCATGTTCTCTTGTGGCAGAAATACAGGGAAGAAAGCATAGCTATAGCTGGGTTTCTCAGGGAGCCACACAATAAAAGCAAAGCTGACAATACAGAAAGGCAAAACACAGATAAGAACACCAAGAACAGAACTCAGTTACTAACATATGCACAGCATGCCCAAAACCTGAATGTCAAAATCTGTTTTTCACTGACCTTAAATTAGAAAATGCAACAATAAGCATAATCTGAACATCATCATAACTGTCGATGCAATTCTCCCATGATCTCCTGTGCTGTGAAACTACTTGAGCCTGAATCACTTATTTATCGTCTTGTTTTACAACAGCATAACTCCACTGGTGCTGAGTTGAAGTCTGAAGTACATCTGTCAGTTAAAGACAGTTTGGGTTAGTTCAAGTAATGTTTAGTCTGTACCGTACCAGCTTCTGCTTCTGTTTCTGGAAAACTTCATCTCAGTCAACTGCGTACATGCCAGAAATAAAAGGAATCATACATGGGAACTCTATATAAATACAAAATGATCTGTGACCTTATTTATTGTAGCTTCTCATGCATTCATTTTCTCAACATCCACTAGGGAAAACATAGTCTGAGTGGGGGACATCCTGCAAGAAATTACATCAGTGACTCTCTCTCCAGGGTAGTCTTTTCTGCCTCAGTCTCTTCTGAATCATGTGGACAAGAAGTGTAATTCAGGGCTAAGAATCCGGACTGCTGTATGGATGCGATTGTAAAAAATGAATGTCCTGCCCATTGCACTGTAAGCTTACTTTATTTGCACACACTGCGAGTTAAACAAGCTTTATAAAGAAATCATATCCTACAGCTGCACAGACTTAATGCTAACTGCACTAAACTTATCATACGGCTATTTCTGCACTTAAAAAACATATATATATACACTTATTTTTATAGATTTTTTTAATATATATAGAAGAAAACTACCTATAAATACAATGTAAAAATACATTCAAAAGCTTTTTATAAAACTTGGTGCAATATTATTTTGATTGTAATAAAAATATTTATGAGAGAAAGACAGACACACAGAGAAACACATATACCTAATGTCTAGTGCTTTTTTAAAATCCTGAAAAGAAAATACGGTCTTTGGTATTGCTGAACTGAGTTAGCTGCAAGTGCCAAAAGCATCTACAGTCCCAGCTTACAGCCTCTGCTCCACCTTCTCTCACTGTGTATGCTTACCATCGTTTTGCACAGGCTTTGCTGGCTGGAAGTTTCCACAATAGTTTGTAACAAGGCAGGGAAACAAAACCAGCTAAACATGTAGTGTCTTCCTCCAAGGGCTCAGTCCAACCTTCATTAAATTCAATGGAAAATATTCTACTGCCTTTATTTGGACTGAATGTTATACAAAATATTTAAATTGATTTGCTGTCAAAGCGATGGCCACCCAGCAGTAAAAAATAATTGTAACCATGGAACAAACCATGGAACTGCCCCTATGGCAGTCCCTCCCTCATCCAGTTGGGATAAGTCATGACCAGCAGCTAGGAAGTCTAGCCAGCAGTCATGGGTAACTAAACCCTGAACACACATTACCAGTTGCCTGGGAGGTTTTCCATTCAGCATGTGAAATGCAGTGTGCTGTGGCAGCTTCAATATCGAAATTTAGATTGGACTTTGTCTCACTGCAAGCTAAAACAAATCCTAGCAGGGGTTGCAGATGCATTGATCCCATAAGCCCAGCATGACACTCAGGAACATCCTTGTTTCTACAGCAGTTGTGGTTCATAACAGAGAGCAACAGAATTTTTCTGTATAAACCATGAATGCACAACATCTAACCACATTTATTATCCAATCAACATTTCAAAATAATTCCCCTGTTCTAATAATTTAAAGGTTAAGTGGTAAAGCCCAGGCATATATAAACTCATATAGAAACATGCATTGTGCTATATTCTGATTATGCAAACAGCTGACAGATAAAACTAATTCCTAGAATCACAGAATCACTCAGGCTGGAAGGGACCTTGGGAGGTCTCTAGTCCAACCTCCTGCTCAAAGCAGAGTCAACACTGAATTCAGATTGGGTTGCTTGAGGCTCTGTCTGGTCCTGTCTTGAAAACCTGCAAGGAAGGAGATTGCAGAACCTGTCTGGGATCCTACTTCACTGGGAGAACACTTTTTTTCCTTTTGTCAGGTCAGTACCTCTCCTGTTGCAATTTATGACCCTCCTTCCTGCACAAGTCCACCAAGGGCCTGGCTCTGTCTTCTCAATAACCTCCCCATAGGCACTGGCAGGCTGCTGTAAGGTCCCTGCAATGCCTTCGCTCCTCCAGGTTGAACAAGCCCAGGTCCCTCAGCCTTTCCTCACAGGGCACGTGCACCAGCTTCCTGACTATCTTAGCTGTTTGCTGGACTCCCTTGCTCAGGTTGTTTGACGGTTCTGGTTAGCAATTTGTTTACCTGTACCAATGTACGTGAAGATAGAGCTTGAAAAATTGGGCTACAAATCACAATTACATTTTTATATTGTTTTTGAGAGGAGCTTGGAATGTATTGCTTTTCTAAACCTCATTAGTAGCCACTAGAGAGAACGGAAGGCTGATTTAAACTGATTTGTGAATAGAATTCCTTACAAGAGGAAAAAAATCAAGTTTTTGCTCTCTTATTCTCCCCTGGTATATGAGTAGTACTCAGAATAATTATATGTTAATAAGTTGTCTGATGAAATACGATTTGAAATGATAGTTCACATCTAGTGACACCAACTGCAACATTGAAATGGGTGGGAGTTTTAGCACTGATGTGAGCAGATGTAGCATTTCAGCAAAATATCATTGAAAACAATCTGAAAACCTATTTGAAGAAAAAAAATATTATTCTATACTTACATATTTTTTCCTGCAAGGTAAATGCTTTTTGTCCATCTATTTTATCTTCACACTACATAAAAGCAAAACCATTTAAGAAATGGACACTCTTTGAAGCAGTAAGGGAAATACATACCACAGTCTGCTTCTCCAGGCAACTTCTATTATGTATATACCTTGTTTCCTACTGGATTTTCATTTGACCTGTTATACCTTGTCTCACATGTTCAACCTGATGCAAAACTAGACTGACAGAGGCAGCTTCCACAGTGACACCCTTTCAGCTACAGCATCAGATCAGATCAAATCAACCTTTCAGTAGAAGTCTCTTTTCTACATGCTTCTAGATCAATGCAATACTGGCCATTATGGGAAAAAGTGAAACACAGAACAGACTTAAGATAAAATGAAAAATAAATGCCTATAGCTGTTGACAAATGCCACAGAGTTATTGGCTTTCAATACTCAGCCTCTCCGTTCAAAATAAAGACATATGGTAACCTTGTTAATATCAAAATATTAGCTAGTGATATTTCCAGTGGCAAAACCATACATCCAATTCATAGCATCCGAAAATGTTCATAGGGACATTGTGTATCAAAAAAACTTCAGGTTACATCTGCTGACTGAATGCATGCCCTTGTTATGCACACAGATTTTTGTGCATTATCCAAACAAGTTCTGGTGCTGTACTGTCTTCTATCCTTCAAGGAACATTGTGTTTGTCACAAACCTTGTATAATTTGATTTTAATCAAGAAACGAGAGCTGGTTTAGAACTGATGCCTATGAGTCTCTATAAATGTCCTGGAAGAAAAAATTATCAGAAATCCTTGTCCCAGCCTGAAAGTTCATCTGGAGGCATTCCCTCTTCAGGTGGATAGCTGTCAAAGTAGCTGTAATCAGTCGGTCCAGACACCTAGGACATTAAAAACACAAACAAACGGTTGTTTCAGAAGGTAACTTTTGAAAATACTCTCCACTGATTATGCATCATTTTTATTGCTAAAGGAAGTGAAGGAATGAAAGGCTTGCATATGGATGACTTCTTTCAATGGATGCAATTCCTCATTCTTTAAAAGATAAACCTCCAGTAATTAAATTGTACAACAGAACAATAGCATTAGCCTCCTTATACAAAAACACTCCCCAAATACTATCAAATCCTAGATTTCACCCAAAGCCCTATAAAGTCAGTAAGAAAACTGGGCCACGCTGTGTACAATTTTGACTCAAATTTGTTTAAGACCAAATCTACACTCATGGGGTAGCTACTCAAAGCAGGCCTCAGAATTATTTTTTATTTCAAATTGAGTTTCAAATTCTTTACTCGCAATCTTTTTCTCATTTTAGGGCAACGAGAAATGGACATTTAAAACAGGATGCTTATTGAAAGATGTGCTGTAACTCAATAGTAAGAGAATACAGGAATTTGTACTCCACACAGCAATGTGAACAGTGCACCTTAATAATGTGCCTATTACCAAGGAAAATATGTTTTTTCAGTATTCGTTTCTGACCAAACACCATTTATTCTAGTAATGGTGAAAATCTAACGCGAAGTACACAGGCAGAATAATATTTCCATTATTTAACTGAATTTAAGTTATGTATCGTTTGCTGTCTCTCTTTCATTCGATTTTCACTAAAAATGGTGAGCTATAATAATTCAAATGCATCTTTGGGAAATTTCACTCTTGCCATCAGTTGTTTCTTTGTAGGCAAGCACCTTTATATTAGTAAAGCATTATGATATTGAAAGCCAAAGCCAATACCTCTCTTTTTAAAGGCGATGTTAATTTCCTCACTTTCAGACCATCCCAGTTAAAACCACTCAACCACCTGATTAAAAAGAAATAAGAGACAGACAGGAAGAGATCAAGAGAGAAAGACAGATTGTTTTCTGTCATTATACTATTAACAGCTGAAAAGCATGTGAACAAGGGCTGTAAGACATTTTTTCATGAGAATTTCTGTCCATGTGACAACACAGCTTTTAGAAGGAGGAAACTTAAGCACTGCCATTGCCGTACAAGGAAGAGTGTCAGGACCACCAGATACATTGCATCTCCTCTGTATAGAAGTGCCGAAGCGACAGGCAGGTTATTATATGCATAAGGACAGCCATGCAAAGACGTGTGCGTCCCCTTGGAATTCCACCCTCTTTTAACAGCATGAGAAAAGGGAGACAAGCAGAAAAGTCAAAGCACTTCTTTTCCCAAGCACAAACTGTAGGGCTTAGAAACAACTCGGATAAAAAGAAAAAGCAGGAAATGTTTAATTCACAGAGGACTTAAGAATGAGGACAAAAACCTAATATTGCTCTGGAGCTCTTAACTACCATTGTTAAAAAGCAACTGTTTAAGGACTGGGAGGTCTGAAAGGCAGATGCTGAACTGGCATCAATTTCTCTGAGAACTGAATCAAACTCCTACATCAGCAACCTGTGACAAAACCAATAAACAAGAAGATGTTTCTAGATAATTGTGCTGAGGATTTATGTTTAAATCGTTGCTTGCTGTAGTTGCAAATATACTCTATAGCAACAGAGATCTCTCTTACACAATCTGCCTGGAAGGGCCTGGAGCTTTATGGGTTCACCAGACTGGGTTCTAAAATATTAAAAATATTTTCAAATTAAACCCCAAATTTTCTTCTTGGTAGTCTCTTTCACTTACCTGTGCTTCCTGATGTCGTTAATTCCATTCCTCAAATTGCCTAATCTTTCTGTAGGGTTTTGCCTTAAAAAAAGAGAAAAATAATAATGATAAGAATTTTAAAATATTCTTTTTTTAAAGAGCGTTTATAGGTCCTAACTGCTTGCATTTAACAGTTACACAGGGATGGAACTTGCATACAACATGCGGTCTCCTATGGAGACAATGAAGTGTTGCTCACTGCTCCTTTCTTTCAAGTATGGAGAAAACTTTTAGGAAGTCAAAACAGTGTCACTCTGCTGTGAGAAGCAGCAGAGGGAAATCAACTGGTTGAATTTTAGTTGCACGCCTTTTTTTTCTTGGCCAGCAAGTCTGGTCATGAGTTACAAAAGGAAGTAGACCAAAATTTGCCGCTACAAAGATCATAGAATCATAGAATGTTAGGGGTTGGAAGGGACCTCTGGAGATCATCAAGTCCAACCCCCCTGCCAGAGCAGGACCAATTTAGGGCAGGTTACACAGGAACGCATCCAGATCGGTCTTGAAAGTCTCCAGAGAAGGAGGCTCCACAACCTCTCTGGGGAGCTTGTTCCAGTAATCTGCAAAGTTCTTCCTCATGTTGAGGTTGAACTTCCTGTGCTCTAGCTTGCATCCATTGCCCCTTGTCCCATCGCAGGGCACAAGTGAAAAGAGGTTGCACCTTTCCTCTTGACACCCAGCCCTCATATATTTATACACATTAATCAGATCCCCTCTCAGTCTTCTCTTCTCCAGACTAAAAAGCCCCAGGTCTCTCAACCTTTCCTCATAAGGCAGGTGTTCCAGTCCCTTAATCATCCTCGTAGCCCTCCATTGGACTCTCTCCAGTAGATATCTGTCCCTCTTGAACTGGGGAGACCAGAACTGAACACAATACTCCAGGTGAGGTCTCACCAGGGTAGAGTAGAGGGGGAGGAGGACCTCCCTTGATCTGCTGGACACACTCTTCTTAATGCACCCCAGGATACCATTGGCCTTCTTGGCCACAAGGGCACATTGCTGTCCCATGGATAACTTGTTGTCCACCAGGACTCCAAGGTCCTTCTCCACGGAGCTGCTCTCTAGCAGATCGCCTCCTAACCTGTACTGGTGCATTTTATTACTCCTTCCTAGGAGTAATAGGACTTCCTAGGACTCTGCACTTATTCTTGTTGAACCTCATTAGGTTCCTCTTTGCCCATCTCTCCAGTCTGTCCAAATCACGCTGAATGGCCACACAGCCTTCAGGTGTATCAGCCAAACCTCCCAGCTTCGTATCATCAGCAAACTTACTGAGAAGACACTCTGCCCCTTCACCAAGGTCGTTGATGAAGATGTTGAACAGGACTGGACCCAGCACTGATCCCTGGGGGACTCCACTAGTTACAGGTCTCCATCTGGACTTGGCACCATTGATTACCACTCTTTGGGCTCTGTTGTGTAGCCAGTTCTTAATCCATCTCACTGTCTGTTCTTCTACCTCACACTTCCTGAGTTTGCTCACGAGGATGTCACGGGAAACTGCGTCAAACACCTTGTTAAGGTCAAAGTAGACTACATCCACTGGTCTCCCTGCATCTACCCATTCAGTCAGGACATCATAGAATGCTATCAGGTTAGTCAAGCATGATTTCCCCTTGGTAAATCCATGCTGACTACTCCTGACAACATTCTTCTCTTCCATGTGCCTAGAGATGACCTCCAGAATGAGCTGCTGCATCATTTTTCCAGGGATGGAGGTGAGGCTGACTGGTCTGTAGTTTGCTGGATCTTCCTTCTTGCCTTTTTTGAAGACTGGAGTGACATTGGCTTTCCTCCAGTCCTCAGGCACCTCTCCTGTTTGCCACGATCTTGCGAAAATGATGGAGAGCGGTAGAGCAACAACATCAGCCAGTTCTCTCAACAGTCTTGGGTGCATTTCATCGGGGCCCATGGACTTGTGTGTATTCAGTTTCCATAACTGATCACTAACTCAGTCTTCATTGACTAGTGGAAAGTCTTCCCTCCTCCAGGCTTCCTCTCCTACATCCAGGGTCTGAAGATCACAAGGGCTGGTCTTAGGATTAAAGACCGAAGCAAAGAAGGTATTCAGCAACTCTGCCTTCTCTGCATCCTCGGTTATCAGGGCTGCCGCCTCATTCAGCAGAGGGCCCACACTTTCCCTTTCTTCCTTTTGCTATTGATATATTTGAAGAAGCCCTTTTTGTTCTCTTTTACTTCCTTTGCCAGTTTTAGTTCTAAGAGGGCTTTGGCCTTTCTTGTTGCCTTCCTACATGTCCTGACAACTTCCCTATAGTTCTCCCAAGTGACAAGACCCTTCTTCCATGAACTGTAAATTTCTTTCTTCCGCAAGATTTCCTTCAGAAGCTCCTTGCTCATCCATGCAGGTCTCATAGCATGTCTACCCGATTTTTTTTACTCAAGGGAACGCACCTATCTTGGTCTTGGAGGAAGTGGTATTTAAAAATTGATCAACTTTCTTGGGCTCCTTTGCCCTCCAGAGTCTTAGCCCATGGGATTCCTGCAAGCAGATCTTTGAAGAGTACAAAGTTGGCCCTGCAGAAGTCCAGGGTTGTAATCCTACTTATTGCCCTACTTCTACCTTGTAAAATACTAAACTCCACCATGTCATGATCACTGTCGCCAAGGCTGTTCCCAGCCTTAATGTCCCCAACTAGTCCTTCTTTATTCGTTAATACAAGGTCCAGCAGTGCACCTCTTCTGGTTGGTTCCTCCACTACCTGCATTAAGAAGTTATCATCGATGCACTGCAAGAGCCTTTTTGACTGAACATGTCTAGCTGTGTGGGCTTCCCAACAAATATGAGGGTGATTAAAGTCACCCATGAGTACCAAGGAGTATGTTCTGGAGGCTACCTCCAGTCATCTGTAGAAGGCCTCATCAACATCTTCTTCTTGGTTTGGTGGTCTATAGTAGACCCCCCACAACAGTTTCACTCCCCTTTGCATGTCCCCTAATTCTTACCCACAAGCTTTCAACCTGTTCTACCTCCCCCCCCGGATAGAACTCAATACATTTCAGTTGCTCTCGCACATAAAGAGCAACACCACCGCCTTGCCTTGTTGGTCTGTCTTTCCTAAATAGCACATAGCCATCCATGACAACATTCCAGTCATGGGAGCGGTCCAACCATGTTTCAGTGATCGCACCTATATCATAGTCATGCAATCTAAGGCAGATCTCCAGCTCCTCCTGTTTATTTCCCATACTCTGTGCATTGGTATATAAGCACTTCAGAGAGGGAGTCAAGCCACCAGTTTTCACTCTTGCTATCTGACCATTCCTGGCCACTTCCTTGGTTACTAACTTATTAGTGAGCCCTGTGTTATTATTGTCCCATGTACCACCATTATCCACCTTGAGTAGGACAGTAGTCTGAAGGCTGTCCTTAGGCTCATCTCCAGTGAGCCTGGTTTTATTTTTTTTATAAGATCCTTTCAATCCTGCTGCACAAACATGGTGTATACTGTTCCTGCCGCCACAGATGAAATCCCACTGGAGCTGGGAGTTCCAAGTCAGCAGTGTCACCAGCCACGGGTTGTGCATGGCACTATGCACTAATGCTTCTGAGTTATGCTGGGTCTTTTGAAATACCACCTTTTTGCACATTTTCAAGTGGGCTTAAGTCAGTCTTTAAGTGCCTTACGCTTCCTGTAGGAACTATAGACCTAAGTAATTTTGGAAGCATTTTTTAAAAACACTGCACTTGATAATAAAATCAAATTCTTTAGCTCTTTACTCAGCTCACACTTATTAAGTTTTCCCTAAGATGTGTTTCAGAAAAAAATTCACAGCTACAGAGAAAGCCCAGAGCTTGCATTTGTAGATGACACCTCTGCAGACTGGAGATGTGACACACACTCAGAGGCATGCATGAGTACTGAATATAATCAGAATAGACCATGCTAGGCACAACAATTTTAAATGAAGTTGTCAGGAATTCAACACTCTAGCCTGGATCTTAAATAGCTCAATCTATCTATACCCAGGCTCTGCCACAAACTGCCCCTCCTACCTGCAGAGTCTGCGGATCAAATCTTCAGGCCGCCTTGTTATTATTTTAGGAAAATCCAGCTTTTCAATGCCTTTGAGAATCAAATTATATGTCAGCATTTGATCAGCCCCAGAGAATGGTGGACTAGAAAAAGAAAGCAACACTGATAAATGGAATGGCTGGCAAGAGCAGATGTGGCCATTTCTCATCAAAGCAAATATTTGAGAATATGAAAAACCCCCCCATCTTCCTAGTTTTACAACCTTTGGCCTTTCAGTCTGTTTAAGATATTAGAAAGTTTTGAAGCTGAGAAGCTGCCTGTAGGTACCAGGGAAAACGCATGATCATATGTGTCCCTCTAAGCTAGCTCTGCCTCCAGCCTAAGTCAGAGAAGCCTCCATGTTGTACTACCATTGAGCATTCACAAAGAGTTGTCGCAGAAGTGTGCACGGAGGCAAAGAACAAGCCCTGCTTACAGTTCACCCACCCCACTGTACCCCGTCACCCACTAAAGGAGAAAAGAACAGTCTGTTGTCAGCTGTTCCTCACAGGAAACATCATCATCAGTTAAAGGAGCTCTACGCCAGCCACTTATAGCCAGTGTCTGGCTCTTTCCTTGGATGGATGAACTAGAATTGAGAATATGTCTCATACTTTGTCCGTGGCATTTCTGAAATGATGGAAGATAAGACATGCATAAGAGGCAAAAAGAAGTATCATTTTGCAAGTCATTCCTGTTTACTGATGCAGAAAAACCCCAAACTGTTTATTTTAAAAATAACCTTGAAAACACTTATAAAAACAAGCAAACAAGCTAAGAACTTGGAGTAGGAGGCACTTACCTGCCAGTAAGAAGTTCATACACAAGAATCCCAAGGGACCAAAAATCCACACTGAAGTCATGGCCTTTACTCAGAATGACTTCAGGGGCAACATACTCAGGGGTTCCACAAAAGGTCCAGGTTTTCTGCCCTGATCCGATCTTCTTTGCAAATCCAAAATCAACCTGATCAAAATCAACATATGCTGCATAATGCAGAGGTGTTTTGCACTGGGAAGCCTTAAGGTATTAATTGCTTCCTCACCTCCTGCAAAGATCTCAGAGTTGCCAGTTTACAGCTAAAACAATTACACAGTGTTGTTGTGAAGGAGAAAGAAGTAATTCCACTGGATTAACGAATGTTATAGAACAGATTCCTTTATTCTTATGAGTAATTTCCTGAATTATTTTCCTTTTGGACAGAACAACCCATGCTTTCCTCGAGGACATGCGATTTACAGCCCATGGAAAATGGTGGGTTGCTCATTGTCCTCAGAGTGGATGTTTCAAGCTCTTTGAAGGGTATTCTCTTTGCACATTTCATGATCACAGTCAAGTATGTCAGGAGTTCTTTATTGTGTTTCCTCTCTACAGAGATAATGTAGAACCTATGATTGCTTGAGGCTGGACAGGGAGGTAATTCTGCACCTGGGAAATGTGGTTCCTGCCTTTTCATTAAGATTGGCTGCTGGGAGAATTTATTTTTGCTGTTTATGCTGTGGCAAAAGCTCTCAGAGGCTGCAAATCCCCAGTTTGTCTGTGGCTTGCAATGGCTTTGCAATGCCTTTGTTTCTCACTGTGCAACAAGTAGCCTGCCTTCTTTTCTACTGAAGTGTAAGGGTTATTAAACTCTGGGATCCTGGTACTATAATTACATGCTGTCTATTTACATCTCCCCTGCAAGGAAACAGGATACGGGCACAAAAGGGTAAGATTACAAAAGGATTACATCTTACCAGTTTTATATATCCTTCAGCATCCAAAATTAAATTTTCTGGCTTCAGGTCTCTGTAGATAATTCCTATGTGATGTAGATAGTCAAAAGCCTCTGTCACACACCCAATACAGAACTTGGTAGTGGCTTCATCAAAGCTGCCTCTGGAACAAAAATAATCACTATTCTTGCAGACAATTAACTTCTAAAAACGCCTTGCTCATTAACCAGATAGCATATAACACCCAGAATATTAACAGCTTTTTTTGCACTGACATTCAGTTAATCACTCATGTGGTTGAAAACTGAACCAAATGCCTTTTCCTTGAACAGCCCTTGAATAGAGAACCTACTCAGCAGACATATGGAGCTGACTGGTGATTTTAAAGGACAAGGTTTCACTACATTTGCTGTTACCTGTCTCTCAGCAAGCTCCATAATTCCCCTCCAAGGCAAGCCTCCAGTAGCATGTATACATACTTACTATCTTTGAATGTGCGATATAGTCTGTGGAGACAAACGGCAGCAATTTAGGAAAAGCAAAATAAAATGTGAGACTTGCAATGTCTTTTCTCCAGAACTCACATATGCCAAACCTCATTCGTAACAATACTGTCCAGTGGGTCAACTGGGGGTCAACTTTCAAGGAAACCTTATGATCATCTTACCTTACAATGAATGGAGAACATATCTGCTCAAGGATTTTCTTCTCAGAATAGATATGCTCTTGTTGTTTGGTGTCCACTACGTGTTTCTTCTTTATACACTTCATAGCAAAAGCCATGTTCTCATTTTTCACTTTAACCTGTGAGTAAAAATAACGAGTACATTTGAGGCAAGGGAAAGATGTTTTACCAATCTGTTCTCAATAGGTACACTGATATCCATCTTTTTCAACACAGCACAGGACTGAAATTGATGACTGCAACGTGGGACAAATTCCAGATTTCTGCAGAACTGTTCTGTATTAAGTCAAGCATCAGATCTCTTTAGTGTCCCAGTCCCCACTTGTAAAATGAAATGTTCCCTGTGCTCATTTTATGTATACAAAATAGCAGCAGTTTGGATAGGTACTATATTTTACAATGAGTTTATACCACATGGGTCCTAATTTCAATTTAAGATTTCTAAACACTAGCATAATACAAAAGAACAAAAAGCAGAGGCAGTTTATGAAGAATGTTTACAAATAATTTTGCATTACACTGAAATATTATCTAATATGCATTAAAAAGATGGAAGTTAAAACAGGGCTTCCAGGAGACCAAGGAAGCAGCTATTGGTGTTCTACAGCTGGCTGAGAATTCAATTTTTAGCTTATTATTCAGGTGATGCTGTAGAATTTCCAAGCTGGCAGTCAACCAGTGTGGAAATTTGTTTTCTGAAACATGAATCAGAATAAAACAACTGATGGTCTAACTACTGTAAAGGATTATTGACTTCACTAAAATCACATAGTCTCCTTTAATTTACCATTACCATCACTAGCCTGCACAAGCAGCATTCACATTTTTTTCAGATGTTTGCTCCTCAGCCAGAGGAGAGTGGAATTTAAGACTTTAAGTCTAATGAGGCTCTTTGCATCCCAGAAACACAACCCAGCTGTTCACGCTACTGAATATGACTCAAAAGAGCCATTACAAATTGTTGGAAATTTCAAAGTCAACACAGCTCAGAGCTAGATCACACTGGTTATAGTTGCTGTGGGGCATACTGAAGCAATTCTAACAACACAGACTATGTGATGCTGGAGATTACTTCAGGTCCAGGTGGAATCTTGGAAAAAGGCCTGCAATTCAGGGAACACAATGCAGGTAGGCACATCTGTAAACTCCACATGCACAAACTGATGAATCTATGTCTAGTGACTGGGAATATACTTTCAACAGCAGGAGATGAAGGCACACAAGAATGGATTTGTTTCTTTGACCAAAGTCCTGAAAATATTTTTTAACTATGCATTGCTTTATACAGAATTACCTCTGTCTAAGAGGCACAAGCATGCAGAATATTAAAATCCTTCACATTTTTCAGCGGTTAAATCAATCATCTAAGACAGACAACTACTTGAATATGTTTAAAAAAAAACCTCTTACAAGCTCAACCCTTCCGAACCCACCAACACCCAGAGTTGTGACAACTTCTAAATTCTGGAATGGGGAAGGAGGGAACTGGGCTACTTTCTTCTTCAGCTCTATCATCTCCAGAGACACCTCTTTGGTCAACTGTCCACAGAAGGATCTTCCTCTGCATTAAGAAAATTAACATAGGTTAGTTCTTTCCTTATCAGCAACCTGTATCACAGTACTCTAATACTCCTATAAAAAATAAAAGAAAAGCCCTCTTATTTCCTAAAAGAATCTTAATTTTATTTTGTGCAGAAGCACTTTCTTTCTGGACATCCTATGGAAGTAAATTAGAAGTGAAATGCTAGTGAAGTTCACTGCGTACAATCAACGGTATTTTTATCAAGAGCTGATCCATGGTGAGGTTCCTAATTAAGCAGTCAGCTGCAAAACTTTAAGCACTCCAAGGTGGAGAACCAGTTTCTGAAGGACTGTGTACCAGTTCCAGTAGAATGATCAGAAACAAAAATGCAGCTATATTTCTAAACAGAAGAAAAACATACTCTGCTAATCTTCGAATAGTGCTCAGGTTGAAATCAGATGCAGATAAACAAAAAGTATGGTCCACAGCTAAAAGCAAACTCTTTAATAGCACCAGTGCTACACTGAAACATTAAAAATAAACTGTTTCTTTTACGTCTGCTTATTTCTATTTGAAATGGCAATTAGTCTTTTGTACAGTAATACAGTTTCATTAACTCAATCAGGAGTTAAAGTTGACCTTTAGGGGTTTTACCAGTCAAAGAATTTACCATCAGAATGTAAAAATTATTTGAGCACGCTTTCCCTTCTTTTCTGTGCTCAGTTTTCTCGTGATAGAGTGATTAGATATCATTTTTGTTTCAGAAAAAATTTTTTGCACTCCATAAGCATATCCAGTTGGTTTTATTATAGTGATTGCTATCATTCCTAGGGGCCCATCTCCATTAACTACCATCCATGATTTTACTTACATATCTATCACTCTTTTTTATGATTGTCTACTGAAGATCTGCCTAACAAATGATCTGACTTACTTTGCATGTCGCTTTTCATCAGCCTGGGCCAGATTAGCCACATAACCTTCAAGGTAAGTTTGGAGTTCCTCATAAGTTCCAACAGTTTGATTAAATGTCCTAAAACACATATGAAACAGTATAAACTACTGAACATACAGTGGAAACTAGTATCTGTGCTGCTGCACCAAGGCTTTACATTGCCTCTAAGTCATGACCCAAGCTATCACTTTGACAGTACAAATTTTAAGAGCTTTGAAGAAGCGGTAACCAGCTGAAGTACCAAGCTTTGTTTGCCAGAGGGTAGGGGGACAGAGCGCCTGATCTCAGGTTATTTCATGTTATGTTTAACTACTTCTGAGCAGGCTGGGTGTACTTTGCCTCCCATGCGCACTATGGTTATTAAGTGTGGTTCCGCCATCCCTACCACAGGAACCAGCTTTGCACGAGTCCAGGCTGTCAGTCCTTATGTCCAAATGGATAGAGCCCTTGGTACACAGTGCCAAAGTGATTGAGATCACCTCTCCTACTTCAGAGGTGAGTAACAGCCCTGTGGGAAGAATATACTTAGAATAGACTATTTCAGTTGGAAGGGACCTACAATTATCTAGTCCAACTGCCTGACCAATTCAGAGCTGACCAAGTTGAAGTAAGTTATTAAAGGCATTGTCCAAACGCCTCCTAAACGCTGACAGGCTTGGGGCATCAACCATCTCTCTAGGAAGCCTGTTGCAGTGTTTGACCACCCTCTCGGTAAAGAAATGCTTCCTAATGTCCAATCTAAACCTCCCCTTATGCAACTTTGAACCATTCCCATGTGTCCTCTCACTAGGTACCAGGCAGAAGAGATCTGCACCTCCATCTCCACTACCCATCCTCAGGAATCTGTAGAGAGTGAGGAGGTCACCCCTCAGCCTTCTTTTCTCCAAAATAGACAAACCCAAAGTCCTTAGCTGCTCCTTATTGGACATTCCTTTCACCCCTTTCACCAGCTTTGTTGCTGTCCTCTGGACACATTCAAGGACCTTAACATCCTTCTTAAATTGTGGGGCCCAGAACTGCACAAAATATTCAAGATGAGGCTGCAGCAACACTGATTACAGCAGGATAATCACCTCTTTTGACCAACTAGTTATGCTGTGTTTGATGCACTCCAGGATGCGGTTTGCCCTCTTCGCTGCCAGGGCACACTGCTAACTCATATTGAGCCTGCTGTCGGCCAGCACCACCAGATCCCTTTCTGCAGGGATGCTCTCCAGCCACTGCTCTCCCAATTTGTACTGGTGCCAAAGCGTTACTCCATCCTAGGTGTAGAATCCAGCATTTTAACTTGTTAAATTTCATCCCATGAATCACAGCCCAATGCTCCAATCTGTCTAGATCCCTCTGCAAGGCATCTTGTCCCTCAAGAGATCAACAGCTCCTTCTAGTTTGGTATCATCAGCAAACTTGCTAATGGTGCATCCAACTCCTGCATCCAGATCATTGATAAATATACTGAACAGAACTGGTCCTATAATTGAACACTGAGGAACACTGCTGGTGACTGGTCGCCAGCCAGTTGTAGCCCCATTCACTACAACCCTTTGAACCCTGCCCTTCAGCCAGCTCTTCACCCAGCACACTGCGTACCTGCTCATCCCACAGCTGGACAACTTGTCCAGAAGGATGCTGTGAGGGACAGTATCAAAAGCCTTACTAAAATCCAGAAAAACTACATCCACCGCCTTCCCTTCATCCACTAGGCATGTGACCTTATCATAGAAGGACATCAAATTAGCCAAACAGGACTTTCCCTTTGTGAACTCATGTTGACTGTGCCTGATGACTGCATTGTTCTTTAAATGCCTTTCATTAGTACACAGTATAATCTTCTCCATAATTTTTCCAGGGCCTGAGGTTAGACTAACAGGTCTGTAGTTCCCTGGGTCTTCGCTCACACCCTTTTTGTAGATTGGAATAACATTGGCTAGCTTCCAGTCAGCAGGGACCTCCCCAGACTCCCAAGACCTTTGGTAGTTGATCAAGAGGGGTCCTGCCATAACATCCACTAGCTCCTTCAGTACTCTGGGATGAATCCCATCAGGCCCCAGGGACTTGTGAACATGCAGCTGATACGGCTGGTCCCTTACAATTTCAGTGGCCACAAATGGAAAGTCACTGTTCCCACACTTGTGGTCCTCCAACTCAGGGGACCAAGCCGCCCAAGGTCTATGAGTATTATTAAAGACTGGGGCAAAAAAGCCATTGAGTGCCTCTGCTTTTTTTTCATCCATATTAGCCAAGTGACAGTCTTCAACAAATAGCGGTCCAATGTTTTCTTTAGACCTCTTGCTATTAATATACTTTAAAAAGCCTTTCTTGTTATCTGAAACAACACCGGCCAGTTTCAACGCTAATTGAGATTTAGCCTTTCCTGTCTTCTCTCTGAATATACGAACCACAGCTCTGTAATCCTGCTGAGAAGCCTGACCTCACTTCCAGAGATCATACAATTTCTTTTTCCTCTTGAGCTCCATGAGGAGCTCACTGTTCAGCCAAGCTGGTCTTCTGACCCGCTTGCTTGACTTAAGACCCACTTGACAGGGATTGCCTGCTCCTGTGCTTTTAAAAGGTGGTTCTTAAAGACTGACCAGCACTTGTGGACTCCTAAGCCCTCAAAAGCAGATTCCCAGGGTACTCTGCTAAATAGCTCCCTGAATAGCTTAAAGTTTGCTTTCTTGAAATCCAGGGTAGCAACTCTGCTGTCCTTTCTCCTCAACACACCAAAAAGCTTTAAACTCAACTATTTTATGATCACCGTGTCCAAGACAGCCACCTACCACCACATCCCCACAAGTCCTTCTCCATTCACAAACAGCAAGTCTAGGAGGGCATCTTTCCTAGTTGGCTCACTGAGTACCTGTGATAAGAAGTTATCTCCTACAGAATGCAAGAATTTCCAAGACCTGCTCATCACAGCAGTACAATATTCTCAGCTGATGTCTGGGAAGTTGAAATCTCCCATAAGGACAATGGCTACTGATCCAGAAATTTCTCCTAATTGCCTATAGAATAACTCATCAGTGCTTACATCCTAGCTGGATGATCAGTAGTAGATACCCACTACAAGAACTCCTTTGTTTTCCATCCCCCTAATCCTCACCCAGAGGCTCTCAACCACATCATCACTAACTGTAAGGGCTGTACAATCAAACCTCTCCGTTACGTATAGTGTGACACCTTCACCTCGCCTGCCCTGCCTGTCTCTCCTGAACAGCCTGTAGCCCTCCATCCCAGCACTCCAATTGTGGGACTCATTCCACCAAGTCTCACTAATAACAATGATTTCATAGCTTTGGGAGCTGATCAGTGCTTCCAGTTCATCCTGTTTGTTTCTCATACTGTGTGCATTGGTGTACAAGCATTTCAGATATGCTCCTGAGCCCTCCATGCTCCCAGAAGCAGTGTAAATGTTCCCACTAGCGTTGCCACCCTCTGGTGATGCCATGCCAACCATTGGTTTACCTACTGCAATCCTGTTGGTATCCCCTTTCCCTAGAACGTGCCAGCTTTGGCATGCTTCTCTGCAACTTATTTAAACAAGCTAAAAAAGAGAAGAGGAAAATGCATTCACAGTCCAAGACGCCATTTCCTCAGCAGGAGCCCTTTTGGGATTCAGCAAGGAAAAGGATTGTCGCTGTCAACATTCCAAGTAAGCATCCTTACAGCTAGCCCTGAGAAATGCAGGTTTGCTGTTTCACTTTCCACTGGGAGCTTCCTTCCTTATATCTTCCATCTGTTCCATTCTTTTCCACTTTAGGAAGTGTAAAATTGGCCTCTACCTGACAAACCCAGGAATTTGGCTGCATGTCCTTCTCGACAAAAGGACATCCCGAAACCAGGGACACTCAGGGGCTTTTGTTGTTCCCTGAGCCCATGAACAGCACTTAACAAATGTGAAACATCACCACAAGGAAAGAAGGAGAAGAATAAGTGAACCACTCTTAAGCTTCTGTGCTCCTATACCTTCTGTCGGCCTCTCTTCATTAGGTCTTTGTCTAAAGCATAGGCACAGTTCAGTATTTCAAAAGCATAACCACTTTTTCAGGATTCACTTGCAGGAACATTGTGATTGTGCCTACAGTGAAGTCACATCTTATTGTTACTACTGAAAGAGGATGCAAGTCTTTCATTAAACTGTAGCATAATACTTACTCTCTATCTATAACGAGGCACTCCACATTGTCTTCATCTGCAATAACGTTTGCTGATCTGACATCATCACTAAGAATTGAAACAGATTAGAAGAATTCAGAAGCATATCAAAATCCTCGAAGTACCTCACACTGTACTCATGGAGGGTCTCAGTTGCTACAGGTGAAACTCCTCGAAGGCCTCTGCAGCCTGTATTTGGATTAATATTGCTGATCCAAATACACAATTATACCATTTTACTAGTCATTGTTGTTGCCTAGCACAGTATTTTTTCCAGTTTCAATAGGGTTTGGATCATGATTTCCTTTAGCAACCTTCCAAGAATTTAGGACAAGAGGTAATTAGCATTACATCAGGATTTACTACTCATTTCTGAAATGATCCTCAGATACAAAACATTCCAGAGACCAAATGGTCCCTACTCAATCATCCACAAAAATATGGGCTATATGAGCTATTTGGCTCACAGGTCATATCTTCACTGTACTCCTTTTCTCTGCTTCTTACTATCATGGGCACTGGCACAGAAACAACAGCTCAGTCCAATGATGATGGAACTTATCCGTGCTAGGAGTTGTATAGAGCCTGGCACAAGTTTTCATCACAGCTTTTACTGAAATATAAACAATAAGCAACAATGCAGATAGGACCAGCATTTGACTTTTTCAGGGAAAACCAAAGGTAGATGACTGTATACGTTCAGCAAAAACCAAAACATTAAGGTGGATTCAGCTGTTGCCTTCATCTGCTGACTTTAGAATCAAAATAAAGATTATATTCAAAACAGCCATGAGTTGTATAATCTGACACATAGTGATAGGTCAATTGAAATACTATACATTGTGAATCAGACAATGTGAACTAACCTAATAAGAGCCTTTTCTCCAAAGTAATCTCCTTTATGTAGATTTTTAATCAGCTGAGGCTGCGAGTGATCTGCAGTACTCTGGGTAACTATCACCTGGAAAGTACAGGATCAAAAAATTTAGCAAGGTAAGTTTCAAAGTATTGCAGTTTCCCCTTCTTTTCTGTGTATTTCATAAATGTCTTAAACTCAGAAATGCTGCAGAAAGAGTTACAAATATGTATAATTACCCCCTCCTCTCAAAAGTTAAAACCATCAAATATTCCCTGACACCTCTCTGATTTTTGCTGAAAGATGGAAAAATGAATATATTCATTATTGCCCACCCCCCAACATTTTCTCCTCATACCTTTTAAAACAGAGCAAAATATACCGCATTTTAATGAAAAACTGAAAAATACTTTAATTCCCAGAGTGGGGTAGGCATCATATGAGCTTTTTGTCTTCTCAGCTAAACAGACAGCCTCCAGAAACATGAACTAACATTTCCCCTCCTCATGAAATTCCACTTCCACAGTAGCACACATTCTGCTGATGTCCACAGCCAAGAGCAAAAAGCAAACCGGAATAACTCCAGACACAGACACGTTTTCGAAACTTGAAACCCTTACTGGAAGTTTATTGATGCAAGTTCTCTTGATCTGATTCTTTAGAGTCCTGTCACAGCCTCCAATGTAACAGCTGATGGATAAAGGCTGCTGCCTTACTGCTCTGGGACTAACAAATGAAAGGAATAGACCCTGAGTCACCTAGAAGGCCATTCTCCATTAAACCTGTGACTCCATTATTTCTTAGATGTTTCACAAGTCTACATTTTGCCCACCAGATATTGAAACATCCAGGCGAAGACATAGGATCAAAACTCATTTACAAAAAATTGACTTTACATCTCTGCTACAGTGTCAAGAGGCTTGAGGACATACTTTAATGACATTAAAATTAGAACAGTATAATACGGATTCATTGTGGATGAAAATTAGGCTCCCTGAATCTCTGAAACGCTGCTCCAGGCTTTTATCACAGTACTGTGAACTTAACATCATCCTCAAGAAATCTGCACAGATTTTACTGAAGACCACAACTCTCAAGGTAGCTTTTGAAATACAGGTGTTTGTGTATGTTACTTTATAAGTTAGGTTTACTATATCTTACCTTTCCTTTTGCTATTATAAAGAAGGTATTTCCTTCTTCTCCTTCCCGAATAACATAATCTCCCTTGTCATAGTACTCCTGTTGGGGGGGAAGAGAGAGACAATATTGTTCAATGTATCATTAGACTCTTTGAAAATTCTAATTACTATGCAGAGTTCTTAATACATTTGGATGTTCCACTGATGTTTAATTTCCTGTCTCCTGCATATGTTGCATCCCATAATAATATGCAAGCATTCCACTATATAAAGCATGGTGGCCAATCTGTAAAATATCTTAATGTAGCAGCACGTTATTTGTTTAGAAGATATTAACACTAGTATCATCCATATGAACCAGGGGAAAACCAGGAAAAAAAAAATCAAAAGCTCTTAAAAGTGTTCAAAACCAAAATCCCATTTCCAAAAGTAATTTTGGGCTTGTCGCCTCAGTGGTAATGCCTAAATCATCTATTGCAAGCTACCTAAGCACCAGCTTTTCTGTCTCTGCTAAGGAACTCTGCCTTCATTACCTAATTGTTTAACTTTCAATCAAGCATTTTTTCCATGTCAACTTTCAGCTTTTTGATCTGTTCCTCATAAACAGCCACCTCTTTTTTTTTCTCCTCTGAGTGTTCCCTAAAAGTTCTCCCTTGCCAGAAATCCCACAAAAAAAATGTCACTGCTTAGGACACCGCTGTGCTAAGGCCATTTGCCGTTTCACATAATCAACACCATGATCTCCTCATTCCCTTGCGCTATGGCCATGCATCACTATCTGCCTCCTCTGATCCGTTGGGACTGAGGCTCTTAGTTTTCTGAGGAACTTTTGTTCTCCATCTGCAGAACTGTTCCAAGACTGGAGTTCCTACAGACTTCCCCTACACAAAAAGCATTAATAGTTACCACTGCTCTTGGAAAACATCGCAGCTATGACTGTATATCAAGCCTTTACTTCCAAAGGCTGCTGGCAAATGCAGCCCTAAGACACACAGATATTTGGCTGGTTTCATATGTTGAAGTCCTAAGGCCTTCTTCCCCTTGAAACTATTACATATCTATGTTGCAAACAGGTAAAGTGTGATTACCAAAAAAAAGTCAGAGACCTGGATAGAAACTTTGTGCTTAATCTTGATAAAGGCTAGATTATAGATCGCCTTATCTACTTGCTTGACTCCTTCGATGCCAAAGATATAACTTACTTTTATGCCACTAAGTGTTATTATTTGCTGCCAACCTGAAATTCCACTCTGACTGCTCCAAAACCACTGTTATATTAAAAAAAGCTTGTTTTTTTTGTTTTTATTTATTTACTCCTCTTTGTTATTTTGAAAGCTTAGTGAATACTATTTAGAAAAACTTAACAGTATCTTACCACCTCCAGGCAGTCCATGATCTTGGTTAATTTATCTTCAGGTAAGTTTTTCAACAGGGACACACTTCCAGAAAACAGAAATGCAAAACAAAAAAAAACAAACCCAAAAGTAGTTATCACTTTTTTCATGATCTCTTCTCATCTATACAATTTATACAACCACATTTTGTAACTAGCTAAACTAGTGGTGCTATACAAAATACATAATACACAACTAAATCTTAGTTTGGGAGGTTGAAGCATTCTCATCTTGTTTTTTTAGATAAACAGAACTCATACAACTTGTGACTTAGAAATGTGGCAAACATTGGTCAGTTTGTAAATCAACTTTGTATTTGAGTAGGGGAAAAAAATCTAGCAGGCACATGGACTAATTTCAAAATTCAGTCATACAGAATCCATTAATTGCAAACCCAAGACATTATAGTAATCCAATAACATATTTTCAAATGCACTTCAGAGACTCCAAACTCAGACAAAGGTAATGGCTTCAGTACTACTTGGACAACTATTAAAAGAGAATCCAGCTACTGTGATGACTTAGTGAACTTGCTGGTAAGAATGAAAAAAACTTCCTATCCTGAGCACTTGTACTTGTAAAAGTTACGAAATCATAGAGCTTTCTAGCTACTCAGGCTTAGCAAAGAAGTATTTATAGAAATCAAAGATGGAGATGGATGCAAAAACAGACAAGACATTCTATGCATGGCCAGTCTTGAGATCTCAATTTGAAGCCATAACAGAATGGTCATTCTGTGTGAAAGAAAGAAAATATGAAATCAGCTAATTATGGTTTGGAACCTCTAATTTGACCTTCTTCCTAAGGAAAAGCACTGTACAACTCTCAGTGTTTCCTGAAGGAGAGAGAATTATTCTGCGCTCTACAGATTTCCTAGTAATTTATGTTGGAATTAGTTCATAAGTTCAGAGAGACATGCAGTTCTCATATTCACATCTCCAAGGGATGAGGAATATTCCTTAATCTACTTCAGCAGCAAATTAACGTCTAGTTGGAGGATTTATTTAACTCTATTTATTTAATATATTGTTTTAACTGCTAGCCATGTAACATACCCATATATTTGTTCCCTTACTTAAAAGCATTCAAACACCTATTGCTGTTTCCTAAGGTAATACAGGAGAAAACCAATCAAAATGAGAAAAATGATTTTGTGAATCCTAAAAAAAAAAATCAAGAGAGGTAAATATTCAGGTTTTTGAGGCCCTTTGCATTAAAAGCGCCTCTTTCTCTCTTTACAAGACAGGTACAGTATTGTGCACCTTAGGAAGCAGCTCAAACCAGTATTAGAAATAGAAATGCATTATATTTACCTTCTAAGGAAGTTTCTGTATTGCTCTTGTCTTGTTTGTGCTGTCACCCTCATGATATTTTGAAACACTTCTCTGTCCAATGCCCATGTTTTAACATTGGTGATTGCTTTAAGAAAACAAATACCAACAACAAAATCAACATTTCCAAATGATTTGATGGAAAATATTACAGCATCAGGTCATGGTACAAGACAGACGAGCTCTTTCAAAATGCCCAAGGCCAAATTTTAAAACAACCAGCACCTACTGCAATCAGACTTTTAAAAGAATTCAGCTCACGCTTAATGCTCACTAAAGTAAGGCATAGATTTCCAAATGGTTCCTCCACGGAGCACTTCCCATGCAAGTCCACAGGCTGAGCAACCTTAAAAGCCTAGCCATTTACTATGAGCACAAACAGAGCTGAAAGCTTGTGAAGTTCTACCCCTAATCCCAGACAGTCATTGCACTCAAAAGCTGCAATGTAATCTTCAAAGGAGCTGATTTGAAAGAAACAAAAACTTGGCTGAAGTTTTTCAAAACTTAGGAGGTAATTGTTGAATACTATGTCTTGGATCCATCTCTAATTCAGATTACATGCAAATGTTTGTGACATATGCAATAAGATAGAAATAACAGAGGTCAAGAAATACATTTAATTTCATTTAATCCTATGATCCTCACATAGTTTTCCTCCAATGTAGCTATTTTATGAGGGAATAAAGGATAATCAAAACACTAATGATTATGTTTTGAAAGAATCAAAATATTAATACAGTAATCACGCATAAGACCCAGCAAAGACACAAACCACTGAGCGGCCTCTGGGTGAAATCATTGACACAACAGAACACATTGCACTTTTTATTTTTTTAAGCAAAATAAGGTGATTCTATTTAATTTAATCTCTTCTTTTAAAAGATGCTATACCATATTCAGCAGTTTTCCGTCTGTCATAATAAGGAACAAAACTGTTTTCTCTGGGGTAAAGGAAAGCTACAGAAAAAAACAGAGCAATTGATTTCCTCAATTTATCATAAACATAGAATCATTTTTACAGGAAAGAAAAATGCCAGGTTTTAAATGATGCACAGCCATTGGTCTTTGTACTTAACCTTGATACACACATATGCCCTTAACTGCCATTTATCAAAATAGCTCAAAAAATATTTTTGGATGCTGGAAGAGAGAACAAAGGCATTGCTTTGGTTTTGTTTTTCTCCTAAGTAACATCTTTCAGTTTACTTTGCATGAAGAAAATATGGCAAGTATCCAAGCTATCGCAAATGCATTTCCTGTATCTTGCACCTTATCTAAATAAAGCAATCATATAGCTAGAAAAAAGCCTATAATCTCAAAGATAAGACGAGAAAGAAAAATTCAGAAACATAGGAGTAAATCACGTTCCCAGTTTCAAACACAGCTACTGCATGTAAAGATGCTGCTGGGTAGCAGCAGCCATTGAAATGCTGTCTGGCTAAAGTCCTTCACTTGCTAGTTTTCAAAAACACAGGTAAAGGGTGTCACTAGATCCAGCATCAAGAAAGGGTTTTCACATATGTATTTACTAGTCATGCTCAGTTATGGCATTGTACTGCTCTTCCTCCACAACAAGAAACACAGGAAAGCTATTGGGGGGGCCTGGGTTTCTGCAGTTATTTTAAGTATTCAAACATCCTTTCTTGTCCATAATCGGACAATTTTTGTCCTAGCTCAAAACAAATTAATGTTAACAAAGGTCTAAAGCAGCATGACAACTTATTATGCAGAAACACTACTTTATAATGCTAAGACTATATAGCAGGCAAAAAAAGAAAAATGGGGAGCATATTCAAGTAGAACAGCGTGCTACTAAGAAAAATAATCACATTATTGATGCTGTTCTGTTTATGAGGCAGCCACAAAAACAGATCACATGTAATAACTTCCATCTGCACAGCCAGCAATGATTAAGTACTTAAACTGGGTGCAGGAAGAAAGACCAGAAGCTTTTAAAGCGAACAACTTCTTTTATTCCATTTGCTTCTTTTTAAGTCAACATGAACTTTTCATACTTACTGGGTGTTCAAAGATCCTGCAGATTTAGACAAGAAGAGAAATTAGCCTTCACACCCAAATAATATTTATGGAATGGTGGAGAGCAGAAAAATGATTAATTTAATCATATTTTGTTACTTACTGGTCTGTCACAGAATAATTATGGCAGGTTAGAAAAGGAATCAAGGGGTACTTAATGGATGAATACCCAGTCTTATGAATACCCAGTCTTATGCGGGAAGAGGGATATTTGTATCGGAGCAACACTTAACAACTCCATCGTGGTTAGCCAGTAAACATAAAGTAAGATCCAGTATTTGCCTTCAGAGAAGCAGCATGTCTCACCTACAAGTTCCGTCTCTCCCACTACCACATTTGAGATCAAACTCAAATCTTCTCCGGAGTGCCAGTCACAAATGCCAGGTGTAAATGGATCTTGGCAAGACTCAGTAACTTAATGATACAGAACTAAAAGAAGTACAAAGGCAACTATTTCCTACATATTTTATTTCCTCTTGAATTAGGCTTTATCTGCTCTATTAAAAATGCCATGGTTTTAACATCTTTTCAAACTCACTGTAATTTCAGCCTCAGGGTTGCATTTGACACAAGAATGTAAGAGCCAAAGATCATTGCTGCTACTAAATTGTTCAACATTAAAACATAATCCTTCCTTAGCAGTTAGTTTGGTACAGATCTGGCTAACCAGCATAGCTTGGAGATGCCTAATTGTTTATCAAAGGTCATGCTAGAGATGCAGTTGTATTCATGGCATAGTATTATTAGAGCTCTCAAGCACAAAGAACTCAAGGGAGGAAATGTGAGCTTACTGCAGATAATCAGGACATGCAGACATCTATTAAATGAAAACTTCAAAGAAAATCTGGATATAACAGGGACCTCACAAAACTACTTTATTTTCATTTTGAGCAACATTGTTTAAATAAACCTTAGGTACCTTTCACAGAGGCTGTCCGTGTGCAGTTGTATAAAATGGCCAGTTCACCAAATGCCGCCCACACAGGTATCGAGGAGAGTAGTTTATTCTCCTGAAAGACTTCCAGACTGCCCTCTGTCAAAAATCATCAGGATAATAGGTATTAAAACTGAGCTCAACTGCACAGAGTGAAGGGAAAACAAATGAATATATTTCTGGCTTTGCCACTCCCTGAGACACAGGAACAGGAGCAACAATGCAAACACAAGGACAAACCAGTAGAGACTTTATTTTTTTAAAATGTGTTGCTAATCTACAAGTCTGCTCTGGAAGGGTAGGAAAGCTGAGAGAAACTTTTCAACACTAAAATGGCCATGGAAAAGGGCCATTCTAAATCCTGATGAGATAAAACTTTGCTACAACAGAACAGTCAGTACTCGTTCAGATAGCCTAGTGTGGTATAGACAAAAAAGCCTTAAAATAGTGATCACAGGACAAATTACTCATGAGGTTTGTCTGTTCATACACATGTATATATATATATATATATATGTGTGCAGAATGCAAAGGAGAGGGCAGAAAAATGAAATACAAATTAAATCTTCCTTTAAGAAATTGTCCTTGAGCCCTGTTACAAACCTAGCAAAAGTCAAAGAAAGTCTGAATTTCTTCATAGGTTATGGACCAAAAAAACCTTCCCTTAAACATGTTGTGAAAGTTCAGCCCTCTTTGCTCCAAGACACCCACTGACTCCTCAAAAAAGGTCTAGTGTGCCAGAAAAATTTCTTCCTCAACTTCTTCCTCATATTTTATCTGGTTTTCAAAATGTTATCATTTTTGTCTAGCAAGAATATGACTACCCCATTACAAATCCTGCCTCCTCTTTCTCCTTGCACCATCTATGTTATCCTAATACAGCTACCATCAATTTCTCAAACTAATCCATCTGTATGAAGCCAGAAGACAGACACTGTGCTTTCCAACATACACCAGTATGCTCCTGGCTTAAATATGCCTGCCTCAACAGAGCACACTCCTTACAGTGTGAAGCCTAATTCATATGAGCCTCTGGGCCTTCCAGTGGTTCAGAATTGATGAAGTATGCCAATTAATCACATATACTGATTTTTTTTTTTAATGGTGAGATGATGAAAGAGAGTATTGCTGCTAGGAGCAACTTTCAGGTGTTAAACTTGTGCTCCACCGCGGCTGATCTGTGATTTGAGATTTGTGTGTAAGCACGGTAGCAGTCAGCACAGATGACTGCAGTGAGATCACTTCAGATCTGTTGGCATTATTTTAGGAAAGTCTTCTTACCCTAAAGCTTGTTTTTTTTTTTTGTTTTGTTGTGGGTTTTTTTTCCCCAGAAAAAAACAAGTAGCCATCTAAAAAAAAACCTCTAAGCTTTGAGAACAGTAAACTCAGACCTCATCTCTCAATTTCTCATACACAGAAAACTAGTATAAGCTCCTATGAATGTTGAAAAGTAAGTTTATTTCAGAAGTGACTTCACCATTGAGCAGTTTTCTGTATTTTAAATTATACCTGCTCTTCTTCTGGAGAAGAAAGGGTTGGCTGTACCCAACCTACAACAGAAAGGATTTGCTGGCCTCTAGGCTTTCAGAAATAAAAGAGGTCACGAAATAGCATTAAATCAAGGTTCAAGTTTCTAAGGCGCTTTTTGTCGCTCTCATTCTGTTTCATAAAAGTCACAGGTAAAACTTGCATTGCCCTCAGCAGGGCCAGCACAAATTGTTTAAGAGCACAAACATCATCATGGTAGTTTCCTGCAAAGACTTCTAAATCACTTTCCTGTTTCATGTGTGCTGTATGAGTAAGCAGTATTCACCTTTGAGCACAAAAATGTGATTGCCTGGCTCTCCCTGTCTGATGACATAGCTCCCTTGCTGGAAAGTCCTTTCATACATACATTCCACCATATCTCGGATCTGGTGAGGCTCCAGTCTCTTCAAGAACTGATTTTTATTCAGGGCATCCATGATAAGCTTCTTCTCACTGGTTTCAAACAAAAAAACAAAGTTTAGAAGATCCAGCGTGGTTGGAGTATATTACTCACCAGGCATTCATTCCTCTCAGGATGTTTCCTCTTATTTTTAACCTCACATGACCAGTACCACTAACAGATGTTACAGTCCTTGCAATTAATATGCATCTGTCCTTCATGGGATTTTTCATGGGATAAAATTTATAGAATCAAGTTTCTGTTAAGATTTTTGTTTCAGTTTGTGGCCAGCCATAGTGATCAGGGCCATTAGCAGCTAAACCCAGGGCAGCTGACCCAGGCTGGCCCACAGGTGTATTCTATATCATTAACATCAAGTTCACTACAAAAGGGAAAGCTTGCTGGGGAGGAGCAGGGCTCTTTTTGTTCTCCTCTCTTATCCCCAACGATTGCTATTCCTGGAGCAACTTGCTACAACTCTGTAGCTAAGTATAATTTTGTGTGTTTTGGATTGTCATTGATATTGGTTTATTTTATTAAATCTGTTTAACTTTAAACCCATGAGTCTCCCTCCTTTTCCCAATTCCCTTCCTTAGTCAGGGAAGGGACATTGGGTGGGAGAGCAACTGTTACTGTTTAGCCCCAGGTGTGGGCTAAACAAAGACAGCATCCCATTAGCTGTGCCACACTATGCCCTCTTTCCTCCTGTGTGACCCTGCCTACAGAAAGCATCAGGTTAGATATAAGAAGGCTCCCAGTAGAAGATGCTCCCTGGAAAGTTTTGCACTGTTCCTTACCATATTCTTTCACCATTGCATGTCTAAGGCATATAGCCTTGCTTAACTGAAGGAAAGGAATGTGAAAGGTACACCTTCACATACCACTGCCTGTACAGGAATGGCAACTTGTTATAACATCAGGTCCACTTTTCCAACATTCTAGTACTTTTTTGCTAATATCCAGCAAAAACATAACACCAATGATAGTAATAAGGTTAAAGTCAACACTGACGGTGTGGCAGGTGCACCCGCCCTGACGTGAGCTGGGGGCTTTTTCACGTGCTTTCTTTGCTTTTTCATGCGCTTTCCTTGCTTTTTTGCTTATGGTGACTGTTGCCAGGCTCGCAGCCACTGGAAGGTGGGGCCCCAGCCAATCAGAACTGACCACAGGTCAGACCCATCTAGGTATAAACAGAGTCCCACCAGAGCGCAACTTGAGTCGGTCCTCCTCTGAGCAGTGGATCTGCAGTCAGGGACTCTCATTGCATTGGGACGTCATCCAAAGTAACTTCCCTGGGATCGAGAGCCCTCATTTTGTGGGTGAGTGATTGCACATTTTGAGTCATTGTTCTAAAGGATTCTTGGGAAAAACTTAGGAATTCTTAAGTCGGCTGTGTAGTATTATTCCCACCTGACATCTGAACTTGTGGTTCACTATTGTCTGTTGGAGTGCTAAGTAATTTTGGTTAGAATAAATCTCATTCTGAGTGCCTGCCCTGTCTATTTTGTGGGTGCCTCTGCAACAGATGGTACTAAGACCTCATCAAGAGTTTCTCCTTCGTGGTGAGGAAAGATGCAAGGAAAGAAAAGTACACAAAACCATGATTAACAAGTGCTGCTGTTTCTTAGGAGAATGTTAGAAGACATTGGTGGTTGGAAAAATGAAGCAAGTTGTAAAAGAATGTGATTTAAAAAATGACTACAGAGAACTTCCCTTGCACCTGCAAAATAACATTGATCTTGTGGCATTCCCTGTTCATAGCTACTAAGCAAATTTATGATCAGGACATGATTGCAAGGTCAGCTTGCAAAGTACCTGTTGAACATTGTCCTAAAATTCAAAAAATAAGTCCAGGATCCAGGAGGGGTGTGTGTGGAGGTGGAGGGCTAGTGCTGATCCCTCCCGCACTGCTCTTTGCCCTCCATCCACCTCCCTGCAAAACTCTTCGTACCTCTGCTGTGCTCACTTCCTTTACACAGATGACAACAAATGGCAAAAATGCTCCTACCTGAGTAAAAATCCTGTAGCAGTCTGCTCATGTTGGTCTTATCTACAGCTTTTGTACAGCTCCTGACCCTCAGGGTCCTCTGCCCATGGCTGTGATGAGCATTCAATACCTGCAGTGGCTTCCAGAAGCACAACTTGGAACTGTTGGACTCAGTGATCTTAAAGGTCCTTTCCAACCAAAATGATTCTATTATTCTGTGATTCTATGTGGGATGCCAAATATACTCTGTCTCCTTAAGAGTGACCAGACATGAGAGAATCTTCCCAAAGCAAGCCCTTTCCTCTACTGCTTTTAGGAATTTTTAGGGTATAATCAGAAGTAAAAATACAACACAAGGGCTTGTGGATATAGGAATGCAGCCATTAATGCTGACCTCTTTGCTTTCTGAAATTCAGCATTCAGAGAAAGAAACTTATATCGCACTTTGGTGATGCTATAGCAAACTACAACCATCCTGAGTTGTTTTGTTAAAAAGTCTTCGGAAAAGCTTCAGGGTGTCTGTAAAAGTCAGACAAAAGGTAGGTAAAGCAGGCACATCAATGACCAAGGGCCTGTCAGGGTCCCGAGGGCAGTAATAGGCCTTGACTACCCTGATCAGCCTCACTTGGGACCACCACCTATGCACCCTCTGCCCATTGGCCTGCACAATCTATTTAAGCTCCAATCTGGGCGTTTAATTTTTGCCTGAGCTATGTTATAGAAATAATTGATTTTGGTTTTGTCTTCTGGATGGGTATTGGCCCAATATTGTAAGTACTTTGTTTCTGTCTCTTGGTTAGAGCTTGCATCTGATTGATCTCCTCTTCTGTGGGACTGCTGGTGGACTCTGTTATCACCACCCAGATCTGCCTACCCTGTCCAGACCTTGTGGGATAGTGCCCTGGTTAGTGAGGGCATGGTCTGTGATGTATTCACCCCTGGTTCACTTACTCTTGTAGAGCATCCCTGTTCTTGCTGCTCCCTGAGACACAGCCTCTGCATCATTTCCTGCAGCAATAAATATATATAAATGTGTGAGTTGTAAAGACAAGAATAGACTATTTGAGTTGCTGGAGGAAGAGCCCAGTGGTTGGATTTTAAGAATAAGAAAATGTGGAAAAATTGACAGTGGATAAATCCACTAATAATGACTAACCAACTGAGACAAAGCTGGCTATACATACATACTGGGCAATCTATGAGTTCTGATTGACTTGTGCATGTTCTGGGTCAAGGGTTTCCTATAAAGCTGTGCCTTGGATCCATGCCAGAAATGAATGCAACTAAACAACTGCTGCACTAATGTAGCTTTTATGGACCTACTGATAGTTTTCCTTTACTGCTGAAGTGAAAGATAAATTCTGCCTTTAAGTCCCCATGTTCCTAATGTGCATATGTAAAGAAGCTGCATAACAAAATAAACACCTTAACAGCTTTCTGAGGCATTTAAGGCCCACTCTTGCTTGTATTAATAAAACAATGCAAGTTTATCATCAAAACTAGGTTGTGTGGGAAAAATCTCCTGAGGAAAATCCAGGAATGAACAATCAGCTAAGGCAAGTAAGTAGACTTATAATGTTACTAGCCATATAATGACTGAAAATAAGTAAAGGTAATGAGATGAGGCCGGAAAAATAAAATCTAGTAGCTATGGTGAGGATTGTGTTTAGAAATAGAGATCATAACTTAGCTTCTGCTGAAAGCAAGAGGGTTATGAGAATATAAGCGCTAACTTTGTTTTCTGCTAAAAACATCCTTGCTTATTTAATTCACCCTGGCCTGCATCATGCATATAATACTGCAATAAAATACAGTAATGGCTCATAAACTGATACTTAAAAGGAGCACTAAAGCTTCCAGAACTACAGAATAGGAGACTATGCTGTTTTCAGAAAGTGCAGTTGGCCACAGAGTGAAGGACACATGAGTATCATAACCATGGCTCAGGCTCTTGAATCAGTTGCTTGCTCATTTCATGGGTATCCAGCACAGTATCTGTCTAACAGTTTTCTCTCCGTGGTTTTCCTCAGCTTCTGCTATACCCGCCCCGCTTTTAAGAACTGCCGCTGGAAATAACTACATGTTGTGAAAGGACAGAAGACATTTGATCCCATACTCCGTGCGAGTCACTGTCCTGATGAATATTACTCAAAGGCTAATAAGGGGGTGCACAGCTCCACACAACTGTTATGATGTTGAGGTATTTCTTGGTCCCACTGCTAGTAGGACTTTTCTTCACTGCCTGGGGAAGCTTTGCCATAGCATCCTTCTCCAGGCTTTGTTCCCTTCCCTGCTGTTAGCTCTTGTGGAAATGTTCCCCCTGTCCCTTTCAATACATTCCCAGTCAACCCCTAGAAATAGCACTTGATGCTCTAAGAAAGGCTTTTTGTGAACAGGATTGGGAATTTATTCCCATCATAAGATAGATGTCATCTCACAGGTACAAAGGTACAACATACACTTTGCAGAGCAATGCTTTCTCTTAATATGCTTTTCTGCTACTAATGAGAGATTTTTGGTTAACTGCTGGCATCGACTGTAAAAGACATCAATGTCAAGTGTCAAGATAGTTCTTCCCCAACCAGTAACAGCTGATAACAGAACTGGGTCATGATCCTGAGCCCACAATGGGAAGGGACTTGATATAGGCAGCTTAAATGCTGCTGATGGTGATAGCATGCTCTAGAAGGACACAGAAAAATGTATCCTACAGATACTGAGACACCTAGATTCTTAACATTGCAAAAGGATAAGAGATTAAAAAAATTTCCACTTGAAAGACTTGTTTGAGAGATCTGCTTTCACACACCATGTTCAAACTCTAAAATCTTCAGACTTTAGTTAAATTTTCAATGCTCAAACTCCCATTAAGGAAAAACTCGTATTTTTTGAAACTGAGATGGATTTATCAAACTAGCTCAAGAGATAAAACATATGCATAAGAAAACATCCACTCATACAGGATAGATCAAGAACCATTGAAAGCTTCTAAAACTTTCATTAAAATTATTCATGCTGAGGTACTCCAAACAAAAGTATAGCACTTAAAACCCTGCTGAATGAACAGCATAAAATTGTCCCATTTGTTTTACAAGTGTTTCTAAAAGGGACTCGTAACACTCTGGACTCAATGCAAATTCAAGAACATAGCATGGCGCTTCCCCTTCTTCTGAAATAACTCCTTTCACAAGTGTGTAGCAACACTGTGTGCAATTGTCTTATGCAGAAGTGAGGCTGCATTGTCCTCTCTATATAAAGGGGAGGAAGTTACTTATATCAGCAACTCTAAACACTTCTATAGACACTGTTAGGCTAAAGGATCAGTATTTTTTTATTACAGTGGACAGAATTCTGTAGACAGTGAATGTTAGACATGTATGCCAACTGTCTGAATTTGACCTGCTACAGCATTTACAGCCCAGGTAAGGAAACCAAATGTTTGCACCTTCAGCATTTGGTTGTCTCAATAGCAAGCTGATGGTGGCTGAAACAAGTACATATGTATCACAGGCTTATCTGAGAGGCATAGTAGTGCCATGTCTAAACCAGTTTTGTGGTGGTTTTTCACGTCTGTTTGCTTCCAAAGTATTTGGAAGATGAAATGATACTTTGGCCACTATCACATCAAAAGATATATCTGCCCCCACCCCAGAATCCTAAGCAAGATCTTTCACTATTACTTGATTTGTTGGAGAAAGCATAAATTCCTCCCTCTGTGACTATAATGTATGTTGGTTTATAAAATACATTTTCTGTAAGAGTAGTTTAAAAAAGCATTCTGTCCAGGTCTAAGAGTTGTCACAGAGCACCATCTAATGTTAAGGTGGCTGTGGCAGGAAAAAAGGGTTAACTTGCAAATGACAAATACTTTTAAGTATGACCTTCAAGATTTTTTAAAATTAATTACGCCACAGGAATTGAGGTTTCACTAGTATCTTGCATATGTATTAACTCAAGTCACCCATACTTGCTGTACTGTAGTCCAAGATGTCTAGTCTTTCAAAGCCTAAGTTATTTGAACAAAGTCAATTCGATCACTGCAAAGCAGATGACAACCCATTAATAAGACAGATTTAAGTTTCAGAAGAAGTTTCATTAAGTTTCAGGTTCAAAGACATGAACTCTTGGAGATGGTCTAAACTGTATATAAAACCAAAACTAGTCTGACCTGTCTTTTACAAGACTACTCAGGCTAAAAAGAACATTAATACAAAGTATCACTAAAAAAAAACCAACACTAACAAAATCCATCTGCTGGAATGCCAATAATACAAGACCATATACTGCTATTTAATTTTCTTCCTGATTACCGGACCATGCTCTTGGACCTGCATGTAAAACACAGGAAGATTGCCACTTCATTTCCTACCAAAAGCTAAAGCTGGAAAATGGTTCATTGCAGAAAATTAAGTTTAAAAACACTGGGTAAAATATGAAGTTGAAGATAAGTTTAATATTCTAAGAAAATAATTTTTTAATGTCTGGAATGATCTATTGAATACATAGGATACTCTAGAAATCACTTTTTCTTAATTCTAGTCCCTCTGATGATTTATTATTCAATAGATCAACTGTAAGATGATGGATAAAAGGATGGGGGAATGGAATGATTTGGGTTGGAAGGGACCTTAAAAAATCATCTAATACAATGCCCCAGCTGTGGGCGGGGACATCTTTCACTACTAGACCAGGTTGCTCAAAGCCCCATCCAACCTGACCTTGAACACTTCCAGGGATGGGGCATCCACAATTTCTCTGGGCAACCTGTTCCAGTGTCTTACTAGCCTCATTGTAAAAAAGCTCCTTCCTTATATCCAATCTAACTTACCCTCTTTCAGTTTAAAACTGTTGCCACTGGTCCTGTCACTACAGACCTTGGTGAGAAGTTTTTTCTCTCTCTTTCTCATAAGCCCTCTTTATATATTGAAAGACTGCAATAAGGTCTCCCCAGAGCTTTCTCTTCTCCAGGCTGAACAACCCCAACTCTCTCAACCTTTCTTCATAGGAGAGGTGTTCCAGCCCTCTGATGATTTTTGTGGCCCTCCTCTGGACCCAATCTAACAGGTCCATATCTTTCTTGTGCTGCAGGCACCAGAGCTGGACACAGGTGGGGTCTTGAGAGTGGAGTAGAGGGGGAGGATCACCTTTCTCAACCTGATGGCCGTTCTTCCTTTTATGCAGCCCAGGATATGGTTGGCTTTCTGGGCTGCAAGTACACGTTGCTGCCTCATGTTCAATTTAACATCCACCAGTATCCCCAAGTCCTTTCCTGCAGGGCTGCTGCAACATATGTTTTTCTTCAGTCATAATCCTGGCTCCCATGAAAATTGTTTACCTGAGCTCTTTAGTCAGTTAAAACTCATACAATTATGTTAAATTAAGATTTTAGCATTAAAAGTTGAAGATTTGGTTGCATGTCCAAAATTGATTTTACTTAGTTTTGCACTGAAGCTTGAGGAGCAACTTCTTTTTTTTTTGTATAGGACACATGGCAAACTCTCTAATGCTAATTGCTCTGGCCAAGTTGCTACACTTCCTAGCACTAGATAAAGAAACAAATTATGAGTTCCACTTCACTCTCAAATTACTTATTCTAAGGACAATAATTAGCAGACAAATCCAAGTTTAATGGCCATTGAGGAAGACAAGAATTTAAATGAAAATTGAATAATGTGCAAGTACTAAAGAGAAAAAAGAAAGGTACAAACAGAATCATAGAAAAGCTGGAAATGGTGAGGAGGAGAGGGGAGGATGGTGTGCTCCTACTGCCAATGCAGTGCATAATTAAGCAGTCAGTTTTTTCCAGAGGAGTAACTATCAGAATAAATTTAGGAATGGTGTGTTCTAAACTGTTATGAATCTATGGGAGCCTTAGCAGTAGCAATGACAATCTCTTAACCAGAGATGAAAGGAGGGAAAAGAACCGCTCCTTTATCCTGTTATGTTACGCTAAATCTTTTAGAAAGACAAGAAAACAGAGATGATATACAACAAGAAAGAAAATGTTTTTGTAAGTGCTGAGCCACTGAATCAAGAAGGAAAATTTCTAGCTCTGTTTCTATTGCATGATCAGCCTTACGTTTAGATTACTTAAACTGCAATATTTGTTTTTGTTCTGAATGGCAAATTCTGTGCTACTGAATTCTGTGCTAACTGGCTCTTCTCTTTGCTTCACTCCTCAGTGCTGTTACAATTCTGTCTCTGAAAGCACCCTAGAAAACCATCTGGTGGACTGCAGTACATGGATCATGCCAAGGAGAAGACAGTTAATTACAAATAGAACACTCCTAAAACAAACAATTATTTAAACTGCCTAGGTACTTGTGACAAAATGTTAATACAGTTCCCCTACTCTGTAAAAACACTGCTAGCCAAAGATTTCAGCTCCTTATGGTGACTCAGCAGCCTTTCTGGTTCACAGGACAGCCTCCAATGTGCAATGCTGGACATGATGGATGAGAAATCAAGTCTGATAACTCTCAGGTCTACTACAGTACAGACTCAAACACGCCATGAATTCTTAACAGAATAATAAAGCTCCCCACAAACCTGAGGCACTTAAGCTGCTGGCAGCAGTCCAGACAGATTCTGGCTACCATGTTAAAACAGACACTCAGGTTATGTCTACACTGCAAGGTAAAAGAGGGTCTAAGGTATGTTTTAAGGATACCAGTCTGATACCTCTGTCCACAAGGTCAGCTGAGACTATGGATATTTCTGGTTCTTGCAGAGGCTAGAAGTATAACTGGATTCAAAGAGGAACAAGTGAAATTAGGTTCCTGCACCATGACTGTCAGCAGCTTCCTCCTGCCCTCCAGCTTCTAAGAGGATTATCACACCATACAAAACATTTCATTATATTTTGCACCAGACTGAGTTGAAACTGGGCTGGCAAACTTTGTACACAGCTCAGAATCAGTGTCCATTTGGGAGAGTTGAGCTGGGCCTACCTGCTCCTTCCCAAGCCATCCATGCTATATGAATAAGAATCTGAACCCATGTGAAGGAATCCAACGTTCTGCTCATCAGTGCTCCAGAGTATAGCTTAAGTTACAAGCACTAGGCAAACCCAGACCTGAGAAGAGGCTTAGGTTCTGCTTAGCTGTCAGTAAAGATAAATCCCAAAGAGACTATAAGAGTCTCCTCAACTAAAATACAGAGGCTACCCACCACTCTTCATCCAAAGTCTGTGGGGGACAGATGATTCTTGGTTAGTTACACACAAACTCAACTAATATCTAACTACCACAGTGCCAAAGCCTATATAAAAAAGATGGATACTTTAATCTTGATTTATTATGAAGAGAGGATATAATTGTGACAAAACTAATATCCTTGTAACACAAGCATATAATCCCCCTGAAGTGAGCTCACCTGGAATCCTTTCGGACTCTCGCTTTTTCAAAGGAAAACATAGCTTGCCCGTTCAAATCATACAGCCGTGTCGTGGGCTCTGCAGATACACCTTCCTTGGCTCCTCTCCTCCTATTGGCAAAGACTTGAATCCTTGAAGACACTTTAAATGGAGAAGGCTGAAGAGAAGGCTCTCCTTGAGTGCTAACAACATCCTGCAGCTTGTTCAACTGTATACACTTGCTCTGAAGTTCCTTAGTGAGTTCTGCTATGACCTTAGCCTGCATAGCCAGCTGTTCCTGAAGCTCAGCAACACAACTTTGACTCTCTTGCAACTCTTGATCTTTTCTCTCCAGCTCCTTTTCCAGTTCAAGCACCCTGCTGCAAAGAACATCAGCTTGCCCATTGATCACATTGATGTCTAGACCTGGGTCCTTCAAAAACTTATGGTTGCCAGCACAGCCAATAGGGAGGTTTGCTACATGTCTATCCGGCCGCCTCAGATGCTTGGGTTTCACTGATCCATTCCCCATTTTGTCCAGAGACCTAGCTGAGAAAATGAATTTGCAGTTTTATTTCATTCCCCAACTGGAAGAAAAAAAAAAAAAATCATGGAATGGTAAGTAATGAATTTAGTATTTAACTGGCAGCTGAATTTGAGATATACAACTGTAATAAACATAGTCGATTGCTTTCATCCTTTTCAGTTCTGAAAGTCAGAGGAGTAAAGGGCAAAGAGAAAAGGTAGGTAGGTTGGTGGATACAAAGCAAAAGATCTGATGGCTACCAATTTTTTTTGTGATTTGAAGAAGAGATGTGTAAGCTCCTATCAGCCTAATGAAGATAAAACAAACAGCAGGAAGGAGAAAAGCTTGTGCTGTACTGCTGAAGCAAGAAAATTGTTAGAAGTAAAAAAAAGTTGGTCACTTCCCCATTGAGGAATAATTATTGAGTACACACTAATTTAATCAGTGGGTGCATATCTGCCTGGCATAAAGGATATGTGATTATTAAGCATATGTGTTAATAATATTTTTAAAAAAAACCATTAAGGGTTATGACCATAAAAGAACAGTCATACTGCTCAGAGCACGGGTCTGGCTACCTTGTAAACTGTCTTCAACCATGGCCATAAGGAGATGCCCAGGAAAGGGTATCAACGGGATGAGCATATAGGCTATTCGACTGAAATACTGTCTGAAATTTCAGATTTCCTGAGCCTGACGTGCTTTATTTAATCCTCAATGGACCTCTAATCTAGTACTTGTGCCATTTCCTTTCCAACCCCTGTAAACTTCATATCTGCAGATCCTGGGAGGACCCTAGCGAGGAGTTGCACAGGTCTGCTTCTTGCATGAAGAACTACCTCCTTTTATTTGTTTCTTCCAGTACAAAAACAGGAATAGCAAAGTTAGGAAAAGCCAGCTTCAGAAAGAGTTCTCTCTATTACCCTTTTCTTTTGTAAATTTCTGTAAATTTGTAATTTTGTAAATTTCTGTCCTACCTCTCTGCCTGAACATATGCCTGAATTTTTTCCCAGAATGACAAGTCCTACCTTACTCAGTCCTTCCTCATACAGATATCACTCCAAAAGTTTGGCCAACCTTGCTGTCTTTTTCTGATGATACATTCAGTGCAGCACGGAGTTAAACCAAGAGCAGGCAGCTGGCACTGTTTCTGCAGCTCTCAATCATTTAAAACTGGCTCACATTTGTTAGTGTAACAGCAGCTACTGCTGTCAAGGAACAATTACTTTTTATGGGGAATTACCCCTTTCCATTGTCTGGAAAGTGACTAAGAAAAATAAAAGAGCTTGGGCTCCTGATAGAACACCTATGCTCCAAGCACTTGCTGCAACTAGCAGCCTTCTGTAGATTTGCAGTGACCCACCTTCTTCTCTGGACACTATCTTCAGCATGTTTTATTATATCATTTTAAGAGCAGCAAGGAATAAGTGCCAGCTGCTTAGGTCTGACTGTATTAAATGCACAAGTTGAGGCAGGGGAAAACTAATGCGTTGCTTTTGGGAGTCTAGTGTTCAACAATCACTAATCCACTCCCCAGAACTAATCTTGGGGAGCAATACCTACCTATCAGTCCCATCTGTGGGCCACAACAGTGCCAGGTTGCAGTTTGGTTTAGTTCAAGCCTAAGGAGACCTCCACCAGGAGAGAAGGAATGAGCTTAGGGCTGTATTGTCTGGGCCTTAGCACCACATAGAGCTTTTCCCAAAACCGCTGCTCAGGCTCTTGACGAATCCTGTTCAATTGTATCCTGCTATTGAAGAAGATCACAGCACAGGAAATACCTGCCTTAGATGAAACAGAAAATTGTTTCCTTGGACTCTGATTTTTGCCTTATCAATAAGCTATTTTAACAGGTTTTATAAAGTACTGGTGCCCTAACAAGGCAATCATGCTGCTGTTGTGATCAGTCGTCAGCAGGCCCAAAGTAGCTGTTGGTCTGCCTCATGAATGCAGTACGACTTTTTCAGGTTGAACCCCAAATGATGTGGCTTAAGCCTCTTTTACCATTTCATTGGAACCAGTAAGAACATGCCCCTGACAAGGTACACTAATCAGACAACAAGAAATAAATTGGGAAGCTTCAGCAATTTGCTTTTACTGGCTAGTATAACCATACTTTTAACAGATGCACACTTCTGTTCTGTTGTGCAGCCTTCAGTGGCTTAGAACTGAAATGCTTGACAAGGTAGCTCACATTGCAAATCTAGTTTTCCTTAAAACAGTCTTTCTTCTCAATTCTGTCTTGCTTATTGTGACTTTGCATAATATTTTTCTTTTGCCCCAATTTCCTGGATGCATTTTGATAGCTGGTGCTTCAGCTCAATAACAGGGTAATATCTCAGCAATAAAGGTAAATCTGTACTGCACAGGAGAATTTAAACAAATTGCACATCAAGGTACCAAATCAAGTAACTCTGAAGAGGGACCTGTGTCACTGCATATAGCTTAACCAAAGATCTTAGCTCAGCATGCAATCATATTTTAAAAAAACAAAACAACCAACCTAAACTAAATGTTACAATATACAGAGTAAAAATGGAGATTACAGGAAATATGTCATTACACACAACACAGTGGCAGCCTCTGCTACTAAATGCAGTAGCAGCCACTACATTTCAAAAAAAAGGATATCACAAACATTTCAAAACTACCTTCACAAAAAGATAGGGTCACAGCTCCAGGGCGCAGGAAAACCTACTATTTAGATTGTATCCAGAAACAGAACAAGTTTACTATACAAGGAGATGACGATTAAAGTTCATAATATAACAACTGCACTACAGTGAAAACCTTAGGAACTTCTGTCTTCCCATTGTACATGCACAATTAATCATCAGTGTACAACGGAACAAGCAGTCGGATCTGGCAGATCCCTGTTTCCACACAGTGCCCTTTATTGGCTACTAGTATAGGAAACTCGCGGCCAAGTATATAGGAGGAATCAAGAAAAAACTGACAGGTAATTCAGCATTACAGTAGTTAATTCTAACAGAAAACGTAAAACCTTATGCCTCCAAGGTTTGACCAATCCTTACCCATAAGCAATGAGACAAAAAGCAAAACCAGAGCATGCTCTATGTTTACTACAAGTCACCTCACATGCTCTTTCGAGGGGTCTGCCACTGGCAGAGACGCGGCCAGAAACCAGGCAGACTCGAAACCCACCCGGGAGAGAAGGGCATGGCACCGCCCGCCCGCCCGGCGCGGGCTGCTCAAGGGATTCAGCGCAAGTCGGCGCTGAGTGCCCGGGCTGCGCTCGTCAGAAACCGGGTCTATCCCAAGGCCGCGGGATGCCGATGCTGCCAGGCCAGCATCGCCGCCGAGACCCCCGCCCCGCCGGAGCCTGGCGTCACCCCGGGGAGGCCGCAGCTCCTCCAGGCTCCCCGGCCGCCGCGGCGCCGTGCCGGCCTCCCCAGGTCCCCGTACGCACCCGCCGGCGCCGCCTCCTCGGTCCCGGTCCCGCGGGGCTGCGCTCACCTGCGCGCTCGGCTGGGCCCGGGGCCCCGAGACAGGACGGGGCCGGGCGGCGGCAGGCACAGAGTGATGCTCCCGCACTCGCTGCGGAGCCGGGGAGGGCGGAAGCGCCGCTGCCCGTCACGGGCGGCCGGGAGGTGCGGCGGGGGCGGGAGGGGGAGCGGCCGCAGCGGTGCCTGCCCGTTCCTCCCTCGACGATGCAGGGTGTGTGGGGCCGTGCGGCGGCTGAGGGGGCGCTGGGCTGTCCCCCGCCCAGGGCGAGGCAGGGGCTTGCAGGACGTGGGGAGCCTCCGGTGCAGTGTCCGGACTCGGCAGGGAGGCGTATGTCCGTCCCAGGCAGGCAGGGTCAGGAGCCTCAGGAGCAAGCCGGGCTCCTCAGCCCATTCCACTTCGCAGAGAGGTAAATGTAGCACTCGGCTCGGGCTGTGTTGACAAGCGTTTGTCCTGCTTGCATTCTTCTGCCCTTCGGAGAGGTCCTTGCACGACTATGAGGCACACAGCTGAGCTGCAGCAGAGATACTGCAGCCCTTATTGTCTGAAACCGACCCCCAGGCACCACTGCACAGCCCTCCTGCAAGGCACCTTTTCACATCCCAGAACCTCTCCTCACTCAGGCTGGAGCACCACGGCTCACCCCCAAATGGAGCACTGACTCCTGGTAGAGCACAGGTTTCACAAGGGCTGTTCTCTCCTGGCACATACCGTTATGGTGATTCAAAACAGCTGTCTTCAAATCAGGGATTTTTAGACCCAAACAGCCTGCCAAACCACGAGTGAAAGGATTTTACAACAGCTGAAGAGCTGCATGCACAACTCTCCTACTGATTCTGTCAAGCAGTCTTGGTCTAACCCCAACCTGTAGCCTCTAGGACACTGGCTCTCCGATTTTCTCCGATACATTTACCCTCTGCTTTTGAGACTGTCTTTACATTTACCCCAAATTCTTTCTTGTCCCACTCACAAACTTAAAATTGCTGATCAAAAGGGCCAGCACTGGAGGAGAAATACCAAAGGCAGTCTCTAAAGCCCTTGCTGGTATCCCTCCTATGTGCAATTCCTGGCAGCCCCACTAGTGAAAAATCTCTACAAATGCATATCTATGAAATACTCCAGGAAACTCTATCACATGCACCAACGTCAGTTTATCTGCCTGTAAGTCCTCCTTTGGCTTCAACAGACCTCAGTGTTCAGAGTGGCTTCTACAACCGCTGCCTGCAGCTGGGATGAAGCAGCTCACATAAACTCTAACAGGACCAGCCAGAGAAGGGCTGCGCATTCTTTTACTTACAGTGGAGTTCTTGATTACAAAAGACAAAATTATAAATAAATGTTGGCCACATACGTTTCACTGACTGCTCAATACCTCAAAACACAAATGTTATAGTGATCAGAGAAGCATGTGATGATGTCCCATGAACTGCTTACACTCTGAAAGTGAGCTGCTCTGAGAAGCAGCAATTCAGTCAGATTCCCTGAGGCACGAGGCAGTTTGTCAGCACCCTCTTTTCCTGTTGCAAAGGTCCATAAGAAATGCAGTCAGGAGTCTGGAGACTGCTCCCTAGTTATGGTACACCAGGGCTTTGCAGGGTCTTGCTCTTTGTTGGTAAAGTGAAAAAAGTAATGAATACCCCCAGTTTGCCTACCAGGAGTCTTCAGAAATTATTTTCTCAACAGCAGCCCGATAATCAGAAAGTACACAGCTGCAGTGGATATATCCTCTCATTTAAACTCCTGGATAGCAAGCATTACAACTGAGCTATTGCTGATGCAGGTTTAAGGACAAGTCCCATTTCCACTGAAGTCAAAGGGGAAATTTTCATTTAACTTGTTACAGATTTTTTGGTACTGTTCATTGCATGTAAGTTACATTGTTAGGAAACTGTTCCATCTAAAAAAAAAACCACTGGAGATACTACTACAGATTCCAACAGAAGTCTGGAATTTAAAAGATGTGAATAGTTCCTATTTTAAGAGTTTGTAATTGCAATAAACAAGATGACCAAGGAGCGTGGAAGGACAGTCCCATACAGAGAAAGGAGTTGCCCAAGATCACACAGAAGTGACTTGCAGATCTCTGAAAGGGACATGCTGTCAGGGCCCTGAATGCAATAATAAGCCTTAATGGCCATGATCAGTCTACCTGGAGCCACCACCTACAGCCATGGGCCCAGGAGCTCTGTTTAAGCTCAGCCTGGAGGTTTTAGTTCTCATCTCAGATACAGTGGTGGAGTAGTAGTAGTATTCTCCAGCTTAGATAGAGCTATAGCTAACTATTGAGGTCCTTGATTCAGACTTTGGCCTGGCTTGGTCTTGGTCCTTACTATCTGAGTAGAAACATGCTTGGCAACACTGGACTTGTTCTTAACCCTAGCCTGTGGACTGAGTTCCTGTCTTGACCTTGGACCTGCCTCATCACCATGGTGTTATCCTATGATCTTGACTCTTGGTTGGACTGGTTGTGATCTCTGGCTTTGCTGTCTCAGGTATTGTGGGAGTGGGCCCTGATCAGCAAGGCCCTTGCCTTGCTAGTTGTGTGATTTCTGTGCCCCATTCACCTTTCCATAACAGCCTTTCTTTTACTGTTCCCTAGCACATCAGACTACATTAGACTACAGTCTTCTGTCTTATGCATAACTTCAGTCACCTGTAGAAGCCAGGAATCAGTTATCTACGAACAACTTCATCAAAGCTGTCTGGTAATATTTCCATGGAATACTGGAAGGAGCTTACTACCAGCTTAAGAACCTATGAGGTAAAAAGATATTAGGAAGACAAAGATGGGGGGATAGGTGGTTCAGAGAACTAATCTGGTAAAGAAATACTGCAGAGATCATAGAACCAGTAATGCTTCCAGAAATTTCAAGCTGCCCTATTCTAAACATTCCTTAGATATATTACAGAGACTTTTTTTCTCAGAACTTGTTTTATCACTTCATTTGATACCAGTTAGTTTAAAAATTTGCAAAACTTGCTACTCGTTTTGGTTTTGTTGTGGGTTGTTTTGTATTACAGTTTTTTTTTTCCTTTGAGCAGGTTAATATGAGTGTACTACAGCCCAGGATTTGTGGTTAGATGCCATACTGTGGCATGACCTGCTTATAGGTGATGCACCTCCACTACAAGTCACCAAGGAACACATGGCTTTCTATGCCAGAACAGATAGAAAAAAGAAAGAAAAAGATATTTCAACCACACTTGCAGGTGTCAGTGGGTCTTTGTAATAAAGCAGGTAGTGATCTAGCAGCCTCACGGGGACCTAAAGAGAGGAATCTGAGAGCAAAGCCCTCCACTGTTCCTGGCTGCCCTGGGCATTCATAGAGTTCCTCTAAGCTGCCCAAACACCCTTGAAGCTTCTGTAGAGGGATGCACCAGCAGACAGAGGCACGAAGCGTTCCTGTGCCTCCTCACAATAAAAGGGAGAAGGAAAAAACACTCTGAAGCAACTCAGCTCTTGCTTTCTGTTCTTTCCTGGACAGTATGTACTGAAAGAAAAAGCTATACGCTCGTATTATACAAGTCCTATTGTCCATCATTCCCACTGTCCTATCTGCAAACTGCAGGGGCAGCAGTAAACCTGTAAAGCACAACAGCAGTGTCCTGTTGTCAGTCCTTTCCATTTGTATTGCTGTCCCTTAACAAGAAAGGGATGAGACATTTATTGCCATGAAGTATCGAGGAGGAGGAACTTGAAAAGATGGGGCTTTAGGTTGTGCCTTGCTGCTGCAGAGTTCATGTTTTGAAGCAGAACAAAATTGATGGTATTAAATGTTTTTTTTGTTGTTGTTGTAGATAAGAACCAAACAGGTAGGGATTACAAAATAACAGTGCTTCTACTTCTTTCATGCTTTGGGAAATATTTCTGTATTCTAAGAATTTTGCTCTTAATTTTGTGGCTAGCCTGTAGAATCAGTAATCTAGAAGATGCACTTCTACCTGAAACATGACACACTCTCACTTGCCCACTGCAATCTCAGAAAGAGTGCTTTGTTTGGGGTTGGTCCCTTCCCCCCAACAGCAAGACTATTCAGAAAACAGAATACAGTTAAAAGAATTTAATTAACTAAAATTATTCTACAACAAACGTATATATGTATAATATGCGTAGAACCCTTTGAGACGGCCTTCTGCGTACTGAGTCTAGATCAGTTCCCACTTGCTGTCATCCTCCACCACAGATGAAGAAGATCTCAAAGCAAAAAGGAATAAAAGTTGTGTATGTTCACGGCACCAAGAGTCAGGCAAACTCAAAGGCTTTTAATGGAAAGAGATACAGTAGCTATTTTACCCTGGTATTAGGATGCAACCAAGATTTAGCACTCATGAAAAGGCCCACATTTTTTTCTAGTTCAACTATCACATTCCACAGCATCCTGCTTTTGTTGTTACTTTTTTCATGCATACTTTTTTAGTTTTGGCCCAGGTCTCATTTTTACATCAAATCAAGTTCTCGTGTGGGACTCTCTGTCAAGTCATGCAATTGAGACAAATGGCTAAGTTAAAAAGTAACAAAACCAACAAAAGAACCATGGACCTCAACTGCCTGTGCAGTGTTAAGGCAAGCTGAAGAAAGGCTCCAAGTTCTCATAGCTGCATAGGCAAGCTGATAGTCCAGCTGGGATCAGGAGGGTTGGCAGAGCCCATGGTGCTACTGCCATGCGCTGTTTAGCTCACTGGGCAAGTTTTAGGTTCCTCTTAAACATCTATCATCAACAGGGACACTGAATTAAAAATTCTCCTGTGGTACTACAGAGAGATGGCATTTTTTATGTTCTTAATGACCTTCAAGAGGCAAAAATTACTAACTTCTATCCCTGGCCAGCCTTTCAAAATTGAAATGTCAATACTGAAAGTATTTTAATATGAGTTTTATGATACTTCAAAACCGTATTGGCACTGGAAGTAAAAACAAAATGATAATTTAAAAAGAAGATTAAGACTATGGAAGAAATATTGTGTTGATGACTTCAACAAGGTCAAGATTTGACCCAGCACTTACAGTCTAAGTCAAAGCTTCCCAGAGGGGTTGCATCTTGCTAATGTTTTTCAGTTATAGACATATTATAAATTTTAATCAAACTACTACACTAGAAACTCTCTAATGAGAGTTACAACTGCCTGTGCCATTTCTCCTATAGCAACCTGGAAGATACATCTTTATTAACAATACAATGGTAGCCTGTTTAAATGCCCTTAACAATAGCAATCTAATTAAAATGCTACATGTTCAAGGCAACTATTTAGCTGTTAGTTTAGTAACAGGAGACATCACTACTCATGACCATTTGCTGTGGCAGAGAACATATCTTGATTCTGCTGAACCCTCTAAGCAAAATCAGACTGACACCATGCAGCAAAGTCACACTGAGGTGGATATAGAGACAACTGGCTACTCAATTTCTGAATCCTGTGACTGTGGTTATGAGGTTTCCTATGGTCTGAATCAGTGAGACATGTCAGGCTGTACATCATTTTAAGCACAAGAACTGGCTCACTGAGGCTTCAAATAAGAACAGACCCAGGAACCACACCACACCCCACCACAGAAGCTGTTTACTCCACACTACTTTCATGTTAATACCTTATAAAGACCTTGGGAAAAACTAGTTCTTTTTTCTCTTCAGTAAGTACACAATGACTATCACTTCTCTATCTCAGAAAATATTCTACAGCACACTCTTTCCTGTTCAAATTCTTCATTCACCTTTCCACGGTCCCTTAAGTGGCACACAGTCTCTTTTGTGTTAATGTTTCTAAGAAAATAAATGGAGACAAACTATATGTAATCAGGTGGCTCAGTACAGAGCAGAGAGACGATATATCATACATTGCCTGCCCTGAAGCATTTATAAGCAACAGTAAACACCATACAGTGCCTCAAGAATGCTAGTTTTATTTCCATGTTGTGAGAGGAGCATTCCTGAGATTTGTAAAGGAAGCTGAAGAATATGCTAAAATGAAAAAAAGTGGGAGGAAGCTGAGCTCTGTGAGTGGATCTGCCCTCACTTGATCCAGCAAGGTAATTGAGCACATGATGCTCTGAAGTCGGCATACTATCTCGCACACGTAGCTTGGTGCCCTTATGTGGTTAATGTGACCAGGGCACTGCACTAAAGTGAGGGATTGGACTGGGCTGCTGGCGGCCCTGACCTTGAAGGAATGGAGCTATGTCCTTGAAACGGTTAAACCTGAGAGTGAAGAGGAATTTAGCAAGAAAACAGGATGTGAGAAAAACAAGATACGGGGTGATATTCCAGCTGCCAACTATGGACTCGTGGCCGGCGCGTGACGGCCAATCAGCGGTTGTGGTCGGGCACGTGAACAGCGAGTGCAACCAATCATAAAGCTAGCCAGCTAGAGGGGGGAAGATATAAAAAAATGGAGAAAATAAACGCAGGCACTCTTTTGCTTTTGCTCTTGCATTGCTGCCTGCTTGAAACTATCCTTCTGTCTCCTGTTTTTATTTGATCGCCGTGACAAATATAACGACAAATGGTGCCCTGTGTGAGGCACGACCGGAGCGTGTGAGGCACGACCTGAGCGTGCAAAGCACGACCAGGTTGTGTGAGGAACGACCGGAGCATTTAGAGGTGCTAAGAGACCGTGACGGCCGTGCCCAACGTAGCTGAGACAGGCGGAGTGAGCCTGAGGTCTGGACCACTGTAACAGACGCCTGGAGAGGTGAGCCGTTGGGGACTAATTAACATGGGTGCTAAAATTTCAGCCAAGGAAAATTCCATACTAACGATATTCATGAGCATACTTGAAAGGAGAGGCATCAAATATGAGGTGAATGCCCTGAGAACATCGCTGGTATGGTATAAAAAGAATGATTTGCCAGCTATGGCGCAGACTGCTTTCGAAGTTAGTATGTGGCACAGCACTGGAACGTCTCTGTTTGAGGCTACCTCAAGGGGGGACAAGATTGCCACTGCGTCGTTGATGACATGGAGATTAGTTTTAGGCTCACTGGAGCAAATGAAGGCGGACAGAGAGGCAAAGGCGGCGGCTCCTTTCACAGTGACTTTGCCCTCTGCGCCTCCAGAGCTCCCCCCAGCCCCACCGCCCTCTGCACTGCCAGAGCCCTCCCCACCGCCCATAGAACAGCAGCTGAACATTGATCCTTCTACTGTCCCGTTACCCGAATCTGAGACTGAGCCACCCTTAATAGACCTTTCTGAAGAGATGGAAGCGGGACATAATTGCTGCAGAGCCCGAGGGTCGGGAAAGTCAGGCGGTAGTGTGGAGAAGTTATTCACGTTGCAGCCAGTCCAGGCTACTGTGTCTGGCCCGGACCCGGACAGGTTCTGGAGAAAATTAAGAGCGCACGCACTTGTGGACGGTGATTTCGGGGCTGCGGCTGCTATGGGTGGCGGGGTATTGGCTTGCCCAGTATATTGAGGGGATGGAAATGGCCCACCCGAATGGGAGCCATTCAGCTGGGGAGTGATTTGCCTTAGACAAACAAATACAAAACGGGGCTGCTAAAGAAGAATTGTTACTACAGTTAGCGAAGGACAATGCAAACGAGGATTGCAGGGAAGTTATTGCAGGGATGGCAAACCGCAACCCCACCTTAACTGAGCTAATGGATGCTTGCGGAAAAGTAGGAACCACCACGTTTCAGATGGAGCATTTAGCAAAAACATTTGCGGCAGCAGTTAAGGTAGCTCATCGTTGTTATACATGTGGGCAAGAAGGTCACTTTAAGAAAGTCAACCTTAAGAAGTCAAAGCTGAGTGGGAGAGGTAACTCTGTTTTGATGTGTCATCGCTGTGGGAAGCTGGGGCATTTTGTGAAGCAATGCAGGTCTAAGTATAATGCTCAAGGTCAGCTGATAACAAGCAGCGGCAGAGTGCAGGGAAACTGGAGAAAGAATGGCGGGGGGGGGGGGAACTGCGTGCTGACACAAATGAGTCTTCCCAACCAGTTCCAGGCTTATGCAGTCAACTCGCAGCCCGAACCGCAGGGAGTGCCGGACTGGATGTTACCACAGCAACCACAATCACAACAGAGAACAGCAGAGTGCATAAGGTTCCACTGAATCCTGTGGGACCCATTGGAAACGGGTTAAGTGCACGATTACTTGGACGTTCTAGTGTAACCTTGCAAGGTCTATTTGTTTTACCAGGAGTTATTGATGCAGACTATACATTTTGGTTATTGATCTGAAAGATTGTTTTTTCACCATCCCTTTACATGAAACTGACAAATGCAAATTTGCTTTTTCAATACCTAGAAGGAACAACATGGCGCCTTGTCAACGATATCAGTGGACAGTATTACCGCAAGGCATGCAAAACAGTCCCACAATATGTCAATAGTATGTAGCAAAGGTGTTGATGCCAGTATGGGAGCAATTTCCACAGGTATACCATTATCATTACATGGACGATATTCTTGCGTCAGCTGCAGATTAAGCAGAACTTCAACAAGTATATCCAGTTCTACGGCAATCATTGGCCACTTTCGGGCTGTGTATAGCACCAGAAAATGTTCAGCAGCAGGCCCCATGGAAGTACTTGGGAGTTAAGGTCTTGGATCAGACAATTGAGCCACAATCCATTCAATTCTGAGTAAACATAAAAACCCTGAATGATGTGCAAAAATTATTAGGGACCATCAATTGGGTAAGGCTGTACTTGGGCCTCCCAACTGCTCAATTGAAGCCGCTCTTTGACCTGTTGAAAAGAGACACTGATTTGATGTCTCCCTGGTCACTGACAGTGGAAGCCACCTTGGCTTTAGAGGAAGTGGCCAATGGTATGCGACAGAAAAACGTACATCGTGTGGATTTAGAGACGCCAGTAAGTTTATATGTAGCCATTGCCAACTATCATCCCATGGGATTACTGGGCCAGCGGAATGAGTGCTGGCAGGATCCGCTACATGTTCCAGAGTGGCTGTTTTTATCCGTTCAACCACGAAAAACTGTGAGCGCTCAGATTGAGCTGATATCGACAACAATCACGAAAGGACGCACACGATGCGTTCAACTCACGGGCCAAGACCCCAGTCAACTGATAATTCCCATTGAAAGCAATTATGTAAGCTGGTGTATGGCAAACAGTTTACCATTTCAACTGGCCCTGGAAGGATCTGAAGGGCAGGTATCTTATCATCTTCCCAGTCACAAATTATTACAAGCTCATTCAGAGTTACAAGTGATTCAAAAGCCGCTGGCAGCGGATAGCCCAGTACAAGGCCCCACGGTCTTTACTGACGGCTCTGGAAAATCGGGAAAAGCAGTAGTTACCTGGTATGATGGAAGGCAATGGCAGGAATCGGTGCATTTAGTACAGGGATCACCTCAATTAGTTGAATTTAGTGCTGCTATTGTTGCTTTTAAAACATTTTTGCATTGTGCTGTAAACATTGTTACGGACTCTGCTTATGTAGCAGATATTGTGCAGCGTGTTGATCGTGCGCTACTCAAAGAGGTAAACTCAGAACAATTATTTTCGTTGCTAAAAATGCTATGGACTGTAGTGCACTGATGTATGCACAGGTATTATATCTTGCATATTCGCAGCCACACCGGTCTGCCAGGATTCATATGTGAAGGGAATGCGCATGCCGATGCTTGGACCCCTCCAGTGCCAGACCTAGTTCAGTCTCACCAGTTTTTTTCACCAAGGGGCTCGGGCGTTAGTCCATCAATTCAAGATCTCTTTTGCAGACGCGAAATCTATCACCGCCGCTTTTCCGGAGTGTCAACGCCTAGGACCCGGACTGGTGTTTCCATGTGGGGTTAACCCGTGCGGCTGCCATGCCTTGGACCTGTGGCAAACGGACGTAACACATATTCCCTCTTTCGGTCGCCTACAATATGTTCATGTCTCTGTGCATACTTTTTCTAAGGTTGTGTGGGCATCGACCCATGCCGGCGAGAAAGCAATCGACGCCATCTCACATCTTCGGCAAGCCTGGGCTGCCCTTGGGATTCCGAAATGTATTAAGATGAACAATGGGCCGGCGTACGTATCTGCACGCATGGCCCGATTTCTCACCTCCTGGGGAGTGGAACATGTTACTGGCATTCCTCATTCCCTGACCGGCCAGGCCATTGTGAAACGAGTGCACCACACTCTGAGGCATCTTCTTGAAAAGCAAAAAGGGGGAATGAGCTCTGAGACCCCGCATGCTCGCCTATGGAAGGCTGTGTACACATTGAATCATTTAACTGTGCCAACCGGGAAAGAGTGTCCTGCAATTATCTCTCATTTTTTGTCTTTGCAGGGAGGTGATCCTCTTGTCAGGGCAAAGGTTTTAGCACAAGACCTGCAAATGGGAAAGTGGACAGGCCCATGGGATTTAATCACCTGGGGACGTGGGTATGCTTGTGTCTCCACAGATGCAGGGCCACGGTGGTTTCCCACCGGGTGTGTTAAGCCTGCTTTGGATCCTGGAGCTGACAAGAGGACACCAGCCGACAGTCCTTCTGCCGACACCTTGGGAGGGGAGTCACAACGTTTGGGTGACTCTGATGTGGAGCCTGAACAAGACGCAGTTTTGTGCCTCCTTAGCTCAGCCTGAACAACCCTTTCATACATGTCTACGGATCTGAAAGCAAAAATTACCAAAGGGTTTATTTCTAGTTTGTGGGGATAGGGCTTGGCCAAGGCTGCCCAGTAAGAAGGTGGGAGGTTCGTGTACCATAAGCAAATTAAGTCTACTAATGCCTACGCAAAAAGTCATACTAACCATACTAACCTACATAAGGCCAGGCAAAAAAGAAGTGTCACTACCATAGGGATAGATTGTAACGATGCTGCCCAAGGGTTGACGCAAGGGCGGAATTTAGCTTGCTGGGTTGCAAAAAGAGCTAATCAAACTTCTAGAGTTTTAGAACCATTAGCCAACGATGTAGATAGTATTTGACATGCTACCTTGCAAAATAGAGCTGCTATAGATTTTTTATTGTTAGTGCATGGTCATGGGTGTCAGGATTTTGATGGAATGTGATCTGAACGATCACTCCAAATCAATTCATAAGCAAATCAAAGAACTAATGGACACATCGCAGAAAATATGAGAGGGTCATGGGTTCTTAGATGACTGGCTGGGTCACCTAGGACTCGGGGGATGGCTGACAGGATTGATAAAGATGGGACTTATGGGATTGCTTGTAGTTTGTATCATCATGCTTGTGTTACCGTGTTTGTTTTCTTGTTTGCAAAGGGCCCTGCAATGGTTGATAAACACTGCCTTTTTGGTTGAAAAACAAAAAAGGGGAATTGAGGGATTGGACTGGGCTGCTGGCAGCCCTGACCTTGAAGGAATGGAGCTATGTCCTTGAAACAGTTAAACCTGAGAGTGAAGAGGAATTTAGCAAGAAAACAGGATGTGAGAAAAACAAGATACAGGGTGATATTCCAGCTGCCAACTATGGACTCGTGGCCAGCACGTGACGGCCAATCAGCGGTTGTGGTTGGGCGCGTGAACAGCAAGTGCAACCAATCATAAAGCTAGCCAGCTAGAGGGGGGAAGATATAAAAAATGGAGTAAAATAAACGCAGGCGCTCTTGTACTTTTGCTCTTGTTTTGCTGCCTGCTTGAAACTATCCTTCTGTCTCCTGTTTTTATTTGACTGCTGTGACAAATATAACGACATTAAAGAAAAGAAGACAGCATGGAAAGATAAAATTTAATTATAGGGAACAAAAGAAAGGGGAGGTAGGCCTTGCACATGACAAAGGAGCATTTGAGATGTCTGTGAGACAGAGGTATAAAGAAGCCAGAGGTTCTGGCTCATAAGGAATGTAACTGTACTACATCTGAAGAAAAGGCCAGCAGAATTTAGGGAGATTGCAGAGCTTCCTCAGACTATAAGATCACAAATCTAAGTGTGTTGTGCAGGCACACATTTTTCTGTCTTTAATTACATGTATAGTTCCTTCTTTGGCTTCTTTACATGATTGTGTACTCACCACGTCACCTTTCTTCACTGCTGCCCAGCTCATTTCCTTTGATCTAGCAAAACTGACTCTTGCTTATGATCACACATGGTTTTCCTTCCTCTGTGGTATGATGGCCCTCTGTTAGCCTAGATGAAAAAAAAACAGTAAAAAGTCACAGGTATATAAGCTAAAAGTGTCTTGTTTGACCCATGGGGATACACGTCCGGCTATCTGTGTCCCAAAGGAGGTCACATAAGCAGAGACAGCACAAACAGAAAAAATACATTTTAACTGGAAATTTCTAAGTGACAAAGTGTGAGGAAATTGTCTGCTTCTTTAATTCATCAGACTTGACAGCATTTCTTACAACACTATATATGGAAGAGTATTTAACATTGTAATTAAATTACTTTTTATCTATCTCTTCAGGCAGTTTATTTAGAAGATTTGTTAAACACATATGCATGTGTGTGCATGCATGCACAAAAGCTCTGAGGTGGAGGTTAATTCCAGAACTAGAAGACCAGAATTCCAGAACCAGAAGACTAGAGCACAATGCAAAGACACCTGCACCAGCTACACCCCAGCATGGGCAGCACACTCCTGAAACTGCACAGGCCACATTTGCTGTGTGGACCTGGCAAGGCTATGTTGGTCCAGGTCCTTAGTGGCTTCCTATCCCACTACAGAACTTGAGCATCTCCAGGCCACCTCTCTCCTCTGCGCTCAGCCAATCTTACCAGACAAGACAGGCAGCCACCTTTGAGCAGCCAAGTTAAATAACCATAGCAGTGCTCGCTAACGCTGACGCCAAATGTGAACCACTACCACATCATGCACCAACTGGAACTGGAGGAACCTCCCTTTTTCCGCTCATTCTTGAAAGAAGTCAATCTCAGTTCAGCATGCCAATTGTGGGAATATAGTCCTAGACTGCAAAATGAGAGCTCCTGAGGATCATCCCTGCCTCAGGAGTGTTCAGGCCTGGCAATAAGCCCTTCCAGGTCCCTTTGCCCTTCCCCTCCCTGCCACTTTTGTCTCTTTTCCTTTTCCCAACTGCTTTCCTCCAGGTTACATTTCAGTTTTCTGTTCAGTGCGGACATCTGGTGGTCGAGCCGGTGATGGCAGCTGAACAAGGGAAGCTGAACAAGGGATTCAAGGGTCTTTTTCTTGCATCTTGGCCTGCTGGTAGGAAAACCAAACTCTGCTATGCAACAAGGATCTATTTTACTTTTTGTGCCCCCTCTACCTTGCTGCTCATCTTCTCTCCTCCTCAAGCTTCAGGGACCTGCTGCTCCTGGGTGTTCAGAGGAAAGGGCAGGCTGTGCACCCAACAGACTGCAGGTTGCTTCTGCAGATGTGCCCAGAGACGGAAAGGAGGCTGTTTCAGCTTAGGACTCGATCTGCAGAGTAAGCAACACACCCCCAAGCAATGTCAGCTACATAGATGCTCCATATTGCAAAGAACAGCTTCAGTCAGTCCTGCCTGGTGCAGATAACTGCATTTTACTCCTCCTTCTGACAGCCAGGAGGAGTTGGCAGCAGGCAGCATTTCCAGACATTTGTGTGTGACCCTCCTGGACCACCTCCATCTGCCTGCAGTCCCCCACCTCCTGTTCTTCTTGGACACATTTTGTGTTTTCAAGTAGAAGCTTCATTTCTTCCTAAATAAGAAAGGAGGGAGGAGATATTTGCCCTTCCTGCAGTGTTACCATGTCTATCACATCCTTGATGGCCTCTGGCACCTCTAGGGTCTGCAACAATCTGTTGCTCAGGAAATCCCATTGCTCCAGGCAAACTGAGGCACATCCAGCACATGACCCGACAAGGAGGAAGAATGGCTCTGCTCTGTAAGCGAAACATGGCCATATACTTTGCCCATTAAAAAGGAGGCGAGTGGGGGCAAATGCAGATAACACAGTCAGAAAGAAAAACCAAAGACAGATTATTATAATATTCCTAATCCTAGGAAAACACTCAGGAAGACTGCATCAACAGAGAGTAGTTCTTGAGTGCTCCAAGCAAAATCCATTAAATCACCAATCAAGATGTCAATTACTCACTGCTCCTGCAGGAGGGCTACTCCCAAGCAGGCTTTTTGTGTGACACTTACATGACCAACCTCCTTAAGAAATATTTTTAGAGCTGCTTTATCAGAGGACAACTGCCTTAGCACTGTTACAGCAAATCAGGATGCATCTCATCTGCAGGGGGTATCATTGTCCAATATCTTACTTAAAGAAGGAGTCTGAGGAGCCCGTGGGAAGAGCCATAGAAAATGCCCTGCTCAACTGCATATGAAACCATCTCAGCAAAACTGCCCCGTTCCCTGCTAAAAAAAATCATTAGTTTCAGTTCCAACCTTTGTAATCAAACGAGACTCTTGTCGGAATTCTCAGAAGAGGAAAGCTGAAATGCCTGTTCTCGCTTCTGAGAGCTATTAACTTATTTTGCTTCCTAAAACATTGACAGAAGGGGAAACTCTAGAAGATAAAACTCTCCTTATCTTCAGAAACAGCACAACAGTGTCAGCACCATGCAGATGAGGTGAGATGCTCCCCACACCTGAGGAACAAATCAGCTTTCCTGACTTGCTTACTCCATCATCCCCACGTCACACAGCACTCAGTGCAGCAAAACCCACAAGCAATGGGCAAAGAGGATATTTGCAATGGCAGAACTGGCTTAGAACCAATGGCAAATTGTGTCACTTCTATGGACATATAAAAAAGCAAATTGTAGCCTGAAAAAAACGCAGAAGTAGATTTTTACCAGAGCTGGCATGAACTTTCTGCTTTTCTTGGTTTTGCTTTGTTTTACAGCCACATTCCATTTAGCAAATGCAGGATAATTCAATGGTACTCTCAGCTTCACCCTGTTTGAAAAGCAGCACAGGGCATGAAGCATCTCATAGATGCATTTTGCAAACATCTCTACATCCTGCACTTGGCCCAGATCTGTGCTCTGAAACGGGTCTGACTCATTGTAAAACTACTTTTTTTTTTATTTTTTCCCTCTTCCCATGTTCCTGATATTAAGCATCAATGCTAAGATGTCTGAATATCACAAAAATATGGGGCTGGATTAACACCTAATATTTTTTGCATAATTTTTTGTGTTTCAGCTCCAACCTTTTTCTAGATGTAACTTTTGTTTTTCATTAAACTTACTGTGTCAATGTCACAACAGATCATCCCATGAGACTGAACATCAAACCCAAACTGATTTCAGTTAGTGCTACCTAGATTACCTGCCACAGTGAACAAAAATCCACCCTGGGAAATAGTGACAGAGTTACTGGACAGGGATGAAGCTGTGGTATCAGCTGTGCATAGCCCTTTGCTGAAACAAGCAATCCTCTCCCAACATCCTTCCACATCAGCCTCTGGACCCTCACTGTCAAAGTCCATTGGAGAGTTTTGCCCTCCACTTTGGTAAGCAGGGAAACAACTCAGGCTCTGCCTGTATTTCTGTGTAGGCTCTGCTCTACAGAGGGAAAGGAAAAGACCACTTCCACATACTTCAGGGAGAAGAAGATTGGCTGCAGATGTCTCACAGCTGTGTACACCAGCTTTGTTGCTCCAGCAGCTCATTGTAAATCTGTTGTTTAAATGTACCTGTTGCAGTTTGTTCTGGTTTCGTAGGGATAAAATTAACAGGATTACTTTCTGTTACATGTTGTTTCAGTTTGTGGCCAGCCATGGTATGGTGATCAAGGCCATTAGCAGTGAAAGCCAGGGCAGCTGACCCAGGCTGGCCCACGGGTGTATTCTGTAACATTAAGGTCAGGTTCACTATAAAAGGGAAAGCTTGCTGGGGAGGGGTGAGGGCTCTTTTTGCTCTGTTCTCTTCTCAACAATTGCTATCCCTGGAGCATCTTGCCACTAATATGTGGGCTAAGTATAATTTTGTGTGTTTTATATTAGCATTGATAGTGGTTTCCTTATTTTATTAAATCTGTTTAAATTTTAATCCACGAGTCTCCCTCCTTTTCCCAATTCCCTTTCTTGGCTGGGGAAGGGACATTGGGTGATAGAGCAACCAGTTATTGTTTAGCCCCAGGTGTGGGCTAAATAAATCACAGTTATTTTTAGTTTAGAGGACTTTGGGGACATCTCTGTACCTGATGCTTATTTATAAACATCTGTAAGGTGGTTTGGCTTGGGTTTAAGACCCTGTGCAAACCAAGGGATTAATTCTGAACCTGCAGCCACAACATAGTTCCTCCCACATAAGCTTCCTCAGAATCCGCTTTCCTGGAACATAGTTGTGTTTTGTTAATGCTATAGGCGGAAATAAGCAGGCCCTTCTGCACGATGACAGTTTTGATCATCCAGGTGAGGTATGAAGATGATGATAGATAATTTGAGTTCTGTTTTAGAATCAAGCTAGAAAACCAGAGTACAGTACATTTTTTCACAAAATGCTCCCAGGTATTGTTGCTGCCTCTCCCCTTTTCACCACATACATTTACAGGACAGAACATTTCTACAGAAACAGAATTTTCTTACAGCCACAGTCTGTCTTCACTACTTGCACATAGTAATGACACCTCTATTTCTCCTTAATTACAGCAGTATGCTACTCTGGGCTCAGGAAAATTTGGCTTTGATTGTTGAATCTTGTTTTACCATATTCAGCTTCAGATGAGCTACTTGTTCTCCCATGTTCTTCATAACTTCAATCTAGTCTGCAGCCAGAAATAATAAAGTAGACAATATAAGGTAAAAATGTGACACTGTCTATTTTATAAGGAAAACAAAAGCTATGTCAGTTCTGGAAAGCACAAGGGCTTCTACTTGGTGCACTCATTTACCCCAGGTGTTATCACTGCTGTTCTTTAATTCAGTAAATGTTTCTGCTCATTCTGCTCATGTTTCATGTTTCCTACTAGTATCGTCTACCCCATGTTCAGTTATATTAAAACTGAAAATGAATTTTCCTGATACCACCAGTTCTTCTGAGAAATAAGTCTCATGGATGAGTAAATACAATAATATAGGGAATGGATTACTAGAACAAAGTCCTACATGTGTGTCTCCATTTAGCCTGCATCCAGGGCTAAACAACAACCAGTTGCTCTATCACCCAATGACCCCTCCCCAGCCAAGAAAGGGAACTGGGAAAAGGAGGGAGACTTGTGGGTTGAAATTGAAACAGATTTATTAATATAAGAAACCCAATATCAATACTAATACAAAGTTATACTTAGCCCATATAGTGATGGCAAAGACCCTCCAGGGACAGCAACCACTAAGAGAGAGAAAGAAAAAAGCAGAGCAAAGATCCCAAACCATCCCTAGCAAACTTTCCAATTTATAGTGAACATGACGTTAATGTTATAGAATACAGCTGTGGGCCAGCCTTGGTCAGCTGCCCTGGCTTTTGTTCCTCCTAGGCTTTAGCACCCGGCTAACTCAAAACTGCTAACGGCCTTGATCACCATGGAAACCCACATACCATGGCTGGCCACGAACTATGTAACAGAAATTGATTCTATGATTTTATCCCAGCGAAACCAGGACAATGGGTGACATGTAGGAAACCTAATCTGAGAATGTTAACAGATTATTAACCTTAGGAAATCTTTACAACAGCTGAGCTATTTCCCAAAGAGGAACACAACTTTTAGACCTATCTCCATAGGGATGAACTGACACCTCTTTAAAAGAGTATGCTCAGAGTTGTACATCTACATAAGCAATACAGTATCTGAGTGTGCAAGGGATCTGTGTTGTCTCAAATTCACCTTGTGATCAGTTCCTAGAAATTCAGAAGGCTTTCAAAGATCTCCCATATTTTCCATTGTTTCCTCCAAAACATAATCAAGTTAAACAAATCGCTCTGGATTTGCATCTATTTGGACATTTGATATGACAAAGTTTAGTGCTTTGCCCCTTAGCAGTGTTACTGTACATTTATTTTGACAATATAATGTGTTAAAAGAAACCATGACCTTGTCAGGCCAGGACACAAGAAATAGCAAAAGTAAGTATACAGCATATACAGAATGCTCCCAAAAATAATGAATCCCATAGGAAATAGCAACAAAGTAGAAAAAACAATTTTTAACTTAAATATGAACTTTTGACAATGCAGTTTCTAACTCCTCAGCAGAAAGCAGTTAACCTACTTCGGAGGCAACAGCAGTTTTACACATTTTATAGCCTAGCTGTCAACATTTGGTCACATTTCAGCTATTTATTACATACACACTGAATAAACTAAACATGCACTGCCACCCCCCCAATATAAAAATGTACCTACTCATACCAAGTGCATGCTCCTACTGAAAACAAGAACATGTTTACGTGCTAAGGAAAACTCCTTTGGACTCAGAAGCTAAAATCTCATCTTCCCCTAAGGGATTTCAACAGCTGCAAGGTGAGAGACACAAACTCACTTCGCAATCCAAGTATTCATGCACCTCACTGGTGCACCCAGGGATATAAGGTTTTCTGCAGGGCAGAAAATGATGACACTCATTATGACAGTTTCCTGGCTTTGTGCTGATTAGTCACACAGCTTCCTGGAGCGGGGGTTCCCACTCCTGGAGATTCTCTTTCTCCAGGGGACTTAGGCACGGCTTTAAGTAAGCCATTCTATCTTTCCAGATGGCCAGGGGTGATCGGGAATATGATGTACCCAGACTATGCAGTGATCTGTAGCCCATTCTTGGATGGTTTTGTTTTTGAAAGGACTTTTCACTATCTGACTCTAGCTTAAGTGGCACTCCATGGTGACAGATACGCTTGTTTATTCCTCCTAGGATGTTACTCCTCTTTGCTCTCCCAACAGAAACCTTGTAGTCACCATGGTGATAGCTGTACCACTGTGAGACTGCAGTGCCTGCCGGTCTTGCGGGAACCAAGTTGGGGCTACGTAATCTGCTGGCCATCCTTCTCCAAAGATGCATTTCTCCCATCATGTGTGCTGTTTCATCACTCACACTTTGTTAGCATGTCGTATTATTCCACAGATCTCACACTGCCTAACTACTTCCATTATGGCTTCCCAAGACAAACCCAATCTCTGTTCTCTGTCCCAGTAAGAAATTCAATCCCTCGCAGCATGCCCAGCAATTTTGTGGACTCCCCTGGCTGCAAATGGTTCTCCATTATGCTCCCATTCCAAAACTGTGTGTTCAGGTCAGGCCAGATGGTCAGCCTGCTCAGTGCGTTTCTCCTTCTGAATTGCCTTTGAGACATGTAAAATACTGTCAGGAAATGAGACATTCTAAAGATGACCACAGAAGAACAGAAAAAAACCTGTTTATTTCTTGGCACTCTCTGGTTTTGGCTCAGTGAATGCAATGATTATAGTGTAAATGAGAATGGGAGGAAATAATGTGTTCACAATATTCACCAATTATTTGGAGCATTTGCAGCTCTGCTAGCCTTGCTTCGGCTGTGCAGTGCAATCTGAAAAGTGGAATTCTTCTGCAAGACAGAGTCCATTATTTCTAGCAAGAGGAGAAAAGAAGCCACCTTTCCAGTTGGTGCAAAATAGGCTGTAGTGTCCTACCTGAATTGCTGCTTGTTTTTAGCTTTATTGTAATTACAAGGTACCTGTTTCAAGGGAAAAGCTCAGAGAAATGAGACTGTCAAGGAAATATGTCCTGGTAAAGTTTATTATGATGTTCAACTCTCATTGGCTTCACACCACAGCCTCAGACAGTTTCCTGGAAAAGATCCACCTTTCAAGGCACATGAGCTTCCTCCTACAGAAACCCTCACTGTATTACAGAGAAGGGAAAACATGTGAAGTTAGTCTTCATGATGAAATTTTCTATTATCAGTCATACTGACTTGCTAGCAAGGTAAATGTTCCCAGCCTGCTATTAGAACTAAACTGTGCAGCTCTTCAAACATCTCAGGAAGCACTTTATTTTGTATAAATCAAACAGTGTAAGTCCTGGCAAAATTCAATCCTTTTGCAAAGGAGATAGTATCATACAACGTACCACTGAGTTTTCACAGCCGCTGAAAGCCCTTTCATAGCTAAATTGACTTCTTTCATGGATGGCTCTGAAGCGTAACGGAAGATGTAAATGAGGGTTTAATTTTTAGCTTAGTCTGATGGGGAAAAGAAAGGTGTTATTTATTGTAAGCAGTGCTGATGATGCACATGAAGGAACAACTCTGAACTAGAGACTGGGCATACACTAGGTCTGACACATCAAGCTATCTCACATAGATCATACTGTGTCTCCCTTTGCAGTTTGGGTCTAAGCTGAAGCCTGAAGCGCTGAGGACTGCACATGGGGTGAAAGAGAGCATCGCAGCACAACCTCTCAGTCCTCTAGGCAGCACAGTTGCTAGAGGAAGATGGAGAGGGGGTGGGAAGCCGGATTGGCTTCTCCTCACATGTGAACAATTCTGGGAATCTCATGTGTGCTGGCTCCCCCAACAAAGTTCCTCCTTTAACAGCAAGAGACAGAGTATGCAAAACCTCTTACCAGAGGCTGGGCTTGAACAATCCACTACGATCATTTATGCACCAGGCCAAGGTTGTACGCCAGGCTCCCTGGTGATTTATTTTCTTATACAGAGTAGCCATGGACAGTATGTAGAGGGTCCAACACAGCACTGCCAAAGCCTCGTGGCCTGACTGCTCAGTCCTGGCCTGGACTGGTCTGAACACTGGATGGCTAACAATGAATCCCACCTCTCCTCAGTCAGACCTTTCTGAGTTGTGCTGAATCTTCTCTGTCCTAGTGGAGCTGCTGTTCCCTGCTGACCAGTCTTATGGCCCCGGGGGTAAAGGTGCTCCCTCACACTGCTCCAGTACTTTTCTTTCCCTTTGCCCTAATCTAATTGGGAAGGTCTATTCACCCCACATTTGTTCTGCTTCACTACCATGCAGAAGACAACAGGCTAGATTTACATGGGCAAACAGAACCACTCATATGACCTATGAAGAAATCTACAGTGCAGGTAGAATGCATTAGGAGCTAAAGCATTGGTTATATAGACACAATCATGCGCTAAGCAAAGGCTTTCAAACACAAAAGACCTCAACAGATACGCATTAATACTAAGGTAAAAGGGGCTTTGTAACCCTGCACAAAACCTCTCAATTCCCACGCACACACGTGCATGCTTTTAGAAATTATGTACAAGAAAATGCTGGACTCAGCCAGTCACCATAGCCAAGTGAAGTGCCACATGGCAACATGGTGTGACGTGAGAGGTGGGCAGAGCTTTTTACTCTCAAGATCTTTTGGATTACAGATCTGCCATCTCTCCACATGAAATGCACCTGGTCAGAAGGTTTTCAAGTAGCCTGAAGCACCATAAACTGACAATGATCAGGGAGAGACCTGGATTTGTCAGTTGTTTGGGAAAGTAAGTGATTCCTGACCAGGGCTTCTCTGATGGCACCACAGACCACCAGCAGCTGCCCTGTGGTTACCTGTGTCAGTGTGTGTGCCACACTGCTCTGCCAAGCAGCTGTCCAGGACAGACAGCTGGCCAAAATGCTATGTCTTCTGCGGGACTCAGATGAAATACATCTCCCACTGTCAGCTCCAAATTTCACAGGCTGAAACTAATCTGTTCTCCCAACCACTCCCCATTACCCTCCACAGGAACAAAATTATGCCCTCCCCTTCACGGTTATTCTTTATGTGAGGTGAGGGGCAGCCTCACACAATGGGTGCAGAAGCTACACCCCACTCTTGGCCCCATCAGCCCAGGGCTGGCACTCACCTGTGGGCAGTGTCGGGCCAGGACTGCGTTGACGCTGCTCCCTGAGGCTGCTGTGACAGGTGAGGCTGGGGCATGACGAGGCCTCTAAATGTCCCCAAGGACTGATGACAATGGCTCCTGCTGCCATCACTGCTGAGGGGGCGGCTGCCAATGGTCTGGTACTGATTATAATGGCCTCGCATGAGCACCCCTGAGTGCCGGCCACAGTGGCCACCTCCAGCACTCCCCACTGGCACTCCTCACGGTGCCCCAAGCTGCTGGTTGCATCCTGTGTGGGTTCTCACCGCACCAGAAAGAAAAGCTGCAGTTTCTCACAAAATGTCTCCTACAGTCATCCCAGGAAACCAAATCTTGTCAACTGGGAATGACTATCTGTCTTTTAACGCTATGTCATTCAATTTTCCTTCAGTTAGCCTTCCTACCTGTCAGGAAAACACTTGTGTAGCAGGGTTTTCCTGCTTGCTCCACAGCTCCCCTCTCAGTCCCCAGACTGAGGGGACTTACCCTGGGACAATCATTACATGACGGATGAGTTGTTCCAGCTTTCACCCTGTCTGTACCCAGCTGAGGACTTCTTTATCCCATGGAAGACCCCCAGAAACTCCTCCTGCAGTGTGTCAGTCCTCTGCCCCTTCAGTTAAATTAGCTGCAACATGGGCTACATTAAAACATGTCGGCAGAAGTTGAAGAACATGTAAATAAAGCAGTTGCTGGCTGCTGGGTATGGGCACAATCTAAATACATTTCTTCCTGGGAACCTTCATTCTTATTTCCTGATCCCCTCCCACCCATATCTCCATATTTGTTTCATTTATATCCCAAGAGGGCACCCTTCACCTGACTACAGTAAGTTTCCCATCTGCAGCTTGAAGGGCAAAAGCTGAAAGCAGGTAAGTCCTTGAACTGAAATGGGCTTACAGGGAGAGGGGCACTGAAGGAAGAGCCACCAGGGAACAGCCAGTTGTACCTGCAGTGGCAGTGATCTCTCCTTGGCTGGGAGTGATAAATATTCACTCTCCTCTGCATGATCCCTGAAGGAAGAGGGCTCCTGCAATTTTAAAAAGTGAATTCAAAAGTAGCAGACTAAAAATAAGGCATTTAAACAAAACAACTGTATAGCAGTCTGCACTGAAAACGCTCTCTCACTCATGCTGAAGCTAACTGACATGCAACTCTTCCTTTCTTTCCTTCACTGTTAACTGTTCAGACCTCCAGGCAACCCAACTACCAGAGCAATTTAAAACTGTTTTGCCAGGTTATGCAAAGAGCACCATCTTGGCTGTCAGTTGCTTCGCTTTCTCCCCTGCTGATGAGGTCCCAGGCTCCCAGTGAGAATCATGCCTTAAATATTCTGTTTGCCTGTAATGGCCTACAGCCAGCGGAGGAGGTGACTTTGCCCTCTAGGCCCCTTAGGCCTCTATTACCATTCAAGACATCCTGAAGTTTTCTCTCAGCCCCTCCCTGTAGTTCCTCTGGAAGGATCTGAGTCTCCGCTAGCTCCTGAGCCAAGCCTGCCAGTTGCAGGTGAAGAGCATCTGATACTCCAGGGCACCTGAACTCCTGCTCTACCTCTAGGCATCTAAGTACACTCCTGGGGTGCCAACTTTAGACATCACTGAACACTCAATACATTTTCTTGACTGTATATCCATTGCTAGTAATGAGAGCTTACATATCCAGCTCAGACGCTGGCACCTACATTTAGATACCTGCATCCATGAGCCAAGTAAAGGGGTTATTGTATTCTTTTAGACTGGCATCCCACTGATGCAAATGCAGTGATACCTCTTTCCTCTTACTCTGCTGTGAATTTTGGTTGAAATCTGAAGAGAAGTGTCTCATCAGGTTTATGCCCTCACTAACAATCCTGCTAACACTTTTACCAACATTGACCCGTTTAACACAGCACCGTGGCTGTGTCATGGATTAGTTCCTTAAGCTGATGAGCTCTGACCTCTTCCTATTAACAGTGTGCACAGCCTTTCACGCTCTTCACAGGAAAACAAAAGATTCCTGCCTGGCTAGTTTACTGAGCCCTTTATACTCTGAAACATTTGAAGCTATATGCTACAAACCTATTTTTTTTTTCAGAATAAATTCCCAGACCAACTGTCCAAAATCTTGGGGAAAAGAAACCTTTTTTCCTGTACCCCCAGTTATTGGCATCAGTTGTTCTAGTTCCCTCAGGTTACATTACTTTGCTCTTTTCCCCTTCGTTAGTTTTCTATCTTTTGGTCTCTGAGGCCAACCAGCTGTTTAAAACAAGCCAAGCCCCTGACATATTAATTTCATTACCAGCCAACATATTCACAAATTACTGAAAACCAGCTAAATATACAACTGCTAATCTTCCCAAGACATTATGCAACTGGTATTATTTTGCAAGGCAGTTAATAAAAAGGAGTTTTATTCTTTGCAAAGAAAAGCAGCATTTAAATAATCCAATGAAATAGGCTTCTATTACATAAATGGAAATTTTGTATAGGCAGAAATATAAATGGACTTACATGAAACCATGCTTTGCTTCTAAAGAAGGTGACTGACTGTTTCTTAAGTAAAACAAGTATCTAAATAGCAAATTAACAAAATGCGTACTGTGTCCTAAAAATCTGTATTAAAAAAGCAATCTTCTGGGATGAAAATATTTGATTTTGTACAGACTGTGAGGAAAATTTTGTCCGTTAAAAAATTAACACTTTCTCATACATTTACTTTTTTTTTTCCTTGAAACCTAATCTAATAATGACATACTCTGTGAATATTGCTCCAGAATATATTTTCATTATAGTCTTTTGTGAAAACAGCTCAACATGTACTGCAGTTTCAAGTTTTAATTGTAAACCTGTTGAAACAGATTCACAGATCAGATCTCCTTAATGCTCAGCCCTCAGAATTCAAGTTAGGTCTTCAAATGAGATCTGTTCTCTGCAATGTTGCTTGAGAATATGTAATGCTGTAAGCACTTTTTTATGGGGGGTAAACAGCCTCTGAACACTAGTTCTGTTATTATCAAATTGGCTGGGCTTACACAGGGATCAAGGAACACCACCTGCTATTTCCTCTAGGCCTGATTCTGAACTGCCATACAGAAATAAGTACCAAAAAAAGCAATATATTTGCTCAAACAGAAATTAAGGGGAAACGGTAACATTCTCCATTGTTAGCATCAGAGGAGATTGTTACCATGGCAGCAGCAGTAGCAAGAAACATCATGTTGTATGCACCCCAATAAACATAACCTTTACTTGTTTTTTTCTTGTTTCGCATGCTAGTTTTCTAAACCATCACCTAACCATACTGGTAAATACATTCCTTACTAATTGCTCTGATTTTATATAAACTTCTGCTGTCATATTACCAGGTTACTCTTGTTGGAATTTCATGTTGTTTATTTTTAAGCAAAACATCACTATTGCCTGGTTTAGCAGATACAGCATATCTCTGATTCCCTTTATAAGAGTTGCTATGGTATTTCTGAGTGGAGCTTCTTTGCCAGCAAACCTGAAGTTCAACATATTAATGTCAAACAAACTATTGTAACCTAAACTTTGCTTGCTTGCACTTCTTTTCAATACTGCTGGCCACAATTAAGTGACGTGTGTCTCAGGAAAGGGATGCCAATTCAATTCCTACCAGATCCTCTTTTCTATTACTCCTCTAAATTCTTTTACAGCAAAACAGAACTGCAACTGTCTGAACTATCTGGGGAAGAGGAGGTCTAAAGGATGTGTAACTAACTCCTTCTGAAATGACCGACTTGCTTCCAGTCCTAATTATTTCTGACTTTCTACCAACCTCTAGTAAAAACAGTCTGCCTGTATATGTTAAAATCAGCAAGAAGCATAGTTTTTCACATGTATTCTGTCTTGTTTTCATACTTTCAATTTTAAGTAGGTTGGTAGGATTAGAAATGTGGAAGATGGCCCAGTTCTGAAAGACACAGCAAAGAAAATGTTAGTTACTCTATTACTAGAGAAATAGTAAACCCTCTTATTGCAGTTGCATATATGAAGAGAAAAAAAAAAAAAAAAGGCTCTGCCCAGGAATGTTGGCTGTCCAAATGTGTTAGCACCTTTACGGTTAAATAGAAAACAAAGTATCAAGATGGTTGCTTTAATACCTCCCAAGGTAGCTTCAAAACATACTTCTGTCATTAGAGGCAGCATTATCAATTATGGATCATTCATACAAATGGGGTTGATCTGTTTGACTGACAAGAAGATGAGCTTCTTTGAACTTCTTTGCCCACATCATTCACTCTGTTCTGAATCATCAGCCTTGAACTTTGAACCACAGCTCTTTATGATAGCCTTCTATACACGCTTTTCTCCCAGGAAAAAAATGCATGTAAAAGCAGTTAGGCATCCCAAATGGAAATGCTATTGAGTTATCAGACAATAAAGAAAAGCAGTTGAAAGGCCAAGGGACTCTTTTTTTTTTTTTTTTTTTCCCCTTCCTACTAGCGTTTATTAGAACCCCCTGGATTGGTTTATGGCTTACCAGTTCTTTCTAACGAAATCAATTTCATCTTTTGACCACAAGATCAAACTTCGGGGCTTACAGATGATCCTGCTGTAACACCAAGACAGATGCTTTGTTTTGTTTGTCATTCTCTGGAATGGACTGGCTCCAGATCCTGCTTTCCACTGCAGATAGAAGTCCACCTGAGAATCACTTTCCCCTCCAACCTCTAGACTTCACAGGGCAAGGGAGAAGGGCACTAAGAGAAAGCAGAAAAACCTGCCCCACAGTGTCATTAGCATTCAGATTGCTTTTGGGTACATAAATAACTGATGAAAACCAGGTGCTTTATTCACATTGTCTTGTACATATTTCTTCCTGAAAAGTAATCTCCATGAAAGAAGGACGGTGCATTTACTTGGCTTATAATGAGACATCCTTTTGGGTCCTACTATACCTAAAATTTTCTAATAAAGGAGAAAGAAAAAAAACATTCCAGAAGAGCTTAATACAGCACAGGGAATAATGGCAAAGTGCCACTTTGTGGCACTAAACTCTTGCTTCTAAACTCACTGAACTTCATCAATTTTGAGTCTGAAGTGGCAGCTTAGCAGACGCCTAACAACAGTAACCTTGTAAATAGACAATAGTTCCCTTGAAAATCCTTACCAGCTGTGCTCTCAAGTTAAAAAAACCAGCTGACACAGGACCCCATGACCGTAAAGCACAGTGTCCTGGTTTCGGCTGGGATAGAGCTAATTTTCTTCTCAGTAGCTAGTAAAGCACTCTGTTTTGGCTGTAGTATGGGATTTGGTATGAGAAGAATGTTGATAATACACTGATGTTTTCAGTTGTTGCTAAGAAATCAAGGACTTTTCAACTCCCCATGTTTTGCTACTGTGCAGGTACACAAGAAGCTGGGAGGGAGCATAGCCAGAGCAATGGATCCAAACTGGCCAATGGAATATTCCATATCATACAATATCATGCTCAGTATATAGATGAGTTGGCCGGGAAGTTTTCTGTCTTTTCCAGGATTGCGGTTTTGGGATCTCTCTCCTCTGGGATCATTAGCTTGGAACGGGCTGGGCCTTGGTCAGGAGGTGGTGAGCAATTGCATTGTGCATCACTTGTTTGTATATTCTACTATTTCTATTATTATAATTATTATTATAATTATTTTAATTCTATTTTATTTCATGGATTAAATTGTTTTTATCTCAACCTACGAGTCTCCCTACCTTTACCCCTCCAATTCTCTCCCCCATCCCTGGGGCAGGGCAGGGAGAGCAAGCAGCTGCATGGTGTTTGGCTACTGGCCAGGTTAAAACCACAACACACAGGTCAGGATACAGTTGCTATGTAGAAGCAGGCTATCTGGATCTGACTGAAAGCAGCAGGACAGATGCAGCTGTGAGGGAATGCATCTCTAGAGATTAGCCTCTCCCGTTACATGGGGAAGATCTACTCAGCATGACCAGATGATGCAACAGAGAGGAGCTGAGGGAAATAGAAGACACTGGTGTAGCACTAGCAAAGGATTGTTCTTTTCCAGGAGAAATACTGCAAGAAGCCCACAAGGGGTCCTGCTGCGCACAACTAGTACAAGGAAAGCCAACCAAAGTGACAGGGAAGATTCCCCAGAAGAACGGAAGTCTTGAAAAATGAATGACATTTTGCCTATTATCCAAAAAAGTTCTTTTTAGTGCTAGATCAAGTACCGGTTTCAGCTCTCTCAAGGACAGGCTGTCTAGGAAGGCTGAAAAAATAAAATGAAACCCCCCAAAAAAACACACAGAGGTATAGGTTCTTGCTTGCTCTTTTAGAGACAACAGTTGTAAATAGGCTTTTGCACATTATTGCACACAACTGACTATTCTTTTCATGACGATGCCAAGAAACTGTATCCAAGTAGGAGAAAAAGGAAATATTTGAGTGATAAGGACAGGTATTGTTCTTGTAGGCACAGCCAGGCATCTAGACTCTTTTGAACAAGCTGGTTCATATGAGTCCATAAGACCCACAGTTTTTGTCTCTGCACCACAAGAAGAAAGTGCACCACAAAGAAATAAGTAATGTTTGAGCCATTTATACAGAAGACTTTGATGTTGCTTCTGTCCCCATTAAGCCCTGAGCATCTTTCAGCACTGAGCTGGGATTTTCAGTCCTGGCTGAACACTCAACTTGTACAGTTAATGAGTTCTTGTAACTCCTCATTAAAGAGAGTTTGTGATGTTTCCTTTAGGAGATGGTTAGATATAGAAGAGTCAGCCATCTTCTCTCATTTGCTACAGACAGGTGTGAATGGCTGTTTCCAAGCCAACGGTTCAACAGTCTGACAGTAGCTCAGGATGTTCAAAACTAAAGCTTGGCACACTGGATGCACCAAATGATGGAGCAGAGGGGACAGTGTATGATGAGACTCGTATTGCTCTAACATCAAACACCAAGTTCATTAATGCCTACAGGAGCAGCCTCTGGCTTGCCTGGTGCTAGGGAATTTGCATTCCCCTTTCAAGCACCAGTCACAGGCTCCTGCACCTGCTGCCCAGCTTCTGTGCCAAGGCAGTAGCTGCCTCCGCCATAGCAATCACACTGGTACTTGCCACCTCTGCTGGGCAAAAAGCTGGCCCACAAGACAACCCACAGAGCCCGCACTCTGGATGGAGGCTGCGTAATGCTACTTCTCTCTTTATTTACAAAGGCTTCATTCTAACTGCATAAATAACAAATCCATTTCTAAACCAGGCTAGTAGTCAAACTGTGTGACAGTGAAGGAGGGAAGGAGAGGAGTTGTTTTTACAGGTAAGCTAACCCCTTGTTCAACTCTCTGGCTTTCCCTAGAACTAAAAATGTAAAAAAGCAGGTTAACGAGGATAGCAAATATTGCATCACAGAAACTCATTTATGTACCTTATTATCATATCATCCTACTTCCAGAAGATGTGGAAGGGGAATACACAATTTTCACCAGCTTTTTACATAAACAAAGTCTTGCCTGTAAGCCTCAACAATGGGGGAAGGATGGAGAGCAGAAGATAGAAAAGATTTCACCTGATGAAAGCTGGGAGGTAAGTCTGTGAACTGTAGAAGTAATCTTCTCCTTTCAAGAGTTAGCCACTCCTTTCTCCTTCACCCTAACTCAGTGAATGGGAGAGGAGAGGAATCCTGCTTCACTGTCAGGGCTTGAGGCCCTGGCACTGGTGCTCATGGAATATGGAACTCTGTGACTTCCAGCACCTTGTACCAGCAAACAGGCTGTAGTTAAGGACAGTATCCCCATTGATGAAGGCTACTCCAGCATGTTCTCACAGAATTCAAAAATTCAACACTTGCCTGGAAAGGCAGGGACAGAACATAAAAACCAGCTTACCTGAAAACTCAAGAGATGCAGTACAACAAATACATATATTTATTCTTATTTCTTTTCTTTTTTAAAATAACGGTGGGAGGACAATTGCAAATATCTTTTTTTGCCAAGAATGTGCTTTTGCTTAATTATTTTGTGTCCAGGGTGATCTACAGCTACAGTTTCTTTTTTTTCCCCATTGGGTTCTTCCTAGCATAAATAGAGTGACTAAGTATTCAGAGCTACTACAAACTTATTAGGTGTGTAACACAGTGAACTACTTCACAGTCATAAACATATTCCATAAAGCAAACACACAGGGAGACTGTTTTGTTCACAGCTGTAGTTGAGTAGAAGCCTCATCTGTTTTTCTTTTTGGCATCTCACTATTTTGGTCAAAGTGGATAATGTTCTCCATTGTTACCCTTTCAAAAAAAAGGCAATTATAAAAATAAATACATAATAAACTTAATAAAAACATACTTTCATATTTCAATCAGTTTGTACACCAGTTTCTCAAAGACTATTCTAGAAAAGTCAGCTTGTTCAACCTAATATAAGAAGGTGGTCAAGAATGGAAAATTAGAGTAACAAAACCATATAGTAAAAATAAGAATGTCTGTAGCATGTAATGGTTAGTTGTAAACGACTGAAAGACAAAACCTCCCCAGAAGTCATAAAATAGTCCAAGCTACATAGCTACTATATTTTTGTAGCAGGTGTGTTTTCTACTACAGCCTAGGTTTTTATTACTTTATATTTTTTAAATAACTTAGAATAATAATGAGTTTGCCTACCAGCAGCCAACTCAAAAATGGAAATAATGGAAACAGAAAAAAACCACAGCCACCATTACAGTGGTGGGGAGAAACTCTCCCCAGCAGCCAATTTGTGTCCAGTCCTTTCCCTTCTTAGCTATCCCGAACAATCAAAGTTCCTGGCTATATTCAGCTTATTAGGAATGGAAGTTCTTCAATGCAGACTTGGGTTTCACTGAAAAGAATGGTGATTTTTTTCCCCTCCATAATCTACTATAAACTCTGCAGAGTCCTTGTAGCAGCAAGCTGCAGCAAAAGGAAGAGGAAAAATATTCCATCCAGGTGTGAAATGATTCATAGGCGGCATCTGAACTCTTCAAAGGATTCTGTCAGCACTGTCCTCAATCAATACTTAAACCTGAATCACAGCCAATTGGACTGTGATTTTTATTTCATCTGTCAGATGTGAGGAGCTGCCTGTTTGTTCTTGAGTTGACTTGTTTCTTCTTTGCTGACACAGTATCGCAACTGACTGCACTTTTTTCATCACTTTGAATGCCACTCGGTGTACAGAAAAACAAACCAAGCCATGCCCCTTGGTAATCCACATAATGTGGCAATGGCAGAAACAGCAGCCATCTTGTGCACTAGACTCTGCCCAGAAGTGCTGATCTGAAAGGAAGAGGGAAATGTAAACAAGACAATCATTAGAATGATTTAAATCTTCTCAGACAGCTTCAGAGTGCCTCGGATGAGGAATCGGTGAAACTGGGGTTTGTGTTATCACAGATTTTCAAGATCAGACTCTTTCTCTGCCCATCTCACCACCCTGTGTAATGCGGAGCATCCGTCCACTGATGTAACTTTCCCTTTCTGTCCTCTCCCCAGAATAATTCGGATTAATCAGATGGAATTGTTACACCCCCTTGTGATATCCCAGGAAAAAACAACACAGCCTGAGGAGAATCCTTAGGGTTGTGGTGTATGGTTGTCTCTCTGTGGTTCCACAGAGTGGATCAGAAGAGTTTGGATGTTACATCCATGGGTACCTCTAGGTGTTAATGTACCATCTGCCTGCAACAGTGACAAGAACACCTGACTAATAGTCAGTTCCTTGAGATATCGATAGATTTAAGACTAAAGTGGAGGTATGGCTTAGGGGTGAAAACGCAGACTATTCATATACCTGCTTAATTCTGTGTCTCCATTTATGCACCCGATTAGTTTTCTCTGCTGCCATGAATTCAACTTAAAAAAAAAAAAAGTTGATTGGCAAAGCCCAAGCTAAAACACCACCATAATGGTTTGTGTATCCTTCCACAATTAGTAAAATGAGAGTTGACGAGCCTATGTTCAACCAGCAGTAGAAGAAAAGCCAAAAATAGAATTTTGCTTAAATTTGTTTTTCCCAGCCTGGACTCTAAATTGTTACCTGGTTTCACAAATGCATTTGCCCCAGAGTGATCTTTGTGCAAACGTCATCCCTGTCTGAAAGGCTAGGTGCATAAAGGGATGCAATAGCTGCAGAAACATCTGCTTGGAAACCAGAGTGCTCTGTATAGTACTTGTGAGGAAGTAGAGAGTTCTTTGAATTTTAGAAAGTATTTTTTCCTACAGTGAATAATACAAGAAATTAAGATACAAAATTACTTATTCTAACTCCCATTCCCTAAGGGACAGAAGGCTTGAGAGGTTTTAAGATAAAGATTGTTCTCTTTTTTCCAAGAGTCCCAGACTGGAGGGGAGATTTACAATGGTGCTGTGCCCCATCTGTTGAAACATGTAGTGTGCCATTTGTTTTAACTGTTTGATGCTTGCTCTGTATCCCATTCTGTTTATTTATTGATGGGTGTAACCTCTGACACAAACCTCAGTGTCTTCCATCTGTCCTTTTCAATGTGATTCTCGGGACTTTCGCTCTCATAGGAAGCCAAGTAAAGTGCTGCAATCAGAAGCAAATACAATATGTTAGGCCTACTGGCATTTTAAAATTTGCTCTCCCTGGAAAGTGGAATGAAGTTAAATGAAGCAGGCTTGTATTATCCATCCCTCAGATTAGGGTTCCAGAATCCCATTAGGAAGTATAGCATCACTTATAATTACATCCTGACAATTCTAACAAACAGTGAATGAGAACAAAGACTACCCTGAGGGGGAAAAAAAACAACTAGTGAAAACTCAAAAGCACAAGAGTGGAAGAAAACACTCAAAAGAAAAAACCGAGCCCAGGGACATGGTGCTTTGTAAGCAATGAGTGAAGTCCCTGTTTTCTTTCTCAAACAGCACTCTTTAGTGTTAAGCATCCTGAAAGTCCATATAAATACACTTCAGATGATATTTATGGGGACCACATATCCAATAAATTTTTTTCATTCCATTTCAGAGAAAAGGATAACGTCAATTCTCACAGACCATGTGCACATAAAAAGAAAAATCTTATTTTCTCTCTCATTTGTAAGGGAGAAGCATTTTTTACTTGCCAGAGATGTCTCAAGGCAAAGTCGCTACTGTGAGGAAGCAACAACTTAATATGGAGAGAGACTAAGCAGTAGCCAGTGACACCAGACCTGCAGGAAGTCCAGAGCTTCTTACCGTCATCACTGAAGACTGGGACAGTGAGCAAGTACTGCAGAATCTTCCGATCCCTTTCAAAAGGACACTCCACTTGCTTCCACGTCATAAATTCACTGACTTGTTTTGCCAATTCCCAAAATTTCTGTCAGAATAGAAAACAGAAGAGGTGCTATATATTGAACAGTATTATTTACCCTGAACATTTTTTAAGAAGCGAGTGAGAGATTTTGGTTTCAAGTCCAAGACTTAGATTCTCCCCAGCTTTTAAGCTAGAATTGAATGTGATCTGACTCAACAACTCAGCTTCTAACTTTTGCGCTACTGTTTCAAACTGGGATGACTTCCTATTCCTCCACCCTGGTAAAATTGTTGCTATTTATAAATATAAATAGCTGATCATGATCTGCACTCAATTTCTTTTCAAGGAGCTGATAACACTCCTTACGCCCAACTTTTCACTTCGATGATGCTCATGCTTGTTTGTTTCACAGTGAAATATTTAGTACTTTTCACATCAAAAGTCTCTAGATGCTTAATACAGACATTTCAAAATCCAGATGTTCCATTTTAGTTAGTTAATCTGAAATGCTCAATTTTCTTGCTGGAAATTTATGACAAAAATAAACATTCCCCATGTAGTGTGTTGATGTCATTCATTGATAAACTTTAATTGAAAGAGTTTAACATGCCTCAAGTGCACATGGATTCCTTGACTAAAGGGACATTCCAGATCATCACATAGTCTAGCTTTAGAACCAGGCTAATTCAGGCCAATGACTACAAATGAAATGTACTGTAATTTTGTGCGAGTGACCCAGGCTTCTTGAAAGCTGAGAGCACCAGAAAACAAATCATTGGGTAATCCACACTGTCAGATAACTAGTGTGAAATCAGAGGCAGGACTACTGAATGACAAGGGACTCAAAAGTCCTTCACTGCTGCTCTATAACGTTTCTTCAGAGACAATTTGTGACTTACATATACGAAAATACTGCATGTATATCTTCACAAAGGATGAACTCACCTTTTACATGTGGAATTCAAAAAAAGAAGCTCTAAATCACTAATTTGAATGATTTTGTCATTAATTATAATAAATCTGTGAGTTGAAATGTTTAGACGAATTTGAACACTGGGAAAAAGTTGACTTTTTTCCCCACTAAAAAATTGTGACTATCAAAAGGGTTTCTATAAACATTCCATCTTCAATAAAACCGCTTTTTCCTGACTACTTCCCAGCTCCTGTGAGAAGTAACAGATACACTCAAATTCCAGTCTCATTTTGCTCTCCCAGAATCTAGTGGAGGCTGAACCATGACCTGCTTCAGTTTTCTGTTAAAGGGGCTGACCCTATATCAATACCCCACTCAGTGCTCTACTTACTTCAAAATTGACATGACCATTTGGAAGACGATTGGCACAACCCTCATTGAGGAAGTAAATATCTTTGATCAAGAGGCTGAAGAAAGGTATTACAATCTAAGGAAAGAACAACATTATTCTCAGTCTGGTCCTGAATCAAAACATAATGCTCTACAGAGAAAAATAAAAGGAAGTCAGGTGGTACAAAAGGTAAGCAAAATACCAAAGGACTAAGATCTATAAGACATCTCTCTCTTTCATGACACAAAAATTTTGCATTCACTACATTTTAAAATACATTATGTTTCTCTATGAAGAAAGTCCTCCCTTGGATGGTAAGCTAATCGCTATAGTTTTATTTCCAGCTTTGTGCCAAACTGCTTCCATTACCTTGAACTCTTCTTAGCATGTAGCTCCCTCAAGGTCATGATTAAAGTACCTACCTGTTGGCACTCCACTGCTTGTCAATTGTGGCTATGAGGCGTGTTTAGAACAACAATATGCCTAACTCATTCCATTTCTATGTCATCTCCATCTTGTTTTGACTTTCTTATTCTTCCTTGCAGATTCCAGAACATAAGAGCTCAGAGGTGCCTACTTCTTCCATGTAATACCTGTATCTCTTAGTGTAGCTCTCCCTCTTGACAGGGACTTGCTTGGTAAATGAGGGGAGATGGACGTTAAAGCACAGCACGGGAAATTTGGGGCTAGCAGCACAAATGGCTTTCGAACTACAGTTCCCTAAGCTTATGCAAGAAATTGAACCTTGGCACTGACTGGCTCAAAATGAAGCATTTCCTGCCAACTGAACAAATCCAAGCATTTTTCTTTGGAGAATACTGGAACATTCTTACATTCTTAAAATGATTGTATTTTAATTTGCATCCTACAAAAATTTTCACAGCTGCACATCCTTGTTGCAACTGGGGATAAAACATATATCACTTATCACTATTTCCACAGAAGACTTCGCTGCACCATTTCAGTATCTGTAAGTTCTTTCTCTGAAGTCTTAAAACTCACTTTTCTCTGAAAAGAAGTAAGTGTCTTATATTTAAACTTCTGGTACTTGAATGATATGTGAACAGATCCTTATGACTCAGAAAAAAACCCTGTTTTTATTTACACATGTGTAACAACAATATAGACCAGCAGACTGAGCATAGATTTGCTTCATCCTGCCTTGTAGTTTATTCTATGAGCACCAAGATCAGGTTATTAAACACAGCATGAAGTCCTAATATTATAAGCACTTGATAAGCAACTGCTTCTAAGAGGGGAGCAGCTAGGAAGCTATTTGCCTCGTTTCCACAAGAACTACAACTGAGATTCTGCATTAATGTGTGGCCACATCCAGTTTATTTCTCAAAAGCTAGTTTATTTTAAAGAGTGAAGAAAGATGCCACCTCTATTAATGCACAGTTCACAGCCACTCTTGAATCTGGAAGGTGGATTTTAACCCACTGCATTACACAAACACCTGTTTCATCTCACCATTTCCACTAAAAAACTCCGGAGTATATTTAAAGCTCATCTAAAGACTGTACCCAGGAAGGGGACTCCACAGAATCTAGACAGATGCTCTGTCTAGATTTGAGTTTTAGAATACTTCTTCTGAGTAAATTTTTAAAGCTTTTCCACCCTAAAACACTTAAAAAAATTGAGCACAAGTAGCAGCTGTAAGAACATATTACTAGCAACCTCATTTCAGTCAGCACCAAAATGAACTGGCAGCCCTAAGATGGTCATTTTCATTGAGCCACCTGGTTTCCTCAAATATTCCATTTACTTTCTTGGTAGTTTAGAGGTAATATTTAGACATTCTCAGTAAAGAGAAATTAAGTTTTGAGGCTTTTTATTCTTTTTAAAAGCAGGAGGAGGAGTAGAGTTGCTGAGAAGCAGAATCCCAAGACAAAAGCTTGCCATGCAACTTAACAAGCACATTTCATTTTTGCCCACTGCCAAGTGATTTGTAAACATACCTTCTCTCTGTTGCTATGAGCTGTCAAGGACCTTTGAGCAGCTCCACGCAGAGCAGTTCGGTAATTATAAAAATTGCTAGAAGGGTCCATCTGATGCTACAAGGCATGAAAAAATGTAAATAATGAGCCAGTGTCACCACCACACAATTTTTTTTTGCTCAAGCAACTATTTTGAAAAGCAAGAGATCTGCTGAGCAGCACCACAAATACAGACTTTTAGAGGACTGCAGTATCTCTTTATCCGTTCATTCAATCAGGAGAGAACCTTGTTTTAAAAAATGTTCACTCAGCACAACAAGGGATCCAATACAAGTCAGGGGCAGGAAAGCAAAAGACCTTCTTTCCCTCTCCACAGAGAAGGTAGCTCAGCTTTAATTCAAAAGCCAAAATCATGAAACTAAGACAACAATGGATCTTGGCACTAATATTCCACTCTTCCTAATATGCAGATTTCTCAGAGCTGATTCAGTTGCAATGGCAAAGATCAGACACCTAAAGCTGTTAGTGACCCCACCTCATTGCTCCAAGACTGACTGCTGCACCTCAATGACTAGGATGACTGCATGGCTCACAAAGCTTGTCCTTAACCAGCAAAGTCCAGTCTGCATAATAAGGTTGAATGAAACTGGGCTATAATCTTAAGAGCAGCTTCCCGAGCTGTGCAGCCACCCTTGATACAAGGAAGGGTATTTCCCACCCAAGGGTGGAGGAAGGAACTGTGAGGTGGCTACAGCCATCCAGTTTTAATCTGTTATCATAACACAAGTCAAATCTGATGATATTAATCAGCACTTCATGCTTGCATCAAGTACAAAACATTACATTTTCTTTATCTTACTAATAAATAACCAGAATTAACTGATTGCCATTTACAGCAGGATAATTAACCTGTTGGTAAATAACCTGTTTGGTATATCACAAACTCACACACTGCTGCACCTGCATGATCTTTGACAAAGGTCTCTACTACCTGAAGGTAACTGGCCATCAATTAGTTCAAGACAAATTTCTATGAAAGGGCAAGGCAGCTGCCTTACAGCTCAACTTAATTTTCAAAGGCAGGACTGCATTAGGTCAATCCACACTATCCCTCTCAAATACATCTCCGTTTCAAGACGTTACCTACATTTTAATTATTTTTTTTAATAATTCTTTGGAGGTAGGTTTGGAAATTTAAAAATTACTTCAATTTCCTTATTCCAAATCAAAAGAGCACAAGTCAGCTGAACAATTCTTATTACATTGTCTAGAATTTCCATCAAGAGCACAAACATACTAAATTAAACATGTCAAATTAAGCCAAACTCACACTTTAGAGCAGTTAAAAATAAAGTGCTATTAACAGCCCCATGTCCAAATATTGGCCAAACTTACCTCAAGAACATCAAATTTGGCTGTTTTCACTTTTGCCCAAGTTTTCTTTAACCGAGACACAGGACTCATGTTCATACCAGCTTGACAGAAGAGAGAGAAATTGTTGGAGTATTAAAAAAAAAAAAAAAAATCTTTCAAGTAGCTAAGGCTAGTAAGCATTTCTAAAACAAAGGTTTCAAAAAGTGGGGATTTAGATCTCTGAACAGTTGTAATGAAAACTTTGCTTTTCTGTAATTCACACTATGGCAGTAAGTAATTTCTTACACACATAACACTACAATAACGCTGAGCAATTCTCCACCACTTCCCCTCCTAAATTCATATGGCTGAACATGCTAAGCAGCAGACTTTCAGATACAGCACCATGCTTCCTTTACCCAGATTCAAACAGGGACAAAATGTCTCAGGACACATACTTACAAATAATAGCCATTAAGGAGTTAAAATTGCCAATGTTAAAACATTCCCGTGCCACATCAATGAAATATTCTATCACTCTTGCTCTGTGCTTCTTCTTCACAGGCTGCAAGAGATGCCATCAGTGTTGTGATCAGCAGGAAACAGAACACTCTGACCCATCCCCAAAAGAAACACCACCCCTGTTAAAAGTCTTTTCTACATGTACCACAGCTTCACACTATGCTTCACATGTAGAGGATGCCACACCACTGTGTTCAAAAGCCCTCAGGACAGCAAAGACAACCCAGATATCTGACAGACAGAGAGCAAGGACAACAGGTAAAGAGGCTCTGCCAAGAAGAAGGATATGAAGAACAGTAGAGCAGAGAAGGAGGTTAGCACAGAGGAGAGAAAAGATGCCTCCATTCACAAGGGGCATTCACAGAAGTGCAGATCAGACACGCTGCTGTACCATGAAGGGCTAACCCAGCATAACATGACCACTGTGTCACATGAACAAGGCTGAGGCACGAGTATAATGCTGAAAATACTGAACTTATTTCCTCTTAAGCCCTGTGCTGACTTCATCCACACATGAAAAAGTACAGAGCTGAGAGAATGAAAAGTCAAAGGGCACACTGAAGGGGCACCAAACCTGAAAAGGCTTCACAGTTTTAGATAAGTAGACTAAAGAAAAACCTTTTAGCACAAGAAGTCCTTGCTCACCATACAGATTTCCGTAGCGACCAAGTAACTGAGCCTGTTAAACCATTCCACATAGGTTTCTAGATTCCGGGTCTTCTTTCGATCTCCGTAGCAGCTCTGCAGAGAGAAGAAAAATAGCAACTTTTAGTGTAATCTTCATCTTTTCCCTGAGAGAAACCTTTTGGCTTCCTGCCTTGCCATCCCCAAACACTGTCAAGTAACAAGGAATAACTCAATTACCCAAAGTGATAAAAAGCTTAGACGGGAAGCAGCAGTGATAGTATTTGAGCATGTATAACTTCTTCCTGAGCTGTTGGCTCAGTAAAGCACTCAAGTAGGCATGTGGAATCCATCACCTGCTGTAAGTCCTACCGGGATGCTTTCAGGACTTAGGATAGACTTATGCAAACAATCAAAGCTAAGTATCTGCTTAAAGCTTCCTTGCACATAAGCACTGTTTCAGTCCTCACTCCTGTCCCATTGCTATAGGAGAGACAACATTATGCCCTTTGCAAGTGCAGAAGGAAAACAGAGGCCAGGCCACTCCACTGGCACATTACGTTCAGTTGTTGATGCCAAATTAACATACTGCATCCTAACCTTGGGACATCAGCTCTACCATTTTGATTGGATTCTCCCTTTCCTATTTGTTCTGTAGTGTCTTGAAATGATTCCCATACCACATCTCAGGGCTGCCTAAAAAGAGGTAGACAGCAGTTTTAGGGATGTCTACCTACAAAATCATTTTCTGAGACTGACTGACTAAACATCAAATTGTAAACTTGAGTCATTCTATTTTGTTTGTTAGTTTTAAGGAAGACAGTAATTCAAGTTTTAACTGCTTGACTTTGGCACAGTTTATTTACAGAGCATAAGTCATCTTGAAAGCAGCACTCAAGGACATGACAACTCTAGCACGGTTAGCTAAAAACACTGCACTGTGTCTTTGCCCTTTATCTCACATGGATATAGAGCTCACTGACCCCTTTTTGTGATGTGTGCTCTCCCTGCAAACTGCCCCACTTGCCAGTTTGCTGCACAGAGTCCAATTTACTAAAAGGAAGAACAGATATTGAAAATGAGTAATGCAAAAGCCAAATTTAAACTCAGCTTTTTCCAGCTGTAGACCACATAGGTGGCCTGGAGAAAACATTCACAGGGTTAAGTTCTCCCTTAACTTAAATCAGAAAAAACTGCATATGTGTTAATGTGTAAATTTGTTGGCTGAGTCCTGGAGCTCCAGAGGTTGTCCTACAGAAAGAAAAAGCATCAACAAAATTTTTAAAAGGAATACTAAAGCATTTTCACTATAAAGCTTGTTTCTGCTGGTCCTCATTTATTACTGGACCTCACTTCCAGCTCATGGGGCACCTGAGCTCCAGGATGTCAAATGCAACATTTCAGAGCTGCTCCAAATCTGCTCCAATTACCTTGTCATTATCCAAAGGATCCTTTTGCACAAATGCCTGGACAAATTCTTCTGGTCCAATATAATTGAGTCTCTCCTTAAAAAAGCACACAAGCAACCAAGTCATATCCTATGTTAACCTGCCTTTCAAAAAGAGGGGAAGGATGAAATCATACTTGAAGTAAAACAACTCACAAGCTCTATGTGTGTCAGCTGCTGAGCCAACGCATAGGGATCATTGCAGACTGTGATTATGTCCCTCTGGATGGACTGGGGCTTGGTCTTTAGAACCGTGAGGCGATCTGTGGACGTGGCATTAATTTTTGCAAGTACTTCCTCATACTGGCTAACAGTGGCAAGCTTCCGAATCAGGTTCTGGAGGAGCTGCTGTACGTTCTTCCGATACATCTGTCATGACATGAAACAATTGGGAGACGTTTTCAAAATGTGAGAAGATAGTATTAAAGTCTGCATGACACAAAAAGAGATTGATGCTGACATCTTTATTTGTTGTCAACTTAAGATAGAAACTCACATAGTAGAGTGTAATATTGGCATTTTATCAGACCAAAAGGAATCCAGCCAAGAATTTAAACGCTGATTGTCTCACAGATAAATAGTGACCCAGTTAGCTCAAGAAACAGCAGAAAAGACATGCACAATATACTGCATCAAAAGTACCACCAATCACCGGACAAAATACAAGAAATGAAAATACTCCAACTTCTGCTTAAGACCACAGAAAAAACAATATATGGTCATTCAATCATGAAAAAAGGGCCTGCTTCTCTCTGGAGTAAATCAAGACCAGTTGCATACACTCATCAAAGTGTTTCACAGAAAAAGTCACTGATAAATGTTTATATGGAACTAATCAGGAAATCACAGAATCACAGAAATCAACCAGGTTGGAAGAGACCTCAGGGATCATCGAGTGGGAGGCAATGGCTGATAGGAAAGGTTTCAAAGGATATACTTTGAAACAAAGGTCAGTTAAGTGGTAAAAGGGACCAGAACAGTCTAGAAATTGTCACCATAGCAGGTCATCCATAGCATGATGACCTCTCAGGACACAGAGAGGGAAAAAGTGGAAGGAATTGAATTAACCCGAGGGAGGAGAGGCGGGGGGGAAAATAAACCCACCAAGGTTTTTCGAAAGACGATATTTTGATGGAGTAATATGTGAGCGTGGTGAACAGTTTTAGTTGGACTCTTGCCAATAGCTCTTAACAGTACTGGAGCACAATAATTCAGAAAGTGGAATAAGAAGCTACAGGTAGAAGAACTGTAGTGAACAGAAATAGGAAAAACTGCTTCTTTTGTATCCTTCAAGGCAATGACTCACACAAATCCAAACAATCTGTAGAAAAGCAAGGTCAAGGAAATTGCCATTTACTGTTCCAAGCAGTTCACAATAATGCAAGTCAATTTATAGCAGCACTTGCTTTCCCCTTGCCTTTCTAAAGGAAGCCTCAAAGAGAAAAATACCTCAAAGAGAAAAATACCTCAAAGAGAAAAATACCTCAAAGCTAGAGCTAGAAAAGATCTATAGCTCACTGCCAGAGTAAGATTGCTCCCTAGAGCTCATTTTCTAGCAGTTTGTACGTCTGCCTTTCCCCTCAATAGACTATTTCACTGTTTAAACTGTCTGTATAGCCAGAAACTTCAATGTAGACAACCCTCCCTTGTTGCCATTTCACTCTTTCATCCACCAACACAACTTCCCCCAGACTAAACAGCTCGCTCTCTCTTTTTGTGCCACTGGGTATTTTTCAAGTGAGTGTGAGTCCTCAATCTTATTTCATTTCCTTGAACTGAACTTCAGTTCCCTATCTTCCTATTAAGAGTACCCAGAAACAAAGCAACAGTGTGGGAGCACTGTACAGGGAAAGGTGCCTCCTGGCACCCCCACAGTGAAGGCAAACCTATTGCCTCTCCACAGTCCAAAGCCCCCTGTAGCTATCTTGCAGCAACTCTAAGGTTGCCCATCAAATTTGGTATCTTTTTCACTTGTATTCCATGCTGCATCTCACTCTGTTGTCCCATCTTCTTTTGTCCTTCCCCACTTCCACAACATCAAAATGCATTTCAGCTTCCAAATTCAGTTTAGGTTTATTCTCTTCCCTCCTTGTTTACAGTCTGTCAAGATCTTTCCAGGCCTTTGGCAGAATTTGCAACTCCTCCCAATAAAGCTTACCTACATGCTTGTTGACAGGTCATTAGCTGCATCATCCATATCATTATTCAAAAGCTTACATAAGGAACACCAGCCCCTGAGGAACACTAGAAACACTATGCCATTTAGCAATTGCTCTTTGCATTTATAGTTCTTCCAAATGCCACTCCAGTGTCTTTTGTAGTCTTAGTATTATGTCAGCTACACGTGATCTGCTTATTGAAACCTTGTTAAATGCCTTTCCACTAAGTGAATATAAGCTTTGGCTTTTGTCTGAGTTTATTTCAGTACTTACAAGACAAGCATCAGTTAAGCATCAAAATATTTCATAATACCTCCATGAAACTTTACTTCCTTCTGAAAACTGGGACTTAGAAAAAGGCCAAGTGATTTCCTTGTGTGCTCCATCCAGAGGAAGGAATATGACAGACTTCCTCTGGGTCCATATCTGATGCTTTAAGCTCAAGATAATTCTTCCTGGTCCAGTTTTCTTTTAGAAAATTCTTTCCAAACTTGCTATAACTCTTCCATTGACCTACAGGTCAGAGGCCCGATTCCAACACACCTTATTGACACAAATTGAATAAATTATCAACATCAGTAGGGATTTCTCAGATATGCAAGGCTTCCCAGTGTCTTATCTAGCTTCTTCCAAGCAGAATCACTAAAAGGAAAAATACTAACACCCACTAAGTTGTGTCTAGCTGCACAATATGCAATTATGGGTTTAGGGATGGAGTGAACCTTGCCTGTGCTTTGAAAAGGATTTGCTTATGCTGTGTGGTTTCTTCCTAGGCCTAGGTACCAGACAGAACGTTTTGCCTACCAGCACCTTCATAATAAGTTAGCTTAGCCACCCAGAGCCATACCATGTTACTAACAACAACAAACCTGCAATATCAAAGCATTAAAGGAATATCTTTTTACCCAATAACTTTGTGCACAGACAACTTACCTCATCACCACTGGCTATTCTTTGTGCCAACTCCTTTAAGTTCCTCATCATTCTTTCATCTCGGAAATCATAAGGAAACGTCTCTGTCCATTCAGTCAACAACTGTAGGATTTTAGGTGCAATTTTTTGTATCTGGTTCTAGTTGAAAACGGTAAGAAGGAATGTTACATGTAACAGCAATACAGCACATATCCAACCCAAAGGAAATAGAATTCCCTTCTGTAGGATACTGTGGAGCATAAGGGTATGAAGGTCATTTAAATTTTTAAGCTTAATTTAATTCAGCACTGAATTACAGGCCAGAGCCAATACCCATCGAAGCCAATGAAGAGACTCTCATCGACTTAACTGACCTGGAAATTAGGCCTCAGGTAGGTGGAAATATTAGACTGATTCCCCTCATTATCAGGAGTGTGTCCGTGCAAGACATTTACCAGTGTTTCCATAACTTATGGCTAACTATCAACGACGAAAGTGATGTGCTCCAGTTCTGCCAAGACTTATGCATGCGCTATACCTTATACTGAGAAAGCAGTGGTATTATTCAAGTATCTTAACGTAATTTGTGTCATTTTCTACTGGGTGGAGATTCTATCCAAATGTCCACATCCTGCCCCCTTTCAACTTTAGACATGACACACAAAAAAACATGCATTCCCATGCAAAGGGCCAGCAATCTAAGCCACTCCGCAAAGACTGTAGCAAGAGTGTAGCTTAAGCACATGAGACAGGTCAGTGTAACTCCCATTGACGTGCTTAATTAATTGTTAAGTCTTTCCAACATTTTGACATCATACATCAAGACATTCAGAACCCCGAAACAGTGCAGGGCCAGTGCAGGATACATCATTAACAGCAAGCACTTTTGTTTCTGGCCCATGTATTGGTAAAACAAACAGTGCTGCAGCAGCAACAGTCTTCACAGAGGATAGGCTGAGCAGTATGGAAATTTCCCACAAATGTCAGTGAATAAAGGGTCAAATTCTAGTTGCTTGTATCAGATTTGCAATCTGTTTAATCCTATTGAGGACTCTCTTGAGTAGGAACATTTTGGTGTGGGCAGGGTAGAAACATTTGACTGGAATTAACAGGAGTCCTCGAGAGTGAGGGATCTTACCTTGTCCAGGCCAGGTTTATTTAGTCTCTGCTGCTCAATGCACAGATGGCAGACTTTGGCCATGAGCTCATACGGATGCATGAACAGGCGTGAACTGAGAAGGAAGGTAAAGATGTATGTCCTCTGCAAACAAGAGGAAGACAGAGAAAGGGATAAATTACCACCAGCTTTATATTTTCTCAAAACGTGTTCCTGACAAATCAGTTCCTAATACTTTACTATCTGCAGAAGAAAACTCTGCACGTGGCTGTGCCAAAAGCTGTTACTACAGCAGTAAGCCTTTAATTTAACACTTGTCATTGCTCCAGAATCAGCATTATAAATTCATGCTTGAGCCAGGTTATGCAAGAATTAACCAAAACAGGGCAGGGCAGGGCTGGTTTAGCTCTCCTATTGCACACAGCCTTATTACAAGCTCAGTACCTGAAATGACTCAGAATAAAATTTCAACTCATCTTCTCTTGCTCTACAGTAAACCTTTGCGAGAGACATTACCAGATTACACAACTCTTTCTAGTCCAACTATGGAATAAAATTCATGCTGCAAGTCCAAGCTACTTAGAATACCAACAGAGAAATCTTGTCTGCTTCTACATTGCTAGTGAAAGCAAATAGTCTTAAGAATAAAAAAAAATGCCAGTTTACCAGATTGTTAGTCTGACTCAATTTTGCCACTTATACCATCTTTACTACAGTGTTTGTCTGTCTGACCTCAATAAACTGCACACTATGACCTTGTACTTCCTTTAACAATCCCCAAATACTGTTCATTTCTCATATGGCTTGTCTCCTTGGTGAAAGCAGAGGAAACTACATAGCTTAATTTTACACAATAAAAATTAGTAACTCATTCTGAGGTTACAAGAGGCTCTTTATTTTGCTTTAATTTTCCATACATCATGATTTGAACTCATAAGATGGATATTCAAAATATTCGCTCCACTCCTCACCTTGCCTGTAGTTAAGTACCTATGGCACCCACAAGAAAGATTCTACAACGTTGCAGTTCTAGGGGCTTGGAATAAATCATCGTGCGTGTCCAACTTGTGTCTAAATTGCTCCACATTTAAATTTTACATTAAGCATTAACGGATAAGCACTAGCTTAAGCACAGTCCTGTGCTGCTGTTAACTCTGACCCAAGTTAAGAAAGACCCTGTCTTGGAAACATGAATAGATCTATGACAATAACAGAAGCTGAATATAACTGGAGTTATGTTTTCAGCAGGAGCCTTTCAACAAGCAGAGATGCAGTTTCACCATCCCTCAGTCCAACTGCCCCTCCAACCTTTTGATATCATTCTTCTTTTCTAAGAATTATATAAAATGTCTCAGTGCGTGGATGCATCTAGACAGGCCAAAAATTCTCAGATGACAATCGTCCTGTTCTCATGTCTAGCCTCTGCTGATTCCGAACAGTGTGGTACTAGTTCAACACTTCAGTTGCTATTTGCAAGATACATGTGGACCTCAGATGAGCAATGGGAAATATGCATTAAGAACTGCTTGTTTTTAAACTAAATACATTCATCCTGTCACACTGGTGGTCATGTCTTTCTCCTCAGCTTGTCTGACAGATTTTTGAGGGTCAATGGTACACACAATCTATCAAACACTAAGTCACACCAGGTACTTACTTTATAAATGAGTCACCAGGGTTGCGCACCTCACAACAGGAGTAATGAAGAATTAGACTTCCTAGGTTAGGTGACTTACTGCATGCTGCACTCACATGAAGCACATGTTTATCTTATCATGCTGATCAGTCACTTGAATGCCTTCCTTAGCAATTTGATGTTACCCATTCTGCTTTTGTTGCGCATGTGAAAGTTCACCTTTATGAGATGCATCAGGCCTAGCCATATAGTTAGCCAGGTGGATAGACTTACGTCAGGATAATAATCTACATTGGGTACCAAGTGCTCAATCAGAGCTTCCAGAGACCCCGACAGTAGGTTGTTTTCATGGTAGTAGAGCCCTCCACAGTTGTCCTCTTTTGACTGATGCAGGTTCCTGTTGTAGCCGCTGCTGTCAAACATAGCTGCAAAGGGAGGTGTCTGTGGCATCCTTTCCTGAGGAGACACACAAGAGAGATCTGGGGTAATTACCAGAAGGTGCAATGTAGGAGGCTTTCTACACTCCAGAGATACTCATGCACTAGCAAGAAAAGCCAGCGTCACACCCTGGGGTGCTTGCACACAGCAGTAAGGATTGTACTGTCTTCCAGCCTGTGCAGATTTCTCAGGAAATGGCCAACGCAGGCTCTCAGCGCTGCCTGTCTATCACAATTGCCAGGCACTTCTTTTATATCTTGCTGTTTCTTCGCTAAATGACAAATAAGAGGTCAAGGTTAAGAGCTAAAAGGAGCGTACAAGAATCCTGACAGGTTTTGGGAACTCACACTTTCAGTAAAGCTCTGATGGGGAACTGTGTTCAGGCTGTCACAGGCTTACACAGCCCCAGTCAGTGCAGAGGGAGAGAGAGTGAAGTGAAGCCCTGAAGAGGTTATGTGTGAGGACAGTCTCTTTATGTGACATGACAGCCATGTAACTGCAATCAAAGCTCCAATTTCCCAACTCCACCCTGGTAAATCAGTGCTGGGTTTTTCCAAGTACACTGTGAGAGGTGTGACCCAGGCTAAAGCCTGACACTTCAGTGCATTGGTCTCCACCTACTCTCTGAGTGGCTCCACAGAAATTTGGAAAAAATATTGCCTGTGTATAGCTGTTTACCAATGTTGTCCAGGTTCACCAACGATATCAAAGATGTGAGCAGAATCAGAGATCTGTTAAACCCTCTCTCCAAATCCTGTGACAATGTGAAAAATCCAGCCCTGTGTTTTCCACCTTCAGATTTTCTTAATACTTAAGGAAAAATATAGCAATTACTTGTCAGTCTGCATCTCAGTGCCTGTGGAATAAAAATATCTTACCAAGGAAAAGATCTGCCAGTGCTGCAGGCTGTTCAGTCATCCAGAGTAGTGAGTGGGTGGCAAAGGGCCTATGACCACCCAAGAGCTCTTTTGGAGATGCATGCAGTATATGAAAAGGCCAAAAGATAAAATCTCTCTGATTACTTGAGAGTTGGGTTATACCCTCCTTCCCTCTCCTCCCCGCTCCCCTGCCTTCTGAGAGCAGCAATTCTTGTCAGTTTAAGGAACCTGGGTTTTATAGCCTTGACTGTGAGCTAAGTTTGTGCCCAATTTAACCACAAATATGTGCTGGTTTTAACTCTACTACAGCAGTTACTGGGCTGTGAGTGCTAATGTGCCAGCTGCATTTGAGGAGAGGACAGGTCTAATGCAAAAAAAGGTATCGCACTCTGCTTCCCATCCTCCCCACAACTGGGAAGCAAGGGAGATCGAACTGAGAAGACAATATCCACAGGCTGCCGTGTTCATGTGTTGACAAAGCACGTGCATATGCCTGAGAAAAGCATTAATGCCCCTGAGCCATCAGTGTAAGTGCAGATGCTGTTGCTTTTCTCTCCATTGTATCAAAGCCTATTTGGGAAAAGGCTTTTTAAAGCCACAGACCTCAGCGAACACCAGTCTGTGAAGGCACCCCATTTTGAGAACAACCAGTGACGTGACAGCCTGGAGATAAATAGCACACTGCCATCTGTGCTGCCGCACTTTTCAGAGTGAGCTCAGTGGAGATGAGAAGCTATTAAGTCATTAGCTAGATTCCTGGAGACACAGAGAGCCACAGACTTGCTGCTGCTGGCAAACAGCATTCAAACCAGCACAAGACTGAGGGATTCAGTAAGTAAACAGCAAGAGAAAGCCAAAAACGGTTGCAAAGACAGGGACAGTGAAGAGAGCCTCCTGGCCCACATGACCTGTGCTAATCCCATCTTGCGAGATGCCAAAAGGTATCTGCATCAAAACAGGAAAGAGTGAGGAGTCTTCATGTCTGAAAAGTGACATTAGTCACTGTGCAGCAGTTCAACCAGCAATTTAATTCCATCGAGCCCAATGAACTGGGAGAAGAGAAGAATAAAGTAAATACACGTGCCACAGCATAACAACAAGAGGTGCAGGACTGAACAAAACAAGGTTCCTGTACAAGAGAGTTCAACTCAGTAGGCAGGTGAGGTACAACCCAACCACAGCCACGCTCTGCAGCGATAAAGCATTCTGATGCATTAGACTCTTGGTCTTTCAGGCTGTTTGCAAGGCTAGCAAAGTTTAAGAAACAAAATATTACTAACGAGCTGACAGGAATCTTCTGCAGCATTTCCTAGGTTTTCATACTGTGTAAAGCTCACCATGTTTTAATTGCAAACCACAGACTTGAACAAATCCAAAATATTCTGCAGCTCACTGGCACTGCCACCCACCAAACATTTGTAGCCCTGTAGCTCTAAGGTAATACTCCACAGGGAAAGTGAAAAAGGCTAGTTTGCGTCTGCAAAACAACTTTATATCAATATTGGCACCGTAAAAAAAAAAACAAACAAGGAGAGTAGCTGTTTCAACCCAGACCTCTTATTAACCAAAACAGCCCAATTCAGGGTGAGACTGGAATCTGCAGAGGTTTTAGCCAGCTTAGCCAGCAATTAGTTGTGATTTCACATAACGATCACCAGGCAAAACAGACTCAGGCAGTATCTCATTTCATCAGTGATACAATGTTTGGGGAAAAGCCTCCACTTTCACCATACCACTAACTTCTAGTATGGTAAGAACTGAAACACGTGTGAATCACAGAAGGGTTTTTCTCCAACACATTTTACACATGCACACTATATATTGCACATTAAAACACCAAAGGCTTTTTAAAAGGTCATCAGGCAGTGTGTAAATTCTAATAACTAACTCCCAAAGGGAATGAGACCTTTTTGAAGCTTGCAGTCCCCTAACTCTCAGCACAACAATTACTCCCAGGACCACATGGATCTTTCTTCAGATAAAACTAAACTTGAGACACACAGAGCCTCCCAGTGCGCCTCATCAAGAGGAAGGAAAAAGTCATCAGGTCATTAATAGATACACTAATGCATAACAATAAAACAAAATTCCCAAAAGTCTGGCCTCAAAAGGTACATATTGGCTTACTGTTTGCTATCTATTTCTGGGAGCTGCTTGATAGAGATCGTTCAGTTCTGCTTCAGTGAAACATCAAGTTGTACTAGCTAAGAGATGTTCTGTATGCTCCCTGTTCAGACACTGAGGATTTCACTTGTAAGTGAATAAGACACAGGTCATGTTCTCCATGCGATGAAAAGGGATGATATCAAAGTGTGACAGCGATAAATATAGCATAGCCAACAGGATGATTCATACAACACGTGCTTTTCCAGCAGGACTCCTTTATTACCTTGACCTTGACTCTTCTGCTGTATTTTATATGGAGGTGGAGACACAAAGTAGCATGCTTAGTTCTCATTAGCTCAGGAGCTAAACACCAAACCCCGCCTTCAGAATAATCTGAGTGGAATTGAAATTTGGTCACAGAGCAGAATTTGGTCCACAAAACCTTGGCATATAAAGCAGAGGTATCTTGGAACCTAAAAATATTGATAAACCACAGCAATACAATGTCTGATAAGCAGGAATTAGAAAAAAAGACAGGAAACATGTTTTTAGTGAAAAACATCCTGAGAGTTAAAACTGGAACTCTTTAACTGGACTTCAGAAATATTTGGCTATCACTAGCACGGAAAACATTTCTCTCTTCTCTTTTTTCTTCTTTTTCTTTTTTAAGAAGGAAAAGAGTGGCATTTTTTTTTGTTAAAGATCTGACTTGAAGGAAAGAGCAATGAAATAATTTCCTGACTCTACCAGTGATCTTCTGTGGCAGAGAGAAGTCAATAACTCTCTGCATTGTGGAAAGAGGAATAAAACATTTTTTCTGCATTTAGTATCATTATGGAGAATGTGAGATCTTGGGCATTAAGGTCCAAATTCTGACTTTGAGTAGCCTCTAACAAGAAAGAAGTCTCAACCTTCCCAGTAACAGTAGTGTAAATAGAAAGCCAGAGCCAAAGACCATGTGCTCAAAACCCCACCATTTCCTGTAGGAGTGAAGTTCCAGTTTGGCAAAACTGAAGGAATCAGACATAGCTTCCAGGCTGCCAAGTGCTTGTCCAAACCTCTATGTTCAGCAACAGAAAAAAAATCTGTTTTCTACTAGCAACAGTGGAAGGTTGCATTGGTTTGTTTTCTTTTAATTTACATTAAAGAGCTTAGTCTGCACATTAGGTGTATAAAACAAAACCAACAACATAGACAGCTCACATCCTTTATAGAAGCACCCACTGAGGGGTTCAGTAGTAGCCACGAAAGGTGCCTTTAAAGCCACTGACGAACATTTTCAGCTCCTCTGTTATGTACAGGTTTCTCCCATACTACATCCCTCAACCAGAGGAATGGTGACTGAATTTGTTGAGTCCCAAGGCACAACTCCTCATAAAAGATGCAAACCTCAGGTATGCAATTACATCCCCTCAGAGCTGCTTCACCATACAGTGAGAAACCCCAATTGACATTTACCAGGTGATTACCATTCCCCCATTGTTCTTAAGGACACCATTATAAAATTGAGGTATGACAAGACAAAAGACTGATGGGGAATGGACTACGAATCTTAATAGCTTGCACTAACCTGGTAAAGTCTGAGCAAGCTAGGATGAGCCTCGGCTTTAACATACAGAAAGGTAGTAAGGACTAGTTGCTTGCCAGCAATATCCATCTTTCTCTGAAGTGTTTCTGAAAAGTGTTGAGTATTTTAGACAATAACCCAGGCTACCCAAAACAAAAGCATACCAGAACCAGAGGCCACTGGTTGCATTCCATACAGCTGGGTGTGTTTGCTTTGCTTCCAAGGCATTTGTTTTTTACACTGAAAGGTAAAGTGAAATCCTACAGCTCAAGCTATTGAGAAGATTAGAAACCTGAAGAACTCTCAGATTGGTGTTTCATATGCCTTACTTGCAGAAACTAAGATCACAGGGTAAGAAGCTCAAGTCTTCTTGCTTCCATTCTTCCATGAAGAATTTGCCATACAATTCTGGCAGCGTGACTACAGCACCAACTTTGACTTACAGTTCGTTCCTTCCTATATATTGTCCTTCCTAGAAATACTCATTAACTGTATCTTGTAAGAGGCAGAGTATAGAATGGTATTTCATACTCACACAGGAGATGGAAAGAAGAGTGACATGGGCTTTTTCCTGGCTGAAATCAAGAGCAAGATTAAGAGCCAACTCAGAAGGAATCCACCACAGAGTAACGGGAGGACTAAAACTATCATAGGTGATACTGCTGGATAGTGACATAATGGTAGAAACACATGTTGCATGCAGCAGAGATCAGCGAATTGCAGTCTCTGGCAGGGCAAGCAAAGACCTGAAGCAGGCATAACAATACTTGAGATACTTCCTCATTTTCACTAAAACAGCAGAGAATGAACAATTTTGTAAAGTTCACAAAAAATTACCCAGGCAACAACAGGCTGCAAAGGAAAAAGAAAAACCCCAGTAAGCAAAGAACAGACCGAGAACTGAATTTCAATGAAAGGCATTTTCCTCCTGAATGTGCAAAGGAACTCTTTCTTGGATCTATAAATAGATCCAGCTGATACTGCAGGAAGGTCAGATGCAGCACTGCTGACTGATCATTCACGTATGAGAACTCTGGCACAGTAATTAAGCAGATCCTGAATCACTCGAAACTAAAGTCCTTGGATACTGAACCGTAAAAGCGTGATGGATATGAATACACTTGTGTGTATGCTTGGGAGCATTAGGAAAAGTGGAGGGGGTTTAAGAATGCCTTGAATGTCTCAAAATCTGCAAGGGTAGAAAAAGGGTAGAAAACAAACAAGTTCCTCTCGATGCTGATGTGCTGGAAATCCATGTCCCCTGCTTAAGCCCCAAGAACCAACCCCACTTCTACCCTTTCCCCATGCTCTTCTTCTGTGGGGCAGGAAGAGCAATGCGAGCCTAATGATGCTGAGTGGCTGTGCCATAGCATTGCTGCAGAGCCAGACAAGCACACACAGGTAAACTACATCACAGCAAAAATCACAGTTCCAGGAAAATTACCCAGGCCAAGGGAGAGGACAGCACATATGTTCCTCCCAACCAAAACACATTTGTCTGTATTGCTGGATGCACAAAAGCAGCAGCCTTGAAACACAGAACATGAAACAAAGACCACACGTATAATATACCAGCTTTCTCAACACACTTGTACCTTACCATGATCACAACGCAGCTCAGATTTCCATCTGTAGGTTAAAACTGAGGAGGCCACAATTATTACAAAAGACACTGTACGAGGTATGCTCCATCACTGACTGATTAATCTTTTTTAAGTTAATTTGTAAGTTATTTTTTAATTTATGGACAATTTCTTCATCTGGATGACATCCTTTTAACATTTGAATTCAATTTTTAGTTCAAAATAAGGCTGTTCACCCATAAATGTGTTGTTTTTTTTTTAACCTTGTGACATCTCTTTGATAATCCCACATCTTTTTTTTTTTTCCCCAGTTTAAGAGAAGTAGTTTAAAACATGAGCCATTCAGGATAAGTATCTGTTATAAGTGACATGATGGATTAGCACAGCAGTAATTATATGCCACAAGCCACCAGAGATTCTAGAAAAGTTCAGTCCATTGCACGCTCCATAGCGACTTCTGTAAAGCATGAGTGATTTACAGAATGAATGATATGGAAAAGGATGCACAAAGGCCTCAGACCAGTCAAAGCATGCAATGAAATACCACCCATCTTAAACAACAGATAATGCATGTAGCTATTCTTCTCTAACAAAATTTATGAGCAGAGAGCTGGACTGAAAGCAAAGAAGTTTTAATACACAACCAATACTGGGATCATATTAAGAAACAACTTCCCCGCTCCTCCCCCCCACCCCGGATCTATTTCTTTTAGAAAAATTAATAAATGGACTGTCCTCCAAGCATTTTGTTTAAAACCAAACCAATGCACAAGCTGAGTGTGATCTCCTCAGTCCTACGTGTCAAATTTTGTTCAAAATCAAATCCCCTCAGGAAAGGCAGACAGCCTACCAGCTGGCCAGCACAAAGTGCTAAGAAATTGGCTACAACTGCTGATGGCAAAACAGAGAGCTTCGAAATAAGAGTACTAGTATATTAAATGCAAAGAAAACACAAGCATGCTACTAAAGCCTTATGCTTTTTAAACTGAGTGAAGCAGGGTGGGGTGGTTAGAAGTACACAGCATTCCCCTAATTGCACCCAGTGAAGTACAGAAGAGTTTTGTCATTTGTTCTATTGTGAACAGAGGGCTCTTAAATATTACAGTCATAAAAGACTAAAACCCCACCTCTCTATTCAGCCAGCTGCAGACTGGCTCCATCAGGGCTACCATTCACCAGCAAGGTGCAGAGCTCTACAGACCCCAGGATGTTCCCATCCCAGCCTCCCACACTGCTGAGCAGACAGCTGAGCTGCTGCTCATCAATCAGCTGATGAATTGCTGCAGTTTGCAGTCAAGGGTTTTAAGGCAAGTGAACAGCAGTGATTATTTACTTCAAAACATCACGCTGTACACCTAGTGATTCAGCATCTGATTCATGGTGGCTCAGCTGTCCATGAACGGGGCGTGGGGTGAGGCGGACAGCTGGGACCTGCGATGTCATCCATGCTATGCCATCCCCACTAGTGAATCAGAACCCTGACACTCTTATTTCCGTAGCATGCTTTGTGCCTCCTGCGTACTTCAAACTGAAGAAATAAAAAATTGATGTCAATAGAGACAGAAGCAGTTTCCCCTAGACTATCATCAGAAGAGTATCACTGATTTCAATGTGGTACTAGACTTCCACTAACCTCAGGGAATATGATCCATTTTATGTGACAGGGATGTGAACCTCTGTAATCCTAACCCACCTCAGGTGACCAAGGCCAAAAGATACATCTTCTCTATCTGCACAGTCAGTAGCTAAGCATGGGTCTGAACTAGTTCACCATGACAACCAGTTTCATCAAGAACTGTTCACGTATCCATCCAAGTCAACAGAAAAAGCATCATTTCAGTGCTTGGACCTGGCAGCTGGGAGCTTGGATCTGCTTCTGACTCTGCTACAAGCTCTCACGTGGCTTTAGTCAAGTCACTCAGTTTCTCATTATTGCATTCCTCTACTTGACAGTACAAAGAGGGATTAGTGTGGAGTTATTTCCTTTCATTAAGCTTCAAGATCTTTTTTCAAAAGGGGTACAGAAGGTGTATCATACTATATTAATGCAGGAGCACATTACTAGCCTTAAGCATGAAGCTCTCCTGACACGGTTCTTTCTTCAATCTCATCAAAGCAAGACCTTCCAAATATAAAAGCTGTTGCTCTTTGCAGACATCCATGCTTGGCCTTTTGGTGAAACCTATAATATGCTTCAGAAGAAAGCACCATTCCCTTTATAATCGTAACAGAGAGCCAAGTCATAATTTACAACAGCAAGCTGTAATAGTGTTAAATAACAGTACTTAACTTCAATTAACTGGTTCTACATAAAACATCATCACCAAATGTCTCTTTTCCATTTAGATGATGCAGAAAAAATGCTGGTTTAAGGTGAACAGTTCACATAATCTCTGGTTTTCCATTTACTAAGATCTTATGTTTCCATGAACAGTACAGAATTTTTACTGACACAGACGTACAGCAGGTTGAAATCAGTATATTTAGAGTTTCTGCAGTAGAAATACTTCAGTTAAAAAAAACACAACAAAAAAAAAATACAGCTTCCAATGTTTAGGTTGAAGATAAAAATGGATGGTCCCACTTTGGCAGTTAAGAAAGCAAATACAGCTCTGTATCTGGATCAGTTATACTTGCCTCACACCTGTTTAGACCTGGGCTGAATGAATACCAGCCAGTGGTTTCTAGAACAGAGCTGGGTCTGAGGTATAGGGGACTTGTAAAACAGTTGGCTCCAATCAGCTTGACTGGCTCCTTGGAAAATCAAGAAGAACAGCCTAGTCAAATTGACTGAAAAGAGGTTTTTCCCTAGTCTAGGCAGGGCCATAGCAGAAATCTCTTCCACTCAGGCTGCATCTGCTAGCTTGTGTCAGCCTTTAAGACCCGGCAGCAGTTCCCATGCTCGACTGAAGGTGGACCCCTGGGCTCTGCAATCTATGGGTCAAAGTCTTCTTGCCTTGAAAAAATTACACCTATTAAGTCAACACACAGTAGGTATGGTATTGAGCAAACGTATACCAGCTTGGGTTGTGAAAGGATCGTGGTAAACACGGGCTAATAGTGCCTGAACCTCTGCAGGATTTTTAAGGGAGGATCAACTTGAAACCCTGATGGGCAGGTACTGTCAGGTCAACATGCTGCTTTCATGTGGAAAACACCTGGCCTTGTATCAATGAGAGCAATTATCTCAGAAAATATCCCACTCCCCAATCTGACTCAAGCATATTTATCCTCTGTCTTATTGCTTATGAATCTAAATGTCTCATAGTGCTGGCTGATGCAGACTCACAGCTTCCCAGGCTCACCTCTCTACTGGCGTATACCCTGGTATTTCTGGCCCTGTTTCCAGGTGTGACAAGATACCTGACCCCATGGATATTTTCAGGTGTGACAGAGTACCTGACCCCATGGGAAGGGCAGGTGACCTGGGGAAAATTTTACTCTGGGGAGAAGATGCATTTTAATGAATCAAAACCAGAATAGTCAGAATACGTGGATCTGAGTCACGCAGTGCTATTCTAGAGCCGCCTAGGAAGACTGAGCTGTATTGTTTCCATGATCCTGCTCATTTTCTAATTAAAAATACAGCCATACTGAATACCATCAGTTCACGTTCCTCACTGTAGTGATTTATTTTTTTAATGCTACTTCTCACAGCAGCTGTAATAGAGGAGAAATTAGCAATAACTTTTGGCTAGAGGTAGAGTCTTTGCCTCCTGTTTGTAAATTATGTATTGTCCTTGCTGCAGCTGCAAAAGACACTCTGGAACTTTTGTTTGCAAGCTCATTTTCTAGCAAAGTATTTATTAGATTATGTGGCTTGGTCCCACAAACCCACACGAAGCAAAGGGCACTTGTCAGTGCTTGCAGAGTACACCTGTATATCTACTAACATTTGGGAAAGGGTGCTGAAGTATGAGCAATCACAAATTCTGCCTCCTTCATTGAAACACAGGCATCCTATTCCAACAGACAGCTTCCTCCTGTACTGCCCAACCATCTACTGAACAGCAGAACAGCGCTCAAATGACTGAAGAAAAGGAAGACATGTTGAGACAAAGGCAAAATTAGATTTTCATTTAGAAACACTGCATAAAGATACAAAGAAATGGTTCAGATCATCTCTATCTCCAAAAGTTGAGGGCTGTCTTCTGAAGACTATGCTTTAAATTAAATCTCCTATGACAGCTACCCCACTCAACACAGGTTTGACACTAATCTCTCCAAATGGGTGAGAAGGATCACAGTTAATGGAAGGAGGTCTGCAAACTGAGCAGGGACACAGTTGCAAAGAATGACACATCCACATCAAGGACGTGCAAGAGTGAAGTGAGCACCACAAGCTTGCCCTTTTCCCAGTCATTTGACTGAGCTCCCACCACATTTTCTAAGCATAATGACACTCCAGTTAAAATCAGTACTAGCTGACTAACTGCAATCTTGTGTAGAAAGAAGTTTCTAAACCCTCTCATTTAGATAGGAAATCTTTGGAGTGTGAACCATCCAACACTTCTTACACCTCCTCTTTTTGCACAAGACACCTAAAACTTGATATTCAGAAAAGCTTAGAGCCACAATGCATCCCTGTTCTCAGGAACAGTCAGCATCTTTGGCCTCAAACATCACTTAACTCTTTCATAGATGATAATTTCAGAGGCTCTTGAGAGTACCAGTTCTACTAAGTTTTAACCATTTAGCTTTGTAGCAATTTTCTAAGGGTAACACCAAGTAACCACGTAGTCAAAGGTAGCCAAGAAAGATCCCACCCACAGCTCTAGTAGGTGTCATAATGCCAGACCCTTACAGCGATGTAGGGCAAACTGGCAATACGATCCACACACAGCTCCTTCCTATCTTCACCCCAAGAAAAACTCTCTTTTTAACTACTCCAAGTTACAAAATAAACCCAATATTTTCAGCTTTTTCAGTTCACATTCCTTCACTGATGCAGCTCCAATACTGAACTGTGCCTGTCATTTCTGATTCGGTGTGGCAGCAGCTCACCCTGCAGACCATGAACAGGTATGGTGACTCACTGCATTCCACAAGGACTGTTTAGATAATTCATACAACTGGAGCCCAGGTAACAACACACTGTGTTGTCCCCAAAAACCTCAGCAGAAAGAAACCATGAAGAATGTGGGTTTCCCTGTCCCACAACAGGGACTCACTGTACCATACAAAAAAGCATTTTACTCAGTGTGTGGCACCACCGTGAGCTTAACCCCTGACAAACCACTACTTTCTTTCCTCTTTTACAAAGAGTTAACAAAACCTACAGTGGCTTGTTTCAGTCCTGCCTGTTTAAAGGAATGACATCCCCATCGCTAATCCAAAATCATAGCTGGGTCTTACCTACTAGGTCTCTCCAGCACAGGTCACCAGTTAGCTACTTGTCTTGAGTATACTTAGCACTCTGATTTTCAGCTGATTACCAGCTTCTCTCCAAGACATCTCATTTGGAAGCTGTAAGATAAGCCTGAGGGACCTATCCCTCAAATGCTGTTCTTGGCTTCCAAAACAAAAAGACAGACTAGAGACACAGTCCTGCCTGCCCAGGTCCCCGTTTCCCACAGATGGCACATTATCTCAGCCCACCGTGGCTGTAATCTCACCGAAAGCAAGTCCCTCAACACTCCTCGATAAGATGAATAGCTGTCTGTCTGAGGTACAGAGTGTCTCTGTTCACAGCTCTTGATTTTTCAGGCCATTCTTCCCCTTTGAGAGGAGTCAGCCCTCCTCCTCTGCTCTATTTAGAGGAACTCCTCTGAAAGAGTTTTCCTCATCCCTCAGTGCTATATTTAGCTTTACACACAGGCAGACAGGGAGGCACTGCTTGTTTTTAGGGCTGCCTTAGTTTACAGTCTGGCCTAAGCACAACATAGCAGACATAGCTGACAAGCAACACATTGGTCTTGGGTCATTTAACAGCCATTCCTCTCCTTCTGCCCCTGAACTGCTCCCACCTCACTCAGCACAGGGGCCTGACGTTTTACCACAGTCACACACAGCAGATGCCCAGCAAAAGAGAAGCCTATAAACACACTTGTGTGACACCACCCCCGCCGCCCCGTCCCACCCACACACCCATTTTACGCATCCCTACAACCACAATCTGTCAAATTAGTGCTTTTTCATCCCTCCCATCCAAAAAAGCCATCAACTGAACCGATGGGCTTAAGGAAAAACTTAGCTCTCCGAGGATTATAGACACAGAAAGATCGCATCGTGCAGTTTTAGGCCCCTGTTCCATCTTAATACAGGGAAGGGGACATGGAGAAGGACCCAACCACTGCACTGCCAAGTGCTTTTTCTGCTGGGTTGAAGTCTCTTTCCCCTCCCCAGTATCCTGATCCCCCAGAAACGTGCAGCTCTGGCTGCACAGAACTAGGTAGCTAGTAAAGAGATAAACACCAGGAGGAAAGAGATTATCCTGCCGGGGCTAGCAAGAAGACGGATGGACGGATGGATGGACAGACGCACACTCGAGCACCACAGACGCCCCGGACCGTACCTGGAAGTGGCCGCAGGCGCTCCTCGCCCCAGCTGCTGCTTTACCGCCCGCAGGCACGCATCGTCCACGGCACAGCTCCCACACCGCCGCTTCCTTCGCCGGAACTCCCCGCGCGGCAGGCGGAGCGGCGGGAGGCGCTGCTCCTCCGCCCCGCCCCGCCCCGGGCCGCCCCCTCCCCCGGGCCGCGGGAAGGGCAGGGCCGCCCGCGCTGCAGCGCTGGTGCCGGCGGAGGCGGAGTATGAGCACGGCCCGTCCCAGCTGCGGAGACTGTTGGAGCGCCTTGGCCACCGGCGGGCAGGTGTCGCAGGCGCCGGTTTCAAACCTGGAACTGAACCCGCGTGTGACAGGACTCGGCTGAGATGGGCTGAGAGCGGCCACTGCCCAGCCGGCCCTGCATCTTGCCGCTGGCAACGGTCGTAAGCGAATACTTACAGACAGGCAAGAACAGGACACGCATACATGGTACTTCTTCCAAGCAGTCTCCCAGCTTGTATTTTCAGCACAGGGGATTTCGTGAGCCTGGTGCTGTTTGTCTGTTCAGTGACCCTCAGCAGATCTCTCTTTCCAGTACTCATCCAGTTCCCCTTGCAGCCCATCCGCAATAGTCTTCTAAAAGGACTTGCACAGATCCATTACAACTCCTCAGAGAGCCACGGTCCTTTGCTTCTCTTTAACTTGGCTTACTAGCTTCCATCTGATCTTTCCTTGCTCTTGCATGGAGCGACAAACACTTCGCTCCTACGCACTCTCTCCAGAGCACTCTGAGGTTTCCCCGTTTCTTGCACAGCATGCTCAGTCACTGCTTTTCCAGGGTGAAAAGTCCAGGTCTACTCAATTATTCCACGAACAAGGTCCAAATCTCTGATGATCCTTGTTATCCTTCACCAACCTTTTAACAGTACTTCTAAGCCTTCCAAGATGAGGGAAACAGAGTCGCACATGCACAATTCAAGGTGCAGTTGAACCTCAGATTTAGGGAGCAGTACTCTGACTTTCCCTGCTCTCTACCCCCTCCTAGCAATTCCCAATCTATGTTCAATTTCCTTTTTTGACTGAGACAGGGGACCAAGCTGGAGAAACCCCTCAGAACACCCAAGATCTTCCGACCGAGTGGCAGCAGCCAGGTCAGAGCCCATACTTTACACTGAAGCAAGGTACATGCATCAGGTCTTTCACTAATTGAAGAAAAACTGTCCCTGGTAGTTAAATGCTGGAAAAGACAGGTGCCTCTGGCTATTATTTCTGCACTCAAGCATAGAAGGAGCACGTAAACCTGAGTTCCTTTGGCCAGGATGACTTTGGAGGCAGTCACACAATCCTGCCTACCTGCATTTCCATTTCTTTAAATTCAGTCTCTATAATGAAATACTTAAAAAATCTATTTTTAAAATAATTGAGCTGGAAAAATAACTAATAGTAAAGGGACCCCAGCACAAAGGGCTTTTGCCCACACAACTCCCTTTCTGGAAGTGGGACTTAAAGGTGCATGTGATCTCACTGTGGATTCTAGAAATTACTTGCAAGTCTTCGAGTTCTGGATTCACACAAAAGCCCACTCTGTCCCTTTGCACAGTGTCACACACAATGTGAGGTATAACGAAATGACATTGCACTGTTATTTCTGAAGGAAGATGACACAATGCCAAGTCAGAGGTCACAGCACTTACACATGTATCCTGGGCCTTTTCCCACTTTGTTGAGTATGTCAGAGGATGGTGCTACATATCTTCCTCTACTCTGTGATGTTTCTACCTGTGTTTCCTTTCTGTGACAGGTTTCTGAATGAAATAAACTGTTTAACTTTCTTGATTCCTGCTTACACCTACAATTCCTTCATTAGGAAACTCTTGTTGCCATACCTACAAGAAATCTACTAGAAAAAGATTGAGACTTCATCCAGATAAAGGGTTTTCCCTTTTTCCTTTTGCCACTCTCAGATTCAAGGACAAACATTTGTTTTTCCCTCCCCTTGTCTCCTGTATTCTCAGACATGATCTTTGATTAAAGCAGAAATATTTTACTGAAGTAACTGCATGTACAGACACATTTACCCTAGTTTGTTTTGGTGCAAGCTGACAAGAGTGAAGGCAGTTTGTGGGCTCCATGGCAGAGAAGACTACCCCAGAGGAGTGACCGGCGGTGCAGCAAACAACACATTGTGTGTGAATCAGCAGCACTGCACTGCTGCAAGATGGGCAAATGCTACAGCTCAGTAGGCTGTAGCCAAGTAATCATGTTAAGCAAGCGAGGTAATTTGTCTGCTGTGCTTGGCATTGCTCAGGCCTTGTTTGCAGTAGTGCAAGCGGTTATTAATAACTTGGCAGGAGTTGAAAGGAGATCAAAAATTCTAAGGAGGTAAGAAGTACAGTTAGGAGTCAACATTTCAAACACAGAACATGCCCACTCTGCATTGCTCAGATGGTTTGTTTATTTATTCTTCCCATTTTTGATACGGTAGTGCTCACAACAGCAATGCAGATTAAGGGAATTAAGCACAAACAGAAACTAAAAAACTAGATAGAGGCTGATTAAGCCGATGTTTGATAAACAAGATCTGCACAGGCAATGTTCTCTTAAAATCCAGGCCTGGGTCCCATGGCTAGATCTGCTGGCATGAAACCCAGCATCTAGGCTGGACTTTAACATGCGACCTTCCATCATGGTAGAAATATAGACTACAGACTTGGACTGCAAACCAGGCCTCTGCTTTGCCTGGGTATGTGGGTTGTGGAAAATTTCATCCACAGGCCCATCTTATCTCCATTATTACCCGAAAAACACGTTTTTCATCTGAATATGAAAACTGAATGTGTTACTTCAAAACAAACTGAATTTTAAGAGAGAAGATATTTTTGTATCTAGTGGACACTGGAAATCTCTGGGCCCATGTATGCAAACAAACTACAGGTCTGGTTAATTGTAACCAGGCTCCTGGGCTTTCAGACCCACTCCAGAAAAGGCAGGTTGAAACAGCAATGCCAGTATCAACTGCTGAAGAAGCAGGAGTTTAACTCCCCAAATTTCAATTCTTACATAGAATGAAAATGTATTTTTTCCAAGATATTTCTGTTTACTTTTCTGGTGAATAGTAGCTGAGCTGATAAGCTTCATATCAACATATTCATACTATCCAGTGTTTCTCCATGACATAAGAATTAGAAGTTATAAAGAATCAGAGGTAAAAGCATATTTAATGGCATCAGATGACTTGAGGAAATGAAGCTTTAGAAAAATCACCAAGCCTAGGAATACTGAGAATAGAGCTGTTAACTCTATGCAACTTCTGTTATGGACTAACTTCTGCTATGCTGTTGAAAAATCTGTCTACAGATAAAACAACCTACCTGCCCCGTCTCTGGTTTATCCTGATCCCATGAAGCATTGCTTGTGCTATGTGCCCCAGCCAAACGCTCATATTTTCAAAATGATAAACCAGAAACTATTTCCCTCAGTTTACCCAGTAATCTTTTACTGGTTAGATCATGCAAGCAAGGTCTTTAAAACAGTTCTGTGATGCTGAATTTCAAGCATAAAGAGAGAACATTATCTCATTTCAGCAAGTAACTATCTGGACAGTTGTCTGTCAGAGCAATGTGAAACAACTGGCTAAACTGGCTGCTCTCTGCCTCCTGTAACTCGAAGGATCATCAAAGAAGAATAATTAAGAAAAAACAGCCAATACACATTCTTTTTTCATTTTAATGCTTGTTGCTGTGCAAATACATCAACCCTTACCCTGTGGTTTGTAGCACTTCCCTGCATAAAGCAGATAGACAACAGGTTTCATTTAAGCTCTATTTTTATTCATTTTGAACTTGAACTAGGATCATATTAAAACCAGATTACAAATCATTTAAGAGCTATTAATGCTTGCCAAAAACTAACCTGTGGTTTTAAATAGGAGGAAAGTAAAATGAAAAGTAGCATTTAACTCACTGTAGAGAAGTCATGTTCCATAAATAGTGCACAACATATTTGGCATTTCAAAAAGTACTCAGCAGAATCCCATACACAAAGCGTACTCTTCATACAAATGTATGGAAGAGAAGGATTTAGAGTTTGAAATCAATTGTCTGAAATTCAAAAGTAAGCATTATTCTGGCAATATTAGCATACATTTAAACCTGTGCACAGAACCTCTTCTGAAATCATTGAGACACCTGCACAGAATTATTTGCAGAACCAGATACCACAACTCTTGAGCACTTTGAATTTTCAAAAAACTGCTTCAAATTCAATTCATACTGTAAACATTTAGATTAGAAGGATCAGTCTGGCAGATCACTTAAACCTTCCCTTGGCTTCAAGTTTGAAATTAAGTGCATACTTCAGTGATTTCACAGAGGGATTCAAGGACAGTCTTCAATGTTTAGATGGAATGGTGTGACAAGTGCAATGGTTGTGTGTGTGGAGATCAAGAGATGTACAAGCACTTCGGTTACTTGACTGGTAAGCAGACAGTACTTCCCAAAACAGATTTTTTTGTAATGAGACTTTGATTTTGGTTATTTACAACTTTGTCAGATTTTAAGCAATTGGAGCTAAAAGTGTTGATGGCAGGTGCCTGCTTCAAGCTAGGGCAAAATTCAGATAAAATCGTTTATGCTCTTCTGAAAAGGTGGTGGACAAAAATCTACTGTTATTGCTCATGTTCCTATGTTGACTACAGCATTTTTATTTGTTACTGTTACCTATTGAAGGAAAACATTCTGTGACAAAGTCTTGGATGGGGACTTGGAAATGGAAAGAATACGTTCCCTGTAATTTGCCTTTAATATTTTGCCTTTAATGCAAGAACTGCCCAAATTCAGACAAGCTCTTAATTTCTGAAAGCCCTCTGTCTGCCCTACGAGCACATGTAAGAATTTGTCAGCATAATTCTTACAGACCTTCTTGTGACTGACAACATCAGTCCCAGGCTTCAGGGGCTGAGCTGGACTTGCACTGAAGTGACCCCCTTCTATGCAGTGGCACCAGAGCTGAGAAGATGGAGAGAGTCTTCCATATTCTCAGTGCCTTCCATGTTACCACCAAGACAGTGTGAAAAGGAGGGAAAAAATGACAAAAATGTGGAAGGATCAAATAGTATATGTTGAGGAGAAAAAAGAAGGGATAAGGAAATTGAGTATTGGGATAATATAGCTAAGGAGGAATCTTACAGAAGAAATTAAAACTGTAGGTGACATCTCTCAAATGAAGGTATCTCCATTGGAGCTCAATGCCATTTGCAAAGAGGTAAGCACTACCCAGATGAGCAAAGCAAGGCACAAAAGTATCAAGTTCTGTATCATCTTGCAGGGCAGAGAGAGAAACCTCCTGAATCCCAGCCCACGACCCAGTGCTTTGGAGACAGAGAACACTGAAAGGAGGACTCCATTCAGTCATTTCACACACCTGAGCTTGACAAGGTACCTTTAAGTGGGTGACAATCAATGTGTAAAAATGGACATAAAATCTTTAAGGCCATTCACCTTTGAGAATGACAAGGCTAAGTGCTAACGTGGGTGGGGAACAGAAGGGAAAGACAGACATCCTTGGAGAGTGTTATTTTCTCTCCCCAATGACAAAGAAAGCCAATCTGAAACATTGCTCATGTGTCCTGAGGCTGTCCCTTGTAAGGTATCACACAGTCCTGCTTTCTTTCCTGTGAAACCTCTGTGTGAGGCAAGCAATGAAGATGAAAGTACCAATGGTTTGTCACAACGTTGGTCTAAGGAGGACAACCAGATTCACTTTCTCTTTCATCACATCTAACTGTGAATTATCTTGACCTTTTCCCAGGTCTGGTCAGTGTGAGAGTTAGGTATCTGTAAATTAAGCCAGATAAGGCTGAGATTACGTTGGAAAAGCATCTTCAAGCTCTCAAGAACAAGCAGCAACTCTTTCATTTAGGACAGTTTATAGGCTGCTGCTTACTTGAGAGTCTCACTGAATTCTTCAATATTAATGCAGTGTGGAACCACTAGCCATGACGAAAAATGCCAGGACTTGGCCCACCTTAAAAATGTTTTTATGTAGCAAATGGCTCTGTCTTCTTTCAAGTGAATGTAACCTTGCCAGTACTATTGGGGCACTTTACAAGTTCAAAACCATCAAAAGAAGTGTAGCTCGATGCGCTAGTTCCTGATGTCCCTTACAAGCTGGGAGATACAGAAAGTGGGTAAAGTCAAACCCAAATCAGTATGGCTTAATCCCGATTTTTAAGTCTAAGAGAAATTGTTGATTCATTGCAATCACTTACATTATTGATGGACTCTATTTAAATGTCCCCAAAGGAATAAACTGTCCAGAGTGAAATAAGTTTCCTGTTTTTTTACATAAAACTTCCCCAAAGTATCTTAACTAATAAATCTTTACAGCTACCTGCAAATTTGAAAATATTCCATCTTGTCTTGAAGACAAAGAAACTGAGGCATTTTCAAAGGCAGGTAATGTAGCATGTGAACACCTAACACCAAGAACAGAACTGAATCCTGATCCCCAACCTTGTGGACTGTGAAGTACGCCTAACTGCAAAGCAGACTATCCAGAAGAAATAACATACCTTGCACAATTACTATATTTAACTATGGGTAAAATCTCTCATTTAGGACCTTGTTTGATGATATACATGTGATGTATGAATACAGGAGAAACAGGAGTACTGATGAACATGATCTGGCTTCTGCTCCTGGTGGATAACTGCAAATGCTTCAGACTGTGTCAATGCCATGTGCCTTAAGTTTCAAAAGCCCCAAACCCCTCCTTTAGTAGCATTATTCCAAAGCTGGATGTTGGGATCTTTATTTCTGTTTAGTTATTGATTTACAGTTACTATTGCTGGAGGCTTCTCCCTCACTCCCCCCAAGACAAGGAAACATTTACAACTTCTCCTGTCTCTCTACCCTTTCTTCTTTCAGCCTGACGCCCTCTGAAATGCTACCTGACAGACTGAAGCAATCATCCTGTGAATGGTAAGTAATTTCCTTATTGACAGTCTCCCATTTACTCTGACATCTGCCAGCACTCCCTGACACTTGAATAAGCATTAAGACATTAACAGCCTGGCAAAAGTTTAAGGGTTTAAATAACAATGTTCTGTGGACTCACTACACTCACACAGGCAGCCAAAAAAACGCTTGTGCACTAAACTTTGCCATCGTTGGGGCTGGGAAAGGCTGCTGGGAGTGGTGACTTCAGAGACAGATTACCTACATGGATGAATTGCCACCTTTTGCTATTCCAGACAACAAGGCCTGGTCTTTGACCAGTGAAGCTTTGAACGTCTTTCCCTGTAACGCAATACAATTGGGATCTGGGCTACAAGAAACAGACTCACTGGTCTGGGAAGATAACAGGAAAGAGCAAACAGAAACAAAGGAAGTCTTCAGAAAAAAAACCCAAACCAAACAACAAAAAAAACAAAGCCCCAAAGAAAAACAAATAAACCACTCCTTCTGAATTTTGTAATGTTCATAAATCCTCCCTGGACTGCTGAACTTGGAGAGCTTTGAACTGCCTTTGGAGTCCAGAGTCTTGTACTGCAAGTATCATGAGAACAAAATAGTCTCCATTTTAATGGATTATAAAAATGAGAAAATGATCCTACTGTGTTTGCTTAAAGTTTATACTAGCACTTGGTTTATTTCTCGTGTGTGTGTGCCTAGCATGTAGCCAGTCTGGGGCTCTGGTATAATGGATGACCTACTAGCTTGAAAGACATTCTCTTATGTCACTTCCAGCCATACCAACCACATCAGACTATGTCATGGAGAAAATTCATCCTTTTAACCTGCAGCAGTGATGGCTCTTAGACAAACCTCAAAGCACTAGTTACAGCAAGAAGCTTCTGTACCAGATGACTTGCAGGAAACCTGGTGTGCCTCCCAGATGTTTAATAAACTTGACAGTGCCCTCTCAAAATCTTTGGCTAGAGTTCAGTCATCTCTACCCACAATCAGTGTACAAAGGGTTCAAAGACTTCACAAACCATAACTTTTGTTTTGAAGTGTGGATAAAGTATATACACACGTGTCTTTGTGCCTGCTTTTTATGAAGGGAGCTGGTATATTTTCCACCATTATGTCTTTCAAAATAGGCCTATAGTTCAACAGAAAAGACAAGGAAAATTAAGAGATGTCCTGAAAACAATGAAAATAATGCCTTTATTACTTTTAAGGTGTTAGTTCAGTTGCAGGTCAGTGAAGAAAAAGGATGATTTATTACGAATGAAAGCAGTTTGACAGCCTACATGAAAGGAATTTGGTGGGTGACCTCTGTCAAGTTCCAGGGAATGGATCCACATTTTCAAAACTGTCATCACAGCATCCAGGAACTGCATGGGGAATGGCTTTCTTATTTTGCAAGTATTTGTAAGAAGTAGAAAATCCATCCCAAACCAGAAAACAAATTTGAAATCACTCCAAAAAATACATGTTCATGAACCAATAATCACAAACATGTTTCAGACTAAAAATTTTTTTATATAGTTTTTAAAAGCTTAAATTTCAAATTCAAAATTTTATGTTATTTAAAACCTTATTTAATAAATTAACCAACATGTGAAAACAAAGGTCAGCCTTAAAAAACACACCCCACTTTTTAACATTCAGCAATAACAAAGTAGAAAATCTCAAATTTTTTTTAATTCTTCCCCCGGAAGAAGGTTATCAGATTTTTTTTTGCAAAAACTACCCTTTTTCCTAACAGTTTTCAGTTCTGCAAATTTGTCTGGTCAAGAGGGGAAAAAAAGTGTCACTGGAACATTTTCTACTCTCTCCACTTAATTGAAAGGTTGCCTGCTGTGCCCCCAGCTGTCTACTTTCAGCTTCCAGTGCAGAGGAGGATTACAAGGTTCTGTAGAATAAAGCCTTCCTGGAGCCTCCGCCCCCGCCAACGGAGCAGCTACTATACCCGAAGCAAGAAAAATAGCTGGCGCTCAACCTTTAGCCCCATTTTAGCATGGTGTATGTCTCCCAGAAAGCAACAGTTCCTGAGCTCATAGACTGCAGGAGGTACTGTTCACCAGGCAGGACATTCAAGGCAGAAAACAACACTAAGCAAAACAAAACCTTCTCCCGCTACAGGTAGAAGCCCTGGCTATGTATCTGTCTATTTGGATAGACAGATACATGCACAAATCTGCTAAGACTTTCATTTCCTGCACAAATCTTGCAAGACTTTAATTTCCTGAAAAAAAAAAACAACAGTGGGGCAGAAGATAGAAACTTACTATGTTTTTTCTGCTGTTATTCTCTGTAACTGCAAAGACTTGCCATTGGATTAATACTTTTGATGGGCAGAAAATGAACACACAAAAGTCTCAAAGGAAACAATGCAGACAGTAGCTTATACTGACATCATTTGACTCTACAGTGTTTCATTCTATTAAGCAAGTAACAGTTATTTGAAAACTGTTTAAATGTTACTTCATGCAACAGAAATAGCTTCAAAACAGCCATTCTTGAAACAGAATAAATAGTGAACACTTCAATTCTTGTCTAAATATGGTTTAGCAGGCGTACTTGTACACCCATGGTAGGCTGCAACTCTCGTCTGCTGTGTCAGTTCACTAGCTTTCAATGGCAGTTTGCTTTTTCCCTCTCTTACAGCATAATAGAAAGGAAAGGCACTCTGCCAGAAACCAAGATTCGGATTCTGCAAACTGTTATGCACACACTCCACATTAAAAGGAGCTGACCTGAGAGAGTATCATTAAACATTTACACAGTACTTCAGACAGAGCACATGAGTACAGGTATGTAGGACACAGGCTGAAAGGAGGGACGTTTACACTAAAATATTGCAATTTCTTCCTCAGATTTACAATAGTGTTTACATAGTATTGCTTTATTGTCATCTACTTAGCAGAGCGGTACTACTTTATCAGAGCATAACCTCAGCCAAGTAAGATGTTTCTCATCACCTCTGACTTTAATGCTGAGATGAACACCACTGCACAACAGGCAATTAGGGGAAATTAATCAGAAGACTAATTATATTTTTTTTCTTGTACCTAAACAATGATACAGCCACAGGGTCAGAATTAAGAAACACAACAATAGTTAAATGCAGAAGTTATTACGAAAGGATCTGAAAACAAGCCTCTGGAAATCAGCAGTGCCACAATTTCCAGTCTTCTGGGTTATTGGGGTAACACTGTACTCACCTTTCATATTGCAACAAAAGCCAGAATTGTCCTGCTGTTTTTCACAGCAGTTCAATTTGCCAGCTCCAAAGATTTTATCAGAAAAGTTATAGCATGAAAATATTTGCTTCCTTGCATTGAAAGAAATTTTATAAAGCAAAAATCTAAGGTTTTTTCATTTGGTTTTACCTAAGTTTCACAGCTATAGGAAGAAGCGCATATATAGGACCCAAATGTATTTTTAAGGCTCAAAAAAGCATGTAAAAATAACCCTATTTTTACATCAAGGTATTTCAGCTTATCTGTCAATTGTTTGGGAGAAAGAAGAGGCAGAGGGGGAGGTTCTAGGTGTTACCCACGGCACCGTCATATCTCTCACAACCTATGTAGTAAGCCTTGGTTTAGGCACAGGAAAGCGCAGCTGGCAAAACACATCTACTCTGGTTTGTTTCGGATTGTGTGGGAAAAAGATTTTGTGATTTTTTTTTAAGTGATTTCTATTTCATATTTCAAAGTAAAGCAAATATTTTCACAAAATAATTTCCATTTGCTTCCAGCTAGAGAATTTCAATACAACATTGATTTTTACCCACTAGACACGTAGTCAACTATATATCATCATAACTCCCTGTTTCTGAAGAATGAGCATGAATTTTTTTTCTTGATCAAGAGCCTGGCCTATACCTTCCTTTTTCCAGCATAGGGGAGAATTTCCCTACATTCAGATTAAGACAGAAGAAATTAAGATATATGTACAGATTTCTGAGGATAATCTATGCAAGATAGTACTTCCTCTACAAAATTAATAAACATTCTTTCAGGACAGGATTAATTTAACATTAGGCTTATATGCAATTCACAATGCCAAATGAGCAGGTGGCATTCTATATAGTCATGCAAAAGTTTCTGCCTCTCTTGACAAACACAAATATTTGATGTGATCAAAGTCGAAAGGGTTTTTTCGTTTGCTGAACAGTCAACACTGGCTCCCATTTCCAAGGTCTCTTTCGTTTTTCTTCCTCTGTCTGTGTACGGGCAGGGACATACAGGCCTTGTTTCGTGTTACTTGCTCACACAGATTAGAGGTTATCCTTAAAAGTATTCTGACTGAAGCAGCGCAAAGCTTGAAGAAGGTTCTCACTTCTTAAGAAATGCCCTCAAATATTATGCTTTGGGAAAAGGAAGGAGGGAGGGCATTTGGATAAACAAGGGTGGACTGGCTAAAAAAGAAGTCCAGCCACAAAAGCAACAACAAAACACCAGGCTGCAGAAGATAATTAATGGAGACTGCAGTTCCTAAGAGGAAATCAGAGGTCATTATGTACAGTTTTCACCAAACAATTTTATTGTGGTTTAAGCTCTGTACAGCTGTGCTGTAATTAAACAGGAAGAATGTCAGCAAGGAACAGTGTGAAATCCACGTGCATGAAAGTCTGCTAGAAGTCTCTGGGTCGCCCACATAGAAAAACCCCAAGCTTGTACTGAGTAGCTTCAAAAGCAAGGGCAGGTAGGTGATTACATACTGTTTTCCTATAGTATATAGCGGACTCCAGTTTTAGAAACATCATGGACCTTGTCCACTCTGCAGAGGATATAAATCAGAACTGCAGAAAAACACAACTGAATGACATGTGTCTGTCAGGAAACATGGATAAAGGGAAAGATGTTTCATGAAACCTTGGAGATAATGTTGCCAATGGGTATTGATAGCTCTAATGAACTAGAGAGCAAGGAGCAAAGTTCTTTTCCTGGTTCTGTCACTGGTGCTTTCTGTATCTGTATGTGCATCATTTCCCTTCTATGCTCCCATTTCCCTTTTTCCGTTTCCTACAGGATAAGTCCTTCAGTGCAAAACCAGCTGATTTCTATGTAGCTGTCAGACAATCCACAGCTTCAAAGTAAGGGCATCATCATGCACACAGAGTTCGGTGTGCTTTCAAAAAAATAGAACCAGAAATGAAAAACACTTCCCAAACCAGTTTCTAACAGTCAGGAGAACGTTTATAAGCATCCTTTACAACTGCAACCATCAGACTTCACAGCATCAAGACAAGCTGCAGATGAGTCCTATGAGCAGTAGGACACAGCCTCTTGAAATAAAAACAATGCTAGCAAAGCAGGGTGGTGGTTATATCATCAGTGAATGACCACCCCAGTAGTTTTCATTATTTAACTTGATTAGAGAAGGAACTTGCTCTGGATTCTGGTATTCTACAATGCCATGGAGTTTGAGGTGAAAACCACACAATTCATATTTCAATAAACATCAGGGAAAAGAACATCCTATGACTATTAGAAAATGAACCTACTGGGTTGAGCCCTATGGGATTTCTTTCCAGAAGTGTTTACCAACAGACCTCCCCTTCACTCTACAGAATAGATTCTGTTTTCATTTACCTGCACACAACCTCTGCTACAACACTTACAGCTTTCCCATTGTGAGTCTTGAAGGCATGCAAGTGATGCGCATAAAGGGGAATAGAATTTGTCCTTCTGTATTGCTGAATGACATAATATGGGCCCATTTGGACTGAGATATCAGTCATTGAAGGGTGAACTCTTGGTGACACTTATTTTTAGAGGCCATTTCAAAGAAGACACAGGTGTGAAGAATTCTGATAGCCTGGAAGCTAGAACCAGTAGTAAGATGTAAAGAAATTCAACTGGTGTTAAAACTGATAACTAAGTCCTGGGTGTGAAAGAATATTCCCTCCTCCTCCACCTTCCATATTTTTTCCTATGTACTAGCATCACCATGAGTGGAAGAGAAACTTCAAACTCAAAACATTGACAAGTAGAAGAGCCTTTTGTTGTAGGAGCCTGTAACTTTAAATGGCAGCCAGTGCTGATGATATAAAAATTACTTCAGAGAGCCAATATGTGGACAAAGGCATTATTTAATGTGGCTGCCAGAAAGCCCTTCATAAAAATTCACAACTCCAGCAGCTGGTCCTAGTTGGCATGAGACTTCTTGTGTGTTCTTCTACGGAAGGCAGAAAAACCACAATCATACTCCATGTCTCATCAAAAGAGCTGTGCCTTATTTTAACTAAATTGAACACGGAAAGGCTCCCATCACCACCCATTACAGAGATGGCTTTTCCATCACCTACGGCTCAGGAGCATCATTCTGTTCTGCTCTGTCCTTCATAGGATCAGGCAGTAATGGGCTTTAAACATTATGATCAGACCCAGCAAAAGCAACCCGGAAAGCTTTAGGGGTTTTGCTTCATTCATCTAAAGGAACAAAATCCCCAAAGGGGCACTGCTACTCGTATTGATTTCTTAAAAATTGCTCAAAATTTTTACTCAACAGTAAGAACAAATCTTTACTGGGGAATATAAAAATCATACCGTATGGTGGTACGCAAATAGTTCCTTTCTGGTCAAGGCCTTACAAACATTTCTTTTTATACCACTCTGAAGCTGTTAAATTGATCTGCTTTAAAGGGGAGATAAAAATACCCAAGTGAAGCAGAGGGAGATAATTTCCCAAATTGCCTTACTCAAACAATGAGAAATAGGTGATAAAGTTTAAAGTTTAATCCAGCACATTAACCAGCCCACCTCTCCAAACACTCTCTAGAGATCACAACTCACTATTAACACAGTCAGAAACTAATAATCTATAGGGGAAATGAAGCCCATGGTTCCCACACCCTTCTCCTTCAGAGGTGGACAGCTGGGTCCTGGCAGCAGCAGTCACTGAGGGTGCCTAGTTGCTTCCTCAGAAACACACCGCTCAAGAAATCATTACTCTCTTAGCTGGAGCTCTCAGAAGTAGGTATCTCTATCAGGAAAACACCTATCTGTGAATCATTTAAGCATTTTTAAGCTCTGGTCTTCTAATGCTGAGGCTGACTTGCTAATCACAAGGTCATCTTCCCTTCCACAGACAAAGTCACAGACCTCAAACTGCTGAACACAATAGCCTAGCTCAAGACAAGGACCACGAGTTTCTACAACACCACCTGATAACGGGTAACTTATTACTCACAGAAGGCAGGCAAAATTCCTGGTAGTTTTCCTTCTGCCACATATGTGCATTTCCAAATCTGGCTTGCATCCAGTATGTGAGTTTACCACACTGCCTTGGATAACATGATTCTCTCCATACAATTCCCTGTCCCTTCTTCCATCACTAGCACATCTGTTGAACAGCTACTAGTGCATTTCTGAAAATCACTTTCCTGGCATTCCATTGTTTTATTGGAAAGTGCAACTGAAGCAGAAAGAAAAATAACGCAACACAACAGGAGAGCTCTTCGTTTTCAATTCAGTAGCTGGCAGGCCAAAAAAAGTTGCTTGAATCAGTAGGGGTTTCCTAGCTGAGAACTGGCTTCTGACTGGAAGCTGTGTTGCTGGAGTACAGAAGGTCTGGAAGACTAGAAAAGTTTTGTTTTGCCCTCCCAAACAGCCCTTTCCTCCATGGTTCTCATGTGCCTTTTTAATAGGAGAGATTTGTAACCCATGGAGAGCAATTTACTCCTGTTTACAGCAGCATTAAAATTCAAGAAGACAGACACTTTTAGAGAAGGTTTGCTATAATTATGAGATTGCTTTCTCCCCCTCTAGTTTCTGGCATTGCTGTAACAATGACTATTACTTTTAATATTGAGATACTGAACAATAAATTTCCCATCTCTCAAAGTGCTTTCAACAGACAAAATGCAGTAATTTAAAGAACTTACCATGCTGGAATTTAGAAAACAACATGGGAAAATAAAAAATCCTTTCAATTGATATTTTACCATTTGTTAAGTCTAGAATAACTATAATGATGAGAGATTCAGCATAATATTAATGATTATTATTTTACTGATGTCAGTGTTTCTGATTTTTAGGACATCACTGGTCATTCAGCTACTGTTTCAGAAACAAGAAAAGTCTTCAGAGAATCACAGAATGTTAGGGATTGGAAGGGACCTCGAAAGATCATCTAGTCCAATCCCCCTGCTGGGGCAGGATTGCCTAGACCATATCACACAGGAACGCGTCCAGGTGGGTTTTGAATGTCTCCAGAGAAGGAGACTCCACAACCTCTCTGGGCAGCCTGTTCCAGTGTTCAGTCACCCTTACCGTAAAGAAGTTTTTCCTCATATTTATGTGGAACCTCCTGTGTTCCAGCTTGCACCCATTGCCCCTTGTCCTGTCAAGGGATGTCACTGAGAAGAGCCTGGCTCCATCCTCTTGACACTTGCCCTTTACATATTTATAAACATTAATGAGGTCACCCCTCAGTCTCCTCTTCTCCAAGCTAAAGAGACCCAGCTCCCTCAGCCTCTCCTCAGAAGGGAGATGTTCCACTCCCTTAATCATCTTTGTGGGTCTGCGCTGGACTCTCTCTAGCAGTTCCCTGTCCTTCTTGAACTGAGGGGCCCAGAACTGGACACAATATTCCAGATGCGGCCTCACCAGGGCAGAGTAGAGGGGGAGGAGAACCTCTCTTGACCTGCTGACCACACCCCTTCTAATACACCCCAGGATGCCATTGGCCTTCTTGGCCACAAGGGCACACTGCTGGCTCATGGTCATCCTGTTGTCCACTAGGACCCCCAGGTCCCTTTCCCCTACGCTGTTCTCCAACAGCTCTGTCCCCAACTTGTACTGGTACATGGGGTTGTTCTTGCCCAGATGCAGGACTCTACACTTGCCCTTGTTATATTTCATTAAATTTCTCCCCGCCCAACTCTCCAGCCTGTCCAGGTCCCTCTGAATGGCTGCGCAGCCTTCCGGCGCATCAGCCACTCCTCCCAGTTTTGTGTCATCAGCGAACTTGCTGACAGTGCACTCTAATCCCTCATCCAAGTCATTAATGAATATGTTGAATAGAACTGGTCCCAGAACCGACCCTTGCGGGACTCCGCTAGACACAGACCTCCAACTGGACTCTGTCCCATTGACCACCACTCTCTGGCTTCTTTCCTTCAGCCAGTTCACAATCCACCTCACTACCCGATCATCCAGACCACACTTCCTCAGTTTAGCTGCGAGGATGCTGTGGGAGACCGTGTCAAACGCTTTACTGAAATCGAGATAGACCACATCCACAGCTTTACCATCATCTATCCACCGGGTAACATCCTCATGAAAGGCTATCAAGTTGGTTGAGCATGACTTCCCGTTGGTGAAGCCATGCTGAGTGCCCCTAATGATCCCCCTATCCTTGATGTGCCTAGAGACAGCACCAAGAACAAGTTGTTCCATCACCTTTCTGGGGATGGAGGTGAGGCTGACCGGTCTATAGTTACCCGGGTCCTCCTTCTTGCCCTTTTTGAAGACTGGAGTGACATTCGCTTTCCTCCAGTCCTCAGGCACCTCTCCCGTTGCCCACGACTTAGCAAAGATGATGGAGAGTGGCCTAGCAATGACTTCCGCCAGCTCCCTCAGCACCCACGGGTGCATCCCATCAGGGCCCATGGATTTATGGACATCCAGGTTGCTTAATTGGTCCCTGACCCAGCCCTTATCTACCAAGACAGATTCCTCCTCTATCCTGACTTCTTCTGAGGCCTCAGGGGTCCGGGGCTCCTCAGGACAGCCTCCAGCAGTATAGACAGAGGCAAAGAAGGCATTCAGTAACTCCGCCTTCTTTTTATCCTCTGTCTCCAGGACCCCCACCTCATTCATCAGTGGGCCTACATTGCCTCTAGTGTTGGCTTTACCTGCAATGTATTTGAAGAAGCCCTTTCTGTTGTCCTTGACCTCTCTTGCAAGGTTTAATTCCAAGGAGGCCTTAGCTTTCCTAGTTGCCTCCCTACATCCTCTGACAACAGACTTATATTCCTCCCAAGTGGCCAGCCCCTCCTTCCATGATCTGTACACCCTCTTCTTCCACTTGAGTTTGCCCAGCAGTTCCCTGTTCAACCATGCAGGTCTCCTGGTACCCTTCCTTGACTTCCTGCCTGTTGGGATGCTCTGATCTTGAGCTCGGAAGAAGCAGTCCTTGAATGCTAACCAACTCTCTTGGGCCCCCTTACCTTCTAGTACCCTGTCCCATGGGATTTCCCCTAGCAATTGCTTGAAAAGGCCAAAGTTGGCCCTCCTGAAGTTCAGGGTTGTGATTCTGCCAGCTATTCTGTTCCTGTCACATGAGATCCTGAACTCTACCATCTCATGGTCGCTACAACCAAGGCTGCCCTCAACCTTCACCTCTTCCACCAGACCCTCCTTGTTAGTGAGGATAAGATCCAGCAGCGCTCCTCTCCTAGTTGGCTCATCCACCATTTGCATCAGAAAGTTATCATCAACACACTGGAGGAACCTCCTGGACTGGGGATGGCTGGCTGAGTAGGCCTCCCAGCAAATGTCAGGGTAGTTGAAATCCCCCACAACAACCAGGCCCTGTAATTGCGAGACTGCTCTCAGCTGCCTGTAGAAGGCCTCATCACCCTCCTCATCCTGATCCGGTGGCCTGTAATAGACACCCACAACAGTATCACCCCTTCCAGCCTGCCCCTTAATTCGCACCCACAAACTCTCAGCTCGCTCCTGATCCGCCCCTGGACAGAACTCAATACATTCTAGCTGCTCACTCACATAAAGAGCAACTCCACCACCTCTCCTTAGCGGCCTGTCTTTCCTGAACAAGACATAGCCATCCATGACCACATTCCAGTCATGCGAGGCATCCCACCAAGTCTCTGTAATTGCCACTAGATCATAGCCCCCCGACTGAACACGGATTTCTAACTCCTCCTGTTTATTCCCCATGCTGCGTGCATTGGTGTACAGGCATTTCAGGGAGCGAGCTGAGCACACCGATTTCACCCCAGGGGGATGGGAGGCCTCCTGGTCTACCTCAACACTAGAGCGTTGCCCCAGTGGTGCAAGCCCAGCTACTACCCCATCCCCCTTCGAATCTTCGAGTCTTGTTATACTACAGAAAATATACAGCACTACGTATGGTGGACTTCCATGGAGTTATTTTCATTGAAACACGATAGCTTATTCAAAAGCAATTTTTAAAAGATAATCTGCTGGCTGGGTTTTTGTCAAAGCTTTCTTTAATTGATCATACTTAAAAACATTTTTATTTGCAGTAATTTTTTTTTGTGAAAATGGTAATAAGGACAATGAAATTTCAAGTTACATAGATTTTTCTGAGTTTATAAATCATGCAGCACATGAAAAAATGATACTATTCAGATTGTTCTAGAATAATAGAAGTAACTTCAAAAACTGCAGTCTTCTTGTATGTTATCTTTTTTCAGTAGCTCTAAATGGAGTTAACTGGTTTTCTGTGGCATATGCAACTAGGCAAAGAGAGGTGCAGGGGCTTGTAAAATGCAGTATTCTTTGGGAAATATTTTTTATTAATATGCACTACAACATAAAATTTGGCTACTACTCCACCAAGTATCAGCAGAGTTAGGTAACATTTTTCTGAGAAAGCTCCAAAGTGAAACCAAAGTCTCAACCCTCCCCTGTCTCATGCCTTGCAAAGTCATTACTGCCTTTGCAAAGCAGACAGATAAACCACTTCTTAAGCACAAAAAATTGAGGATGAGAGTTCTGAAGCTACCACAAAAAGTTACATCACCTTATAAAGCTATAGGGTATGCCACAACAGAATGCTGAGTCCTTCACATACAACTATCTCCCATGTGCAAGAAGGGAACTCTGGAATTCCTGGCTACAATTGTACCACGGAATAGAAAAGGTGATTTCTCTGCTTCTAGTGGGATAATGCTCTCCAGCTGTTTCCTGAGACCATATGTAGCCCTGCAGACGTAGTGAGAGAGAAAAAGCAAGGAAAAGCAACAATAGGAAGGAGCTGCATCTTGACTAGAAGTGAGGTGTTTACATTCTGTGGCAATCAATTATCTTTCCTCAACCAAAATGGCCTGTAGTCTGCAGAACACACTGGGGAAGGTTTCTGGCTAAGGGATTATATGAAGGCTTCAGTGCGGTTAGATGGACCTCCTAGAGAGATGGAGCCAAATCCCTGCTTCTGAGGGACAAGGATCTGTGTGAAAGACATGCTGGGTCTCTCTAATGCGCAGCTCAATCTGCCCACATTTAAGCAGATTTCTTTCTCTTACTCTTTGTTATGACATGTGGATCCAATCTGTGTCCTGATCCCTTCTGGATATCACATACTTGCTTTGCTTGAGTTTTACCATCCCACCACACACTTCCTTTGAAAGCCTGCCTCCCTCTCCATCGTTCACTTCCTTCAGTTTAATAGTTCCCAAACTCTGTCTGTGTTCTGGGCACAAAGGGGAAGTTTTATTCCTGCAACCCAGATCAGACTGAACAGCACACTCTCTTTGCCACTGTGATACTGCAACATTGGTTGTCTCCCAGAATGTAATGTATGGTGGGGCTTAATGGCTCTAAGTCCTGTCATTAATGCTTTATAGACTTCGCACTCAACCTCAGGCATGAATATTGTCCTTTAGCTAAGGCTGGTTTCTTCAGTAATGCCAAAGGGTCAATCTGGACATGCAGGAAATGGAACAATACCTGGGACATGAACTTGCTTTTCTAGCAGTCACACCCAGAGCCATGAGCTCTGATGGGTTTTGTTTTGCCCAGTCTCAACACCTCCCAGCCCTGCTTGGGGTGGGCATGGCAAACTGCTTTGTTAGTGACAGTCCACATATGTCAGCACCAGGGTGAACTGTGCTTTCCCCCGAGGTACTGGCTCAGTTTCTTTCCAGTCTTCAGTCAGTGATTGCCTCCCAATAACCCCGGTAAGTTCCATGTTAGCTGCCTTCACCACAAGTAACTGCTGCTGCTATTCATAGCAGAAAGAGGAATTGATGAAATAGCACACTGGTTACAAAATACTGGTTACAAAATACTCTGTAGAAAGTGATGTAAAAAATTTGCTGGACAGCACAAAGGCGACTTTCAAAATTTTACTGGGCAAAAAAACCCCCCCACCACCCAACAACCTCATTTACCCCTGTGAGCTTAAAGCTACATTTGCCAACATATGGGCTAGATACAGATTGTCACATGTAGGCTTTAAGGTGCTTTAGCGAGTTCTCCAGCTAGGAACGGGTGCTTCTTTCTTATGCCCCTTCAAGTAACACATGGGTTTCAAAGAAAATTCAGTGGAGTTTGCAGACCTCACTCTTGTAGCTATGTCTAGTGAGACACTATAGGGAAACCCATCTGTGCTGACTCTCAGGTTCCCTTTGTTTTGTGCTGCAACTACCATCGTGACAGTAACTACCACAGTGCCGAATAGAGCTCCTATTTTGAAGTCGATGTAGGCTCCATCTATCCTTAGAACTCTTGAGGTGTAATCAGGCTTCCAGAAATTTAAAGAGTAAATTCAGGAGTTAACTGCTTTGCATACATCCAAAACTCTCCAATGCTGTTTAGGACTGAAGTACAGCAACAACTTCTCATACTCTTTACTCCCCAACTTATTTTTCAGAGTTCACCTGTGACAGCTAACTAGATTTAGTAAAAGTGCACATAAGTATCTGAGGAGGCTTCATAAGTCTTGGCATGATGTGTGAACTGATGGCAATTGAATTATGGATCCTCACCTCTCAAGGAGGGGTTTCAAACTGGGAAGTGCAACCTGATGAACGAAACTCAGACCTACAGACTATCCGATCCTGTCAGATCCATCTGGCTTACAGGCATGTAAATCCAGTGATCAAATAAAAAATATCCAGCTTAGAAAGAGTATTCTTTAGTTCTTATTCCTGCTATACTTAGTGTTTCCCAGGCTCTCCTTCCTAGCACATCTGATGGGCAGGTATTCTTTTTCATCTGTCTTATTACAAACGCAGGTACCTCTTTTCCTGCCTTTGAAAGGAAAAGAGATGAGAGGTTTGTTTTTCTTTCCTCAAAGCAGAGACCACTAAACAGATTGTAAACAATGCAAAGTTTATGAGAAAATTAAATTTAATCAAAATTGAGTGGTCTAAACTCTGAAATAAACTAAGTTATATAACTCAAAAAATTACATTCTGCATCCTTACCCCAGGGATATTTTTGTCTTTTTCCCATCACTTCATGCTGACATTCATTGCATTACCACTATCATCAGAGAGCTTCTTTATCTAGACAGTCCCTTGCTGTCCATATTTTTCTTCTCGAGTAGACCTAGATCAGTCCAGCGATCAGCAAGTTCATTGGAGCGAGTTCACTCCAATAATTTCGGGGGCAAAAGTCCTGGGTGAGTCTCATCACCAGAAAATCATTCATCATTTTATGTTGTCTGCTGTATATTGAGCAACCACATAAAAGACAGTACTGAAAGACCTTTATCTCTGCAGCTCATATAGCCAAATACAAATTGGGATGAAAACAGCTTACTCATGAGGGTAAATGAACTGTAAGTTACAAGAAGAAATTCCCAAGAAAAGAACTGATGGCAAACAGAGCCACTGTCGGCCTGTGCTCACATGTTACAGGTGGCAGGCGAGCCCCCTCCTTGCCTACCTCGACTTCCCAGATGCCTCTGTACAACAGGTACGAGGCTCTGGATGTGGAAGGCCAGTCAATGGATGATGTGGATGCTCCATCTACACCAGAGGTGTTGCCAAGGTCAGAAAGGCCTACCCTCCCATATCAAGACCACGTCCACAAGGAAGAAAAGATGGGTTATAGTTGTAGGTGACTCCCTTCTGAGGGGAACAGATGGTCCAATATGCCAAACAGATCCTCCTCTTAGGGATGTCTGCTGCCTCCCTCAGGCCCAGGTTAAGGACATCACTAGGAAACTTCCTAGCCTGGTACGGCCTTTGGACCCGTTATTGCTCTTCCATGTGGGTGGTGATGAAGCCATAAAGCATAGTCCAATGGCAATCAAAAGAGACTTCAGGGCCTTAGGATGGTTGGTAAGGGAATCTGGAGCACAGGTGATTTTTTTCCTCTATTCTTCCAGTTGCAGGCAGTGACATTGGAAGAAACAGACAGAGCCAGACTATTAATAGATAGTTCCATGGCTGGTGTCACCATCACAATTTTGGATTTTTTGATAATGGTCTACATGGCACCAGGCCTGCTGATATTAGATGGGATTCAGCTTTCTCAAAGGTGGAAAAGACTCTTTGCTCATGAGCTAGCAGGGCTCATTGACAGAGCTTTAAACTAGACTTGAAGTGGGAAGGGGATAATATCAGGCTTGTCCACGACAAGCTGTGGGACGACATGACAAAGTTAGAGGGAGAGGGTGTTAGCAAGGCCCTCAGCCTGTTACTCTGAGACACGCTGGGTATACTGGAGCACACTTGAAATCTTACATAGACAAGCCAGGGGCTCCTGAGGTAATAGGAGCCAACAGGGAAACACCGGTGAAATACCTCAAAGGAATTAAGGTGTATTCCTCTAGGAAGGTGACACGGCCAACAGCCCAGCTGAAGTGCCTCTACACCAATGCATGCAGCATGGGAAACAAACAACAGGAGTTGGAAGCTACCATGCTGCTAGAAAGCTATGACCTAGTTGCTATTACTGAAACTTGGTGGGACTAATCCCATGACTGGAGTGCAGCTATCAATGGCTACAGGCTGTTCAGAAGGGACAGGCGGGGAAGGAGGGGCAGATGGGTTGCCCTCTACATCAAGAAATGGATAGATTGTGAAGCACTGTCTCTGAAGAATAGCCACAAGCAGGTTGAAAGCTTATGGATAAGAATTAGAGACCAAGGCAACAAAGGGAACCTTGTGGTTGGTGTTTACTACAGGCTGCTTGATCAAGGGGAGCCTACTGACAAAACCTTCTTACTCCAGCTACAGGAGGCATCGTGCTTGCAGGCTCTCATCCTGTTGGGGGACTTCAACCACCCTGACATCTGATGGAAAAGTAGCATAGTGAGCTGTAGGCGATCCAGGAGACTCCGGGAGTATATTGAGGATAACTTCTTAAGGCACATAACAGACAGCTCTACCAGAGGGGATGCAATACTGGACCTGATGGTCACCAATGCAAGCGAGATAATTGTTGACAACAAGACTGGAGGCAGCCTGGGCTGCAGTGATCATGCACTGGTGGAGTTCACAGTCCTGAGGGATATGGGTCAGGTGAAGAGTAAAGTCAGGACCCTGAATTTTAGGAAAGCAAACTTGCAGTTGTTCAAAGAGTTAGTCAATGGGACCCCCTGGGAAACTGCCCTCAGGAACAAGGAAGAAGAACAGAGCTGGCAAATCTTTAAGGACACTTTCCATAGAGCACAAGAGCTCTAGATCCCCAGGTGTAAGAAATCAGGAAAGGAAGGCAAGAGACTGGCATGTATATGTCAAGACCTGCTGGTCAAACTAAAGTGCAAGAAGGAAATGTACAGGGACAGGTATCCTGGGAAGAGTATAGGGACGCTGCCCGGTTGTGTAGGGATGGGGTCAGGAAGGCCAAGGCAAGGCTGGAGCTGAACTATGCAAAGGAAGCAAAGAAAGGCTTCTACAGGTATGTCAGCCAGAAAAGGAAGGTCAAAGAAAGCATACCGCCCCGAAGAGCAAGACTAGCAAACTGGTAACAACGGACGAGGAGAACGCTGAGGTACTCAACAACTTTTTTGCCTCAGCCTTCACTGGCAACCTCTCTTCCCACACCTCTCGAATGGATGGACTGCAAGACAGGGACTGGGGGAGCAAAGTCCCTCCCACTGTAAGAGAAGATCAGGTTCGTGACCATCTGAGAAACCTGAACATACAGAAGTCTATCAGACCTGATGAGATGCATCCCAGAGTCCTGAGGGAATTGGCTGATGTAGTTGCCAAGCCACTCTCCATGATATTTGAAAAGTCATGGCAGTCAGGTGAAGTCACCAGTGACTGGAAAAAGGGAAACATTGCCCATTTTAAAATCGTGTAGAAAGGAGGACCCTGGGAACTACCAGCCTGTCAGCCTCACTTCTGTGCCTGGGAAGATCATGGAACAGATCCTTCTAGAAGCTATGCTAAGGCACATGGAGGACAGGGAGGTGATTCAAGACAGACAGCATGGCTTCACCAAGGGCAAGTCCTGCCTGACCAACCTAATGACCTTCTATCATGGAGTGACTACATCAGTGGACAATGAAAGAGCTATGGATGTCATCTATCTGGACTTCTGTAAGGCCTTAGACATGGACCCCCACAATAACTTCTCTCTAAATTGGAGAGATATAGATTTGATGGATGGACTGTTTGGTGGATGAGGAATTGGCTGGATGGTTGCATCCAGAGGGTAGTGGTCAACAGCTCAATGTCCAGATGGAGATCAGTGATAAGCAGTGTGCCTCAGGGGTTCGTATTGGGATCAGTACTGTTTGATATCTTCATCAATGACAAACAGTGGCATCGAGTGCACCCTCAGCAAGTTTGCTGATGACACCAAGCTGAGTGGTGCAGTTGACACGCCTGCGGGATGGGATGCCATCCAGAGGGACCCAGACAAGCTCAAGAAGTGGGCCCATGTGAACATCATGAGGTTCAACAAGGCCAAGTGCAAGGTCCTGCACGTGGGTTGGGGCAACATCTGGAATCAATACAAGCTGGGGGATGAAGGGATTGAGAGCAGCCCTGAGGAGAAGGACTTGGGGGTACTGGTGGATGAAAAGCTGGACTTTAGCAGACAATGTGCGCTCGCAGCCCAGAAAGCCAACCATATTCTGGGCTGCATCAAAAGAAACACGGCCAGCAGCTCGAGGGAGGTGATTCTGCCATCTACTCTGCTCTGGTGAGACCCCACCTGCAATACTATGTCCAGCTCTGGAGTCCTCAGTACAGGAAAGACATATACCTGTTGGAGTGGGTCCAGAGGGCCACAAAATGATCAGAGGGATGGAACACCTCTCCTATGAGGGCAGGCTGAGACAGTTGGGGTTGTTCAGCCTGGAGAAGAGAAGGCTCTGGGGAGAACTTATTGCAGCCTTTCAATACTTAAAGGGAGCTTACAAGAAAGATGGGGACAGAGTTTTTAGTAGGGCCTGTAGCGATAGGACAAGGGTAATGTTTTTAAACTAAAAGAGGGTAGATTTAGACTAGATATAAGGAAGAAATTTTTTACAATGAGGGTGGTGAAACACTGGAACAGGTTGCCCAGAGAGGTGGTAGATGTCCCATCCCTGGAAGTGTTCAAGGTCAGGTTGGATGGGGCTCTGAGCAACCTGATCTATTTGAAGAAGTTTTGGACTAAATGACCTTTAAAAGGTCGCTTCCAACTCAAACTATTCTATGATTCTACAATTCTATGTCATACAGTCTCCTCTGCTGAGATTTAGCTCAAGTGGCTGGAACAACTGTTAAAAAATCCAGTAGGTGACAGGGGATCGATGCAACTTCTGAAACAGAATCTTCAAGAGCACTCGCCACCTGCCCATCTTCATGCTAACAGAGTCAATGAAAGCATCACTACAGTAAGGCTAACTACCTGCCCCTGAAAGTCCTATACACAACACATACCTTCCTAACCATACCAATTCAAATACAACACAAAGTGTTGTAAAGCTCACCTGGATTGTAATGAGTTGAGCACATTTGAGCACATCACTAAGAAGCTGCGGTGAAAAGGTTGTGTGTGACATGAGAGGTTTTCAGGATTCACCAGATATATCTCAAAGGCAAAAAAACAAAGGTGTCAATTAATGATATGCTCCAAAAGCTTGCACGTAAGGTGCTATTCACAAACACGAATATAAACGTGCTGCCCAAAAGCATCTATTCATCCTAAAAAGCATTTTATCAACACAGCATTAGCCCAAGTTACCCACACATAGTAACATCTCAAGAATTAACCCAGGTGGCAGCGTACTCATTTTGTGCAACACTGAGCTGCACACAGTGGCTGTATTCCCACTGCACAGATATCACTGAAGCAGTGACCAGCCTTCAAACTTTTTTTAACAGTAGGCCTGCTAGCACCCTCCGGATGAAGGAAAGGATTTTTTTTTTCTGCATGGCAAGAGCAGAGCCAGAGGCCACACTCAAGGCAGCATTGCAATAAGGACAAATCCTACATCTGCTAATAATTAAGTTCCACAAAATCATTCAGTGATATTGCCTTGGAAATGTCAGACTTTCAAGTAATTTCATAGCATCCATCCCTTCTTCCAATGTTTGCCCCACTTAGTTGTTGAACTGTGAGTCACAACAACTTGAACACAGAAGGGGAAAAAAGGTTACTTACTTTCACTGTAAATAGATGTAGAGACAAAATAATGAACTACTATCACTCAAAGTCTGCTTTCAGTTCTGCCACTGAAAACTAGTAAAGATAAAACAAATTTAGGATGGTATTAATTGAAAGAAGATTTTTTCCGTTCTGTTCCTTTTGCATAAACATGGAGTTGATCAATCAGTCAAGTAGTCTGGGGGTAGCTGAGAGACTCAAGAATCCTATTTCAAGGAAGTCCCTGAGAAAGACTGCCACATGAAAAAGGGTGATGTTCTCCTTTGCTTCCAATCAAGTCTGGTGTTCAGATTTTGTTTGAGGTCTTCTATGTCTTGTAAATCACCCTTCTTCATAACTACTGGACCTGATGCTGATGGTGGGGAAATCTCAGAGCTGAACATTTTAGAATCAATCAAGGAAATGTTTTGTCAGTTGTTCACATTTCTGACACTTTTAAATGCAAACAGAAGTCACACAGCTCGTTTAATGTGATAGCCTTCATCTTTCAGAGCACCACCTTATTTACAACTCTTCACGTGACTATCGGAATACTCATTATTAATTTTATTTAATAAAATTTTATTAATTTTTCTCTCCAAGCATAGAATTCAGCCTTTCTGTAGTGGCTGAAATGAAGGAGAGTATTCTAAACGCATCAGCGTTTCCACACGAATTTGCCTCTTAGCCTCTAAAGACACCGTTGCTAGCTTTTATGGAACGGGGCCATGACACGTCCTTTTGCTTTCAAAGAGAAGCTAAATGTTTACCAGAAAGGTCAAATATGCTTTGAATTTGATAACATCTAGAACTGTATTGCAACAAATAAAGAAACGCTATCAAGCAATGTTCAGATTGCTCAGAGCAACATTGTTGCAATATACGCACCCATGCATGTGTGAGGGAACGGTACCACCAAGAGAGCCTGAAGAGTTCTCCACTTGTTATTCCACAATAATGCTTGTGGACAAAAGGCAAAAAGCTTTACATCAGTCCAGAACTTATAAATAACAGTCAAGCCTAGCTGTATGCAGCATTTGCAGAAAAACAGGTTTGGAAACGCCTTGGAGTACCAAAAGCCAAACTGAGCACAGAAATACTAACCATGAGCAGGTCTGGCTGCTCAGATCCCAAATCTGATAATAACCTTTTTTATTTACAATTGTTTCAGAGAGCTCAGGATCAAGTTTCTGAAGGGAATCCATTTGCGTAGATATGCTCTGAATATATCTTCAGAGCCTGGAAAACAGATACATTTCATACAAGGAGAATAATACATGCTTTGCCATGAGGCATCTGGCAAATAAAACAGAGTTTCTCAGGGACAATGAGACCTTTTTACAAAGAAAGCACAGCTACATGGAGTGCTGAAGAGCTGCAGTAATGTATGTACCAAAGACTTCCAGTACAGGCTTGTGAGAGGGAACAAAGACTTGATACACTGGGTATCTTCTAAGTTATCTGAACACATCCTTGAAATATTGCAACCTCAGTTAGGTGGGATGCAACCCATCACTGACCTGAAATCCACATAAGATCATAATGTGGGTGCAGAGTATCTGGGGGGCGGGGAAGCCGAGTTTTTCAGAGGTCAACTTCCTGCCCCTTTTTGTCAAGTTACCTGATGACTATGAGAGCAATGAACTGAAGTTCAACCCATTTCTCTGTGAGCTGCAGGGTTGGATAGAGCTGAATTCATCATCCCACACTGCAAACTGAGAATGTGCCCAGGCATTTCTGTACCAGTGCAGACAGCACAAGCTTGCTCGTGCTGTAGTAACTCCGAGAATTACTGTGGCAGGGAAGTTGATATACATATATTCATAGACAATTTTCATTGATCCAGGGGTGCTCTTCCATCAGCACCAATTATTGACCAGGCCTCTCTAAAGCTGGGAAGTATTGTGTCACAGATAAAATGCAATAATAAAGAGACTATGCAGCCACATGTTGAAGGATGACATTGGCAGTAACCAGGAGAAAACAAAACCTTATTACAAAGGCAATCACTTTGCCCATTTTCCCTCTCAATTGAAATTCCCAAAACACAATTTAAACAGAAGAAATTTCTTCTCCAAAAGAATATTTGGTTTTTGAAAGCTGGTATTTTGGACAAATTCTGACAGCAAAGGAAAAGTTTTATCTGAATATTAGCATCTATTGGAAAAAATAAATCCTTTTAATTTTATTATTCTAGCCAAATGATACAAATGGCAGTACTGAGGCTAGGCAGGGAGATGGATCAATGTAATACACATCTTGCAGTGGAATTTTCTAAGAAAGACTCCCACGATTGAAGGGAGATTATACAGCAGCGTAGGTTTGCTAACGAACTCTAGTTATTTCACATCCGTTTTCTTCTGCAAAGAAAACTTGGCAAAATACTTAACAGATTGGTTTTGAGAGTTTATTTACATCACTGTGAAGAACTTGGCTAGGGCACAGAAGACCTGCCCTGACAAAAACTTGTCACGCAGAAACCTGTAACTAGTGGTGCAGATAGAGAAGCAGGAAGGAGTCTATCTGGCATTTCAGGAAGAGCCCTGTCTGAAGTTCTTAAGGCTGAAGACTTAAAAGCTATTCCTTTGACTTGTCAACTGCACATATTTAATCCAGCAGTCAAGATGATCTACACAGAACCCTACACAACCAATACAACAGCCACCAAATATACCTGCACTTAATGTTTCTAACTAAACTGCAACTTGTTTTTGCATCACAAATGAAATGATGGTTTCAAGACTGTGCTGCCTGGGCCGTCAAGTAGAATAGCTGCTAAACTGCATAGCATGTTGAGAGCAGACTGTTGCAGATCGTGTTTTCTTCCTTCTTTGTTGTCCCAGCCAGACTAAACTTCTCACTGAAAATTATTTAAGTGGCTGAAGGACAAAATGTTTTTTCTTCCTGGATTTAGAATGAGTGTTTTGGGTTAGGTGACTTATTAATGGAGAACATGGACTATTTTGACACCCACCACCACCACACACCCTCTAATTAATTTCTATTACAGCAACAAATGTAAGACTTTTTTTTTAAAGCCAGTGTGCTTTTAAAGACATAAAACGAAGAGGAGCTTGCTTCATCTTCACATCAACATACCTCCTTTCCCCAATCTACTGAATCAAAGTAAAGGAGGTTCCTGGATCATGGGAGAGAGCTGAAATGCCAACCTGTATGATCCTCTTTCCCTAAACTTTTCCCTCAGGTAGGTAAGGTAGAGGAAGTTATATTTCTGTATTATTTACTGAAAATATTGTGACATAATATGCAAAGGGAAATGATAAACCATTAAAATGATTTACCCCTAAACAGACAAAAATCCTTTTCACTTAAGAAATCTGACTTGGTGCCATTCCATTTCTCCAGGTCAGTGTCAGGCCCTGATGTCCAGTCCACCTGCATCTCTTTCCTTCTGCCTTTATTAACACACACAGACAAGTTCTTTCCTGAGCTGTAATTCAGGTATGGGAAAAGCTCCTTCTGAACTCCTTCAAAACTAATGTATTACCCTTCTTCAAACCCACCTCAAAAATCTCCTTTGCAATGATGGGTACAGGAAATTCAGCTAATGCAACAGATGGAAGTACAAGAGCTACTTTCAGCAGTTGATCTCCTAGCTAAATAAGCTGAATTTTGTTCTCCAGCCATTGAGCCAAGTCTTCAGCTAGTATAAATTTGCATAACTTTGTGGAAGTCAACGGAAAGGCTCTGATTACTATCCCATGCATAAGAATTACCAAAATGCAAAGTATTCTGCAAGATTGTTCATAAATCAAAACATGACTGCATGCCCTGCATCTCAACTTCCCAGTCAATGCCCCTGCCATCTTCCCCTGGCCACACAAACATGCTTGGCCCTCAGAATCTCCTACCAAAGAGCTAATAATCCTGCAATTGTCAAAATGTTTTGGGGAGGGAAGTCTTTCAGCTGATTTCCTAATTATTTCTGCAAGCAAGACTGCGTTCTGAAGAATCCCTCATGAGTTAAAACAAAGCTTGGAGGAAGAGGAACTGAAAAGAAAAGCAGATTCTGAGAAATGCAAAAGCATCACAGGCTGAAACTTACGACAAACTGTCTGTGAAACAACAATGCCAACCGTCTTAGGGAATGAGAGCTAAAAACAGCCAAATGTTCCTCAGTACAAGAATGCTAGGACAAAACCAACATTTCTACCTTTAACCAGTCAAAAAGATTCCCAAGAAGCAGAATGTGGAGCCTGATAAAAAGAAATCCTATTTCTTTTCCTTATTAATCCATTTTTTTAAAATATATCTAGTCAGCTTTGTAATTTTGAGGCTTTTAGCTAATAGTTTGGAGACTTTTAATGCTTTTGCTGCTTCAGAAAAACAAAACAAAAGTGTAAACTAAGATTCTCATGTAAGTTTATGATTCCAAGAGCTAAGATTTCAAAAAAAATACCAGTTACCAGGAAATTCAAATTGAAGTCAGAGCCTGCATTGCCTCAACATCAAGGCAAAGAATTGAGGCCAGAAGCTATGTATCTTGTCTTTTTAAGTGGAAACCCAGAGGACCAGAATCTGTCTTTCTCTCTTATATCCTCAATTATTTGACAAAGAAACTCCTGTCTTCAGCTGGGCTAAATGAAAATGCATAGGCTGCTTTGCTAACCCTCCCATGTCACAGCTTGCTGGCCCTACAAATTACCTCCTACAGCTACAGGGGGAGAACTAAGCTCTGCAGAGCTCTTCTCTGAAAATAACTCTATCTGACACAGTCTCACATCACCCTGTCCTCATTCCTGCAGCAGCAGAAGCTCTTCTCCTCCATTCTGCCAGGCTGCTTGCTCTTTAGGAGGCTGCACCCTTGACAACTCCCCCAACCATCTTTTCAGCAGACACAGAAGAAAGACGTTCCCTCTGTACCCCTGCCCATTACTACTGTTCTGGTGTCGGAATGAACACGTAATGAGAAGTTAGCACTGATAAAAAGACCAGACAAGGCTCTTATAAAGAATTCTTGCCTGACCTCAAGTGGGTGAGGCTTACAAAGATTAATCCACTGCTGCTGACAGAGATTCCTACCTAGTAACGCCATCAGAATTTGGGCAGGAGAGTGTCAGTTAGGCAGGAGTTAACATGGAATCATGCTACCCTTTAAACTCTGTGGCCTTAATCTGAATCAGTCCAGACCCTATTAACTTGCCAATTTTCAGTAAGCATGCATGGGTGCTGGGGAGATTTGTTGAAGTTTTTCCACTTTAGTCCAGAAAAAACAGTAAACAAACACATTCTTAATACTAGAGTGGGAAAAAAATGCATGTCTGCTCCATATCCTTCTCTGGTCATTTTCACCAATAAAATTTATCTTTATTCTTGGCAGGCAAGCTATTTTTATGTTTTGAAGTCTGTCTGTATTTGAAAGGGAAGAATTTTTTTTGACAACATACAAGAGAAGTAAACAGACTGACAGAGAAAACACATGGGTCACTAGGACCTACACTGACATAAGCCTTCAAAGGAACCTTATCTTAGGGTTGTTTTATTCTTTATACAGGAAATTTAGTTCTATTTTTCAAAAAGTGTCTTCAGGCAACTACAGAAATCCCATTCTTTTAATGTAATTTTACTAATTTTAATCACAAGCAGCTTGTAATCACTGAAATACCTTCTGACTAAAACTATTAAAGCATTTGACAGTGATGCATGCAAAAAAGCATCCTGTGATTAGGTTGTATCATTAGTGGAAGATGTTACTCCTCATATGATGATTAAATCTTCTTGACAGTTGGTATTACACATTTACCATGGCTGTTCGATCATGCACTCACACACATGACAGCAAATCTGCACTCATTTGGATGAGGTTAGTGGTAGTCAGCACAGAAATGCTCTAAACAATACAGCAAGCAGCCTTGTATCTGTGCAAGTGGAGGAGGTACAGAGAAAAATAACCTGTCTTGAAACTCATTAAAAGAGCCAAAAGTCTTGCTGCCATGGCCATTTCTCTCAGTGTAAGCACCAGCTTAAAGAGTTTCTGCCCCTAACAGCTTATTCCCAGCTCATCCCTGGCCTACAGTTGTACCAATACAGCTTGTCTGGGAAGCCGTGGTAGGAACGCCACTTTGACATGGAGAAAAACTGACAGGAAAACTTCTTGGTCAATCTCCCAATCCATCTCACCCTTTTGTCTCACGAACAGTTGTACTGCCACAACTGAAGAGAAACAACTAGCCTGAAGCCACTTAAGCTGGCAGAGCCACTGAGAGGTCCAGAACTACATGCCTTTTGACACCAGTGTATACATCTAGACTAATTTAAGGCAGCCATGAAAGCACATTCTTACTTAAAGCAATGACATGGCTGTGGGCAGAATTTGTTCTGAGCATGTTCTCTTTGATATCCAATGTTGCCGCTTGTCTGCGGCAAGCTCCATTCGATTGCTGGCTGGCCTGAGGCTATCCGCACCCCAGGGCCATTGAGCACTGACACCAATGTGAGGATGCAACAAATGGCATTTATTTAACTGCGCAACAGCCTTATATAGTCGTCTTGTCCCGTACAAACTCGCACGATACTTGCACATCCTGCTCCTTTCGCCACGCCTACCTTCCGTTACAGCCCTAGATTTTCCGGTCGCCGTACCCTAATCTACCTCCAATCCAATAAGCTGCAAACTACCTTTTACATGTCCCTAATGTCTGGCCAGCATCCTGGTACAGCTGGCTATGCTACACATCTCTGCCAGTACAGCCAAATTACCAAGGCTGGGTGGTGGTGACATCCCCACTCAGCCAGAAAGAAACCTTTATTTAGGCACAGTTACACTGGCAGAAGAGGATTTAGCAGCACAGACTGCACTGATAGAGGATGGAGTGAATGGAATTGGTTCACAGCACAGATTTGCTTTCCTCTGGGAGTAACAGTCTTGTCAAAGCACTTTGGTTAAATTCTCACTGTGTACATGGCACTAACTCCATGAGGAGCAGGATCTTCCCCTCAAAACCATAAGCTGTGGCACAAGGAACTGATAAGATCATTCCCACTGGGTAGCAACTGTGTTTTGAGAAGACTTTCATATCATCCATTTATTTTGAGGAAGTAACACACAGCCAAAAAGTAAAAATCTCTACAGGCAACTCTACTGCACATGCTGCAATTCTGGAGGATGCAAAGCTGTTATCAACAGGGAGATCACAGATATATTCTGTTTATTTGCACTCAGGAGAAACCTTCAGGTGTGTGTATCACCTCAGAAAATTTTTGTTTTCATAAGTAATACCTTAGAAGAAACATGCAACTGACAATGAACTAAAGGCAAATTTTGGTTGTAGGGGGTCTGATATGAAGTGAAAAGTAACATGACCACAGCAAGCATCCCTTAATTAAAGGTATATCAAGATTCTGAGAAGACTGCTATATGCGGGTCAGTCTCATCAAACCCTTTGTCATCCTAAAGCCATTAATTCAATTTCATTTGGTTTCAGCCAAGAGATAGCATTGAGCTAAAAACATTTATTGAATTCAGACATTTATATTGAGAACATTAAAGTGCAGGGTGACAATATTTACTCACCCAGAAGGTCCTCCCTCCTTTTCACTCTGTATCTGGTACTCCTCTGTCCTTTTTTTTTTTCAAAAGGAAAAACAGGTAGCCCGAGCAGGATAAACCAGCTCATGAAAGGATCAGATCAGCACCAGAGCCAAAGCAATGGAATCAGGAAGGGAAGGAGCACAGTGGAGATGAGTGGTTAGATTGACTCAACTTTTATCACTGCTCAGAGAGAAGGAATACCGTGTTCAACACTTAAGATGCTCACTCACTTCTCAAGGGCCTTTTTGTCACTGAGCTGCAGCATTAAGCATCCAAGTGCCTCTAAAAATTCCATTAAAAAAAAAAAAATCTTTATTCCATTCTGATTCAACCTGACTTGCAGTTGTTGTTCTGCCTTTTCTCTGTGCACATAAATAAAACAAGCCAACATTTTATCCTCCAAGTCATTCAATATGCAAGCTTCAATCCAGCCAAGATACCCTTCTAACCCAAGAGTACAGTTTCTGTTTGCAATGAGGTCTCTTGGGTGTTTTGTGTATTCCTGGAGTGTTTTGATGGGTGGAGGTCAGAATGTCCAGCACCTAGCAGGACTGATCCTGACACAATCGTTCCTGGGCAATGGCTAATTTTGCCTGGTCAGATGCCTGCATCTCAGTAAAGACCACCAAGCTTCATCAAGATGACTCACAGAAAAGAAGACCTATCCCATTCATTTCAGTCCAGTGGTAGTATCCAACACTCAAAGCCAAATAGTATTGAACACGAAATATTCAAAATATAGAATCAAAGTGCATTTTAGGTTGCAGAAACTTTCCCCTACAGTCAGAAAACAGCATAGCACCAGAGAACAGAGGGAAGGAAAAAACCAGAAACTGCTTCATGTTCTTGTGGAACAAGATTTTGGTTTGCCCTTTGCTTCTCTTTGCTCAAGGGGTGATAGCAGATGGTACCATAATGATATCTCCCTACTATTTCCAAGCACAGAAATGCTGGTTAAATTGTCAAGTTAAATATCCAGGAGGTAGACAGGGAACTTAACCAAACAGGTGTTTTCTGTTACACACTGTGGTTCTGTTGTAACCCTGAAATTCAGTCCAGATTCAATGAAGTCACCTCAAAACCTGAGCCCAATTCCACATGAATTTTTACTGAGTTTCAGATGAACCTTAGATTAATCTTTTTGGCTAGAAACCATGGGAAATGTGTTAACTTCACATGATCAAACCACAAAAAGGAGGAAAATGAGCAGTCTAATCTGAGCTTTGTTTTGAAAGTTTTGGTTTCATTCAAACGCAAAGCAAAGCCCAGATACTGGGAGTTCACATGATGCAAAAACAGAAATCAAACTTACACAGTCCCTGAGAAATGAAACAGTAGTATTTTACACAGTGCTCCTACTTCCTTTTACATGTTCCTAAGTAGAAATTGTAGTCTTGTGTACTCTGTTTTCTATGCTGCTTTTTCCAACTCAGATCTACGTCAAAATCTACCCCTCTGCTAAGAGATGATGGTGAACAAGCATTGGTTTGGGTTTGTATATTTTTTGCTTGTGTGTTTTTTTTTGTTTTGTTTTGTTTTTTAATGTGAAAAAGAGAACACTACAAGAGTTTGTTTTGCAATTGAGTGCTTGTTTTTGATGAGTTTAAGTTAAAAATTGAACACAGGGACTCACCAAACCAATCTTAGCATAACCAAAGACAGAAAACAGTTGCCTGGTTCATACCGCTTGTATGCATTTAGTCTTATAGCTGATATAAATATTGATACAAACATGAAGATCAGTTCAATAGATATGGCACACTGTTTGTATATTCCTGAGAGTAGGTGTGTGGGGTAAAACAGTGGAGACAGAATTGGGTCAGAAAGTTCTTAATACGTACAGAAAGTGTATCACATTCCTGTGAAATATCTAGATTTCCCAGGAGGTGTCACAGTCACCAGCTGCCAGAAGTGAACAAGGTCTGCAGAAAAAGGACTGAATGTGAATGGAATCTCTGGAAAATTTCTGAAAGACAAAAGGACTACAAAGCAAATATGCTGCACCCGGAAACAGTCTTCTCTGAGAAATCCAACTAGACTACAGCTAGGCCATCATCTTCCAGGGATGTGGGACCAGAAAGCATCTGCAACACAACAGCCAAATATAGGAGGAACACTTTTTAGGTGTTCGCCTGATATAAGCAGATAAAACTTGCTTTTTATATTTCTTTGCTTTTTTTTTCAGTGGGCTTTGTACACTTTAATTAAATACTTTTAATTTGTATTTGATCTAGTTTGAATTAAGATCATTGCAAGGTCACTGGTAACATCAAAACATTACTCGAAGGTAAGGCCTTGAACGACATCTGTGAGCTAGGCTGGCTGAAAGCTCCTGAAATAATGCACTTCAGAACAGCCAAGGAATAACAGGACGTGGCATCATGCCAACTGAACAGCCCTGGTGGGTAGCTAGCATTGCTGGAGTTGGACTAAGAAAAAGTGCTTCCATAGAGGCCAGAGACATGTAACCAAGTCTTTGGGGATATGCTGAAATCCTGAGGCCCAAAGTAATTTTTGACAGTACACAATCTACTATATGGAGAGTGCCTCAGGAGCTAAACATCTCCTTGGCTGATATTCCACTACAAGCTGGGTTGTCCCTGCCTGTTTCCAGCATTTCAAATGTTTCCTCAACATCATGTGTTGTCCCTATCTATAGCAGAGATCATCTTAAAATTTAATGCCAAGCATGCCGCGGGACTCTTACAAGTTTCTACAGAGATGCAGGCTGAGACCCAGAGGTCTCCTGGGACCTGTTTCTATAATGGAACAAACCAGCACTCAAAATCTCATCTTCTCCTCAAACACAACCACTCTACTTCATGCATCTTCTCAGTAATTTGAACGTGATGAGTGCAGTGTGCTCTGAAATCCTTTTACAATGGGGTTTAGTGAAAAAGCACATTTCAAATGGACATCCATTAGGAGTTATGCCTGATGTCTCCTTTTGCAATATATTTACTTGGCTCTGTAAATATCCAGTGCCCAAAAGTAACCCTCGGCTAATAATAAAACTGACTGATATAGTCAGTACACTAAAGTTTACTGACAAGAGGCTGGAACATTCTAATGCTGTGGAAAAACAGAAACCACACACCAGCTATGCCAGTACTTCCTGCCTGAGAGCTGCTTGCTGCCACACAGTATCTTTCACTCAGCAGTTGCTGTGGGGTTATTATAAATACAGTTTGTCAGAAAGATCCCGTGCTCCTTTTATCCCTTAAGGAATTATTTAGAGACCCGTTACGCTTCAGATCTCCAAGTCAAAATCTGCAGAGACCTTTCAGACAGAATGACATGCTAGAAGTCAATTTAAATGGTGTTACCAAAATCTGAGCAGTTAAAAGCCTGTCCTGACACTGAATAATTTTTAAAGCACTCAGGAGACTTTGTAGCTCTTTCTGACTGTGTCATTAAATACCATAATTTCTGAACTAGCAAAGAATTCAAGAAGCTCTGTCTTTCAGAGTTTTAGTTTTGGTCAATTTGCTGTTTATTTACTGTGAATGAGCTCTCCTTACTAGGAAGTTCCCAGCCAGGTTAATAAACTCACAATAAGAACTGCCAGGTTATAAAGGGTGAAATCATCCCCCCAACAGCTCCTGGAGGATCTGGCCGCAAATTAGTGTAATAAAAGACTGCACTGTGCCATGGGAGGGCTGGAGACAAGCTAGGTTGTGTGGGACACTTCCAAGGCTAGAAGGACCCTGCCAGGCCACCTAGGCACATCCCCAGGGCGGTTCAGGAGGGGATGCATTCTCCAGGCCAGTGAAGCACCACTTCTGAGGCCAGCGCTACAGCCTACAGCAGAAAGGTTCGTTAATGTGAGGGGAGCACCTAGGGGTCATTATGGCCCAGGTGCTTGGCAGATATACAACAGAAAAATGAAGCAAAGGGATGAAAAAAAACCAGCAGCAGGTGAGTGGCATCAAACCAGGCATGGTTTTGCCTAAGCCAGTCATGTACGTGGTCTGCTGGTACATGGCCCTATTCACAAAAAAACTCTTCACACCAAACTGAGGCTTTGGAGTTGGCACTTGTTGTCAGTGGTAAGAGGTGCTGGTATCTATGAAAATCAGACTTTCTCAGTTCTGGGGGAACTATGGTTAAAGAACAGCTTGCTATTTGCCAGTAAGTCTACCATAGTGATAAGATCCTACTTTGCACCACAAGCAACTAATTTTAAAATGCTAAGCAAGAAAGTACAAGTGATAAAAAGAATTGTGTTTTCAAATGGGAGTTTCTAAAGAAACTAGAGGCTCTGTCTCAGCTCTCTAATAGAGCAGGCTGGAACTTTGCCACTCACTTCAATAGAAGCCAAACTGGGTTCTTTGGAAATTCCCTGAAAACCACAGTAATAAGCTTGTAAAAATTATGGGAGGGGGATTTCCACAGAGGAAATGAGAGTAGTACCCTTTCTCCAGAAAGGCCTACAAATAGAAAAAGAAAAAAAGAAAATCCCAGAAACTTCATTCTGCTCCAATAGACATGCTGTAAATATACTATAGCTCACAAGCTTAATCACCTGAGTAGCTGTGCCCCCCCAACCCAGAGAACAAAACCACCTAACCAAACCTAACCCTTCTGGGCTGGGAAGCTTCATATTCCTGGTGTCAGGGGAATTTTGACACGATCCTAACTTTACCTAACGACACACACACACAGAGGAACCAAGAATCTGTGTAGGCAATTCAAAAGCTTGTCTAACCAGCTGAGCTAGCAGCAGTCCAAATTAACTTTTTTCTTTTACTCCTACACTATGGCTGTGTTTTGATATTTTCCAGTGCTCCAAAGGACAAGGTTTGCTCATTATCAATGATCAGTAATGTTAAAGACACCTTTCCCAGTAGCACCAAACTGGTCAGAGTGCAAGGTCTGCCAACTGTGCCAGTTCTTCAGGTAATTGCCAAATCCCATCTATAGACAATCCTGGTGCAAGGAAGTCCAGGCTTTTATGCCCTTTCAAAGGAACTGACATGGCTTTTTGCAGGTGGCTGCTCAGGACCTCTTGTGTCTATTTCTCAAGCAGCTCCATTTCTGCTGGGTACCACCCACTTCATGGTATATATGATACCATTAACGCAAGCAGTATTGTTTGGGATATGTTTTGATTTGAGAGAGTGCAAAAGCATTTCTCTGTGTTTCTATATCAGTGGGAAGGGAAACAATGGCTTATTTTCACCTAGAACAAAAAGTTTCAGAAGCCAGGTAAAGAGAGCTGGAAGAGTGCTTCTGTTCCAGCTTACTGCTGTGAAGTCTCACAAGAGTAACATGAAGTCTTTCAGCCCATAAATATCCCACTCAATCTGAATTAGCTGGAAAAGACTATGAGAAGTGCACTCACTGGTTTTATACATCTTAGCAGAGAACAAGAAGATGAAGACAGAGAGATACTCAAGGACAGCACCACCAACAGCCACGTTTGCCATCAGGAAAACTGAAGTTTTTCTATTCTCTCTCACTGGGAATTTAAAGCAAGTTTATCGTAAGTGGAGTCAAATGCAATCTGTGTGCAAACCATGCAGTAGCTGCACCTCAGCTGTTAGCTTGCTTGCAGTAAATTCAAAATAAAGAAATTGGTGCTCAAAATTAAACTAGTGCTAACAGTCACATTTGGGATGCATCCTGAGAACTTTGTATCATATTTTCCACATTTTGTTTTTCAGTTTGGTTTTTTTTTTTTTGAGGCAGCTAATCTTATGATATCCTGTCATGTTCTTCCCCCATCCTAGAGTGACAGAGCTTCCTGCTGGTGGGGTGAAATGAAGCAACCTTTCTGAAGGATCTGATAGTTTTGGGGGATTTTTTTTTTTGCCTAAGGTGGATCTGAGAGGATCCTAGGAAGGATGGCCCTGCACTCACCAATCTGCATATGAAATGAGAGCACCTGCAGTCAATTCTCAGCAAATTTAACCCCACTAACATAGCTCCTGCTCAACAAAACAGGAAGAATAACACACAGATTTCCCATAGTTTGTCTCATCTTATCTACCAAAAATACTATTTTGCTGAAGCACATCTTCTCCTCTGTCCTTGAAGAGGTTTGACCACGGTGGGGGCACCTGGGACCAGGTGCTCCACAACAGAAATTCTAAACTATGCCACCTCCCCCTCCAAGTCTGAAGGATGCAAAAGTGAAGAAAGAGAAAAAGCATCTCTAGAAAAGTCTAAGGCTACTACTGAGGATAATGACAGATGCAGAGCCACACAAAACTGAGAAAAGGAAATGGAATCTCTGAAAATTACTAATAAATACGTTTCCTTTTGAGATGAATCAGCCATGGGAAGCAATGGATATCACAAGAAAATGGGGCTGGATAACCTACGGGTAAGAAGAGAACCACCCTGTATCTGTGGCAATGGGCAGACAGCGCTGTTCCTTTTCAGCCCTAGGGTGGCATAATTCCGCTTCACAATTCTTCCCCATTATGCCTCCATTTTCCTATGGATGGAGGCAAATTCCTTCTCACTCTGTTTAGTTGTCTAAGTGACCTTCTGCTGCATGCAGATGGAGAAACAAAGGAAAAATAGTTCTCCATGTGCTTTTTTTTTGTGCTGAATGGCCTTTCTGTTCACCAGTTCATCTCAACAATCATATGAGGCACACGGGAGTTTGTCTGATCATCTTCCTTCTTTAAGCATGCTTGGTCAAAGCTTGCCGCTTCAGTTCTAGCCTGTGAGAACTTCCCATAATACTCTTTAAATTAACAGTTCTTTCAGGCTGTAGCTCTCAAGCGAGTCAGTACATCTGCATCCGTGACAGCCAACTACTGCTCCTGGGCCACTTCAGTCACATTTCTTTTGCATCCCAGTTGATACTCAGGGTCGTATGATGTGGTAGCTTTGACACTGCAATGATATTTCACTTCATCTGTCTCTCAGGGCTAGGCTGTTCTTGGCTGAGCAGCACAGACAGAGGAGCCTGCTTGCCTCCCTCTGCTTGGTCCTGCTGTGACCATCCACAGCAGGGAGCAGTGAGCACTTCCCTACACCTTACTGCAAGTAGTGAAGTTGGGTGCCCCTCTAACTACTTGCTGCCCAGTGTATCTGACTGGAAGCTAGCCAAGGAGCCAATGATTGTGCAATGATGGGGAAGTTACTTCTACATGAGGACAAATGGTATGCAGAGGAGAAACGGTGGTTGGGACTCAAGTTCACTTTTGCCCTGCTGCTGTTGCAGTAGTGTAACAACACACTTTGTGCCTTTCTAGCTTAGGTAGGACCGAATACCCACCACTCTATCCAGTTTATCATTAGGCTATGCTAGTGCCCCCCTATATTACAGATTACTATGTCCTCCTTTAAGGATCTACACTATTAAACACTCAGGACCAAGACAGAGTTTTCTCATGCCCTTAAAATCAAAAGCTGTGTTATTTACTCTAATGGTCATATACAAACTAGCCAGTTACGTTCATTCATTTTGGCCATGGATAATTTCTCGTAAACTATTCTATTGTGACTAATTCTGCCTAAAAATCTATTTGCTTGCGTGACTTAAACCCCCCCTTCGCAGGTTTGATTCAAGACTTTTTGCTTTCTGAAAATGTCTAGCCTGCAGAGAACAGGTTGCTAAGTATCCCTGGCTTTTCAGGTCAGCTTTCTTATGCGGAAGAGCAGCAACAGCATCATTACAAATCTGATGGATAAAATACAGCCTGTCAAGCTGAATGAAATCCATCTTTCTTCTTCGTTTCCATTTAGACTCCTCTCGAAGCCCACCATTCAGTATCCCTGACATGAACAGCTGAAGTTCCTCATCTGTATTGCATAAATCGTGCCCTCTTTTACCACGTCCTTCTCTATCACAACAAGCTGTGACGAATCTGTTACCACGCGAGCTCCTTTACACTCTCTAACTCCACTTACAGAATCCCAGAGCTTGTTCCATTTTTCAGGCTCTGCAGAGCCATCAGATTGAGGGACTTGCCTCCCAGCAATACGCTTTTGTGGCAAGCAATCCACACCCACAGAAGGTTACTTTATGCTCTGTAGCAGAGAATAAATTCCCTCCTGCTTGTCACAATTTTTCAAGTTGTCACTAAAATAAAGTGGCCCCACGAGCATCAGTAAGAACTGTATTACCGATAACTGTAGGAAAAGTTTTTAAGAACAACAGCTGAAACAGCATGACATTTAGTCTCCCTTCCTCCCACTGCGGGCCTGCAACTTGAGTAAGGATTCCCTTCAAAGTCTTAATTCGCTCTCTTCCCACATCTGGAAGCACAACTCTCCCATAAAACCATCACCTCTACTAAAGCTGTCCACAACCCAGAGGGATGCTCGGGGTATGCTATTTTGTAGAACTAAGCTATTTCATATCCTAAATGACAGACAATATGCACCCTTTGTATAGATTTAACAGTACAAGCGTAACCATATACAAAAATAAAGCAGTACTGCCTGACAGCTCAAAACCAGTTAAACCACAGAGCTTTTTCACTTGGATTTCAGGAGAAGAAACTTGTGGCATTATAAGATACATTTATATCTTTGTGCCTAAAGCCATTCTCAAAAAGCTAATGGAAACAGCAGCAGGGATGGGGAAATCAGAAATAATTATAGCCCTGGAGAAGTTATGGGGAAAGTAAATCTGCTTACAGTTTCAAAAGTAGGCATCCCGCTGTCTAGAAAGATTGCTGCTTATCTGCTAAGGGGCATTAACACAGATTTCTTGGTTATATCTGATGGGAATAGCTAGATTAGTAAACAATAGCATTTTATCTTTTGGTTAAGGCATCACAAGCTTTAGGAAAGATCACATAGGATGAAGAATGAATGATTTCCTCTCCATTACATTCTTGATCTGATGAGTCTCCCACTCACTCCACCTGAGCATAAGATGCTATAACAGCATCTTTCAAATCCATTCCTCTGCTCTGCAGCCATTCCTGAACATCACAGACACAACCACAGACAAGCTGCACTGAGCTAACAGGACTGTGCCCTTTATAACTTGTGTTACACAAGCTCACCCTTACCAGCCCTCCAGGCAGTGAGACTAACCAGCAGGGAAAACAGGATTTCACCTTGACCATTTATTTTCGTTTACCACTGATGACTCAAATCTTTATGAATTATCTCTTTCCAACAGGACACACATTCCTGTTAAGAAGGTGTCCTGATTTCATTGGGATTTGGTTTCAGTTTGTGGCCAGCCATGATGATCCAAGGCCCTTAAGCAGTTAAATCCAGAGCAGCTGACCCGGGCTGGCCCACAGGTGTATTCTATATCATTAACATCGAGTTCACTATAAAAGAGAGGGCTTGCTGAGAAGAGGTGGGGTTCTTCCTGCTTTTGTTGCCTCTTCTCATTGTGATTCCTGGAGCAACTTGCCAGTGCTCTGTGGATAAGTATACTTTTGTCTGTTTTGTGTTGACATTTATACTGATTTCTTAATTTCATTAAATCTGTTCAACTTCAATCTACAGGTCTCCCTCCTTTTCCCAATTCCCTTCCTCATTTGGGGAAGGGACACTGGGTAATGGAAAAAATGCTTATTGTTTAGCCCTGGGTGTAGGCTAAACATGGACAGTTGGGAACTTAACTGATGTTCTGAAGGAGAGAGGAAGCAGCTCCTGTTAAATACCTTTCCTTTTTATTACCATGGGATTAACAGTCACATGCCCAGCTGTGTGCATGCCCAGTGCCTGCTTCCCATTTTCTCTCCAGTGTTTTCTTGCTGGCTTTTTCTATTTGCATTCCAAGAGCTTTCTTCAGTGTTGGGGGAGTGGGTTTTCCTGCCAAGAACTTTGACAGGGAGAAAGCAAAACAGGCAGCTGTAGCGACAAAAGCATGGGCCAGTGTCTTCTCCAAACCATGACATTGGGTTATTCAGTACAGAGAGAAACTTCACAAGGTTGGATGTTGCTTAATTTTTTTCATATGAAGCATGTGAAACTGCTACATAAACTGGTCCAAAATAATCTGTTATGTAAATAGATGCATTTTACTAAGTTAAAATAGCAGAGAGCTATGCTGTGTAGAGCTAAATACACACGCTACCTTTCAGTTAATATGTCTTTATGTAATTAAGAAAAGCAGTGTACGGAGAGTGAAAAACCCATTCAGAAGAATCAAATGTTCCCAAAAAAGCTTCTTCAGCTTCCTCCAAGAGAAAACAACAGCTTTCCAGGGAAAAGCTTTTTCAACCAAAACTGATACACAAAGCACAATCTTATGAAACACAATACCTTACAAGTACGTTAAATGGTTTCTCTGGAGAAGAGGGACTAAATAGGTGATGAATTCTGACCACCCTGTCCAGAACAGAAGTATGTTGAGGTACAAATTCAACAGTGGCAGATGCAGGTGCAGCTCCAGCAGTTCACAGCAATGGCTGACACAGCTTATGCCAGCAGTGAAGCTCATCTGCAATCAACTTGAGTCAGGCAGTTACATGCTTTCTGCTGCACTGGACAATGCAGGGTCTGCACATTCTGGTTGCCACATTTATTACCATGGTCTAGGAACAAAGCTTATCTCAATACAGACACCTGTGGACGAAGGAGGATGAAAATCTAGGTAGGGTTTTCAGAGGCAGCAATGCTATGTGGATTTCTGAAAAGCTATGGAACTACTTGGCTTGGAAAAGCTAAGTCCTTTCTCTTTCTTCCACCTGTCTGCACTGGAATTCTTTCTAATCCAGAGTCGCAGGAGGATGAGATTTTAGTGTTTTTAACGCATTTAGAAAGCAGAATTTTACCCCTCCCTCCTCTGAACTTGATTATCTGAAGGCAAAAAGCCAAAACTGCTCATCTTAAGACTCCAGCTCCTCTTCTCTGGAGATCAGTCTAGAAAGCTGCTCAACGCTTCTGTTCTCACTTGTCCTGGTTTGGACTAGGACAGACTTTTCAGTTAAGTTTCTTTTAAGTGACTGCTTTCTGAAGTTGACTACATGTGCTTGTTCCCATGGAAACTAGGGTCCCTGTTGGGTCTCTTTGTTCCACAAAGGAAAAGCTGTAAAAGTGTCTCACCTGCGGGGAGGAGCAGACAGAACGGGTGACCCAAACCTGACCAACGGGGTATTCCGTCCCACCCACATCATACTCAGTTTAAAGTTGAGAGACCACGAGGGTTGCGCTCTCTTCCCCCATGGCCGACATCTGGGGAGGACTCTGCCCGCGCTCCTGCCGTCGCTCCTGAACCCGGTTCCCGCCTGCTGCCGCATCTGGTTCCGGACTGCCCGGTGCCTGCCCTGCAGCGTCAGCGGTGATGTGATAGTCATTAGGGGGAGCTCAGTAGTGGTTTTGTATATAGTTTCATTGTTTATCATACTCTTTTTTTCATTGTTATTGTTTATTAAAACTGTTCTAACTTTCCAACCCATAAGTCTCTCTCCCTTTTCTCTTTTCCTTTTCCCCTCTGGGGAAGGAAAGGGTTAATAGAGCTCGTCTGTTGTCCGCTTAACGGCCCACCCAGCCTTAAACCTTAAACAGCAGACACCACCGAAGAACAAGGGGATTGGCCCCTGCACACTAGTCAGCCACAACCTATGGAGTACAGCTGGTCCTTTGCACAAACGTCTTTCTTCCAAGTACAAAACCTCAGTCACACTTACCCACCTTCATAATCTTTTCTATAATCAGCTAATAGGTGAGAACACAAAAAGGCTAAGGCACACATCATCAGTGCTGTATGAGCAATAACAGTCCACTTGTGTCCCACATCAGAGAAATCAAAAGCATTAATCATTTAACATAAAAGCTGAGTTTTAATTTGCTTGATAATGAAAAAGCAAACAATCTTTACAGCCCCTGACAAACAAGCAGATTCTGAAATGGGCTCCTCGTACCAAAGACTTCACGTGCCTCACAGTGTTCATCAGTGGGCAGCAGATACTGGCACAGACGCAGTCACGCACAGATCCTCACTGCCCACGGTCAGACCCAAGTCCTGAAGGGCTACACTGAGACACCAGAGACAAAGGGAAAGTAAAGGAGGGCCTGACAACTGAGGATGGCACTTTAGTCCTTGACGCTCAACAAAAAGCAGTACACTGAAATATCATGAGCAGTGTATGCACTCTGTTCTGAAAATAGCTCTCTGGAAACAATAGCACGCACCATGGAAAGAGTAGGTGAGATGATTTACACAAAGCTCTGCCAGTGCCTCTCAAGCCCAACCTACAGTACTTCGGGGATTGGCTTTAACAAGCACACAAACACACAAGTCAGTGCTGTGCTGAGCCCCACCTTGCTTTTAATTTCTTAGAAGATGTGAGAAGGCCTTGGAGCTCCAGGCAGGAGAAGCTAAAAATATGTTTGACCACTAACTTTACTACCACCACTGCTTGCACAGTAGCCTCATCTTTTACATCAATTTATGTAGCTTAAATGTATGTGGGTTGCTTCCACTTTCATTTTGACTCAATCACTATAGACTGCTAGAGCTGGTTCGACATAATTGTAAAATGCATTCTGAAAATCTCTTATCTGAATCTTTTTGTACTAAGATAGCATAATATCTCTTTTCTTCCACTCCAAATGGCAGAAGAGAATAGTAGTAAAGAACAAAATCTGATAACTAAAATCACATGAAAGTAGTACAGAATAACTTCTCAAATTCCACTACCACATGCAGTACTCCTCCTATCCTCTTTTCTTCTCAGAATGATCTGGTTCATTAGACACAGAGTATGGAATTCTATGTGTCCTGCACATTCACAGCAATCCTGGCAAAGGTTCTCTTGAGTTACTAATATTCTTGTGCTCTTTAGCTTTTGACAGTCATTATGCGGTACCTTCTAAGAGATGGCCAGAAAGCATTGCTTAATCTTAATCTCATCCTGTTTGCGGTGTTTCAAGGTGAGAGCTCAACACCAGAAATAGTGAAAAGAGCATGAGATTTTTATCTTGGCCATTTTGTTCCAGGTCTGTCCTTTTGGCGTTATGAAGGACCTTGAGGTTTAAAAGCAGAGTACTGAAGAAAGGATCTTCCAAGAGAGATTTTTCTCACCTTAGCCTCAAGTATAGCTGTTTACACCTGAGCAAGGAGACTGAAATGGTGTACAAATAGACATACTTTGCATGCCACCATCCCAGGCAAAGCAAGAAGAGAATCAGGTGTGAGAATCAGAAAGCACTCTGAAAAACTAATTGCCAGCACCACATCTATCAGACTTCAGTTTCTTTTGAACTGACCTGCAGACAGACCATGTTTGTTTCTGACAACACACACAGTTGTCTTAAGCCTCAGAAGAGCCACATTTTAAGCTTATGTTTGGCCCCAAAAATGGCATGTTGAATTCACAAAAAAGGCATTTTCCATCCAAGCACTATGTAACTTGACTGATAATATATTACCAGCATCCTAAAGTAATAACTCTTTGAGAAAACTGCTCCTTAACTAGTCACTACAAATATTTATTTCCTATGGGAAATAAAGGGTTTCCTGAGTTGTATGCCCTGTATATGTCAATTTTAGTCAAATTTACATGCCAAGACCATAAAATAGGCTTTTAAAAGTTAAAGAAAGGGTTCTGCTCAGAAATCTATGTTTCATATAATCTTCTGTTCTCAACAGTTGGGTTTGAGGTCTACAAAGCAATCTTGGAGGACTGAGTCACGAATGAAGTAGAGGGCTTTTAGATACACGACTTCCTCACTGACTGTCATGCTTTTGTGCCTTGCTGAGCATGGTACCTTGTTTCAGAGTTTCAAAACTGAAGAAAAAAAATCAAGAAGTAAGAGCTTCTGAAATGAGATAAGAACAACTCAGTTCACGAGACAGAACTGGTGATTCCTAAGGCTGCATGTCGCTGCTGAAACAAAGTAGGATTCCTCTCACCTAAATATAAGCATGTTCAATACTGGTGCTCGTCTTTGAGACTCCCCAATCGTGCATGGAGAGGCATGCACTTCTCAGGTGTGAGTCACTGCCTTTGAAGGCAGACTTGTAAAATAGATCAGACAAATGGCATCTTAAAAGTGACCCTCCACCAAACACAGGGGTGGTCTAGACACTAGCTAAAGTACAAATTGCTCCATTATAGCCACAAAATATAGGTAAAGGGAATGAAATCTGATTTCCTACCAAGTTGCACCAGCATACATCAAGAGAAATTGCTGTGAAGTGGCTCATTAATAGAAGAGTGCATTCAAATCTCTGGCACGGCTTTGAGAAGTTCATCTCTGATAATCATGCAATTTAGATCAAGAAGGAGAAAAATGGTTTCCTATCCAGTTCCACAAAGCTGTATTTCAGAAACCAATTCATTTTATAAAGGAAAATTTCAATTACTTTAGTTTTAAGTTAAAACTGAACTGGAGTTTTTCAAACATGCTTGCCTTTTCTTTTCAAAATTCTATCTTTAATTTATTCTGTGCCAGGCCCTTGCATTCTCTTTCTTCCTCCTTGTTTATTTGGCTATTTCTCCTCAAATACTTGCACCTTCCCTTGCATGAGTTGCAGCACTGGAACAGTAGTTTCCAAAAAGCTTATCCTAGTCTCTATCACCTTGCCTTTCTCCATCCTGTACTTCAGAGAGCAGACCTAAATCTCACCTGCTTGGGATTTCCTACTGTCTGAGTTAACCCACTGAGGAAGCATGTGGAGCAACACTCATGCAGAATACATACAGTGAGCTGACACAAAACCCTTTGATCATTGCATCCTAACAGAGACTTAAGTAAGCAGTGGGATCCCGTCTGCATGTTTTATATGCTCTGAGAGATGCTGGCACTAGTCCCCACTGAACACATGGGGAAATTATGTTTGTACCTGAGCCAGGGAAAAGGCACAAATCTGCACTATTATTGACCAAGCAACAGCACTGCTGTAGGAGAAGTGGTCATTATTTTTAATCAGCAATTACAAAGTAGATCTTAAATATATGTGGAGTAAGTGTTCACTATCTGCACAGCCTCTTTGCGTGCAAAGGTGTTGTTTGCACGCTGCCTTTTTCACCCAGTTCACATGCAAATGGAATTTGCAAATCAAACAGCTTCAACAGGTATGCTTGAGACCAACATCCACAAGTGCAACTTTTCCTGAAAATGCTGATCAAACTCAGAAGTACAATTCTGGTAGCAAATCAAGTGTCTGGAAAGTATTGCTTTACTTCTTCCTGGTGGGAAGAAATGTGTTTTTTGTTGACCTTGCCTCCAAATTCCAAAAAACCCATTTTAATGAAATCTAACAGAAAGGCATGGAAAGAGAATAATTTCTCACAGAGTCCTCTTGTCGTAATGCAGCTGAACCTGTGGCAGAGAAGAGTAAACACAGAGGTTTCAGGATAACTTTGATCCATAACAATTGTGTCTCACGTTCCCTCCTAGTAACCAGATGTATATCCTACCACAGAAGGGGACAACTATAGCAGGGAGCACTACATATACAACAGCTCTTCTTCATATGATTTCAGTGATAGCATCCATCATTATTAAATGAGTAACTAAAGTCAGGCAGTAATGCTGCATCCAGCATACTCTAAGAAAAACAAGTTTCAAGAGTCTGTTGACTTCTAACCCTATAATGTTGGAATAGGCTTATTCCTAATCATCATCAGGAGATGAGAGATATATTTAGAATCCTCTTGTAAACAAAACCACAGATGAGGAGAGTTATTGCCTTGCAGAAAAGGCTGCTAGCACATTTTGTGCCCTTGGAAGGGCTCAGTTTATGATTTATATCAACTCCAGATGATCTGCTTTTCAACACTTCTCTAAGCAGATACTGCAAAGTGCAGGCAGTCACTGCAGAGAGCACAAAAACAATGTCAAGGCAGCTTTGCCATTACAGATGCAAAATGTCAACAACACTGACAGGAAAGGGCCTGATATTTTTCTCTCCCATGGACATGTGCATGCACCTACACAGACACTCCTCCTATGAAATCCAGGCTCATGCAGTGCACCTGACAGTGAGTCAAAAAAGCAAGAAGGCTCTTCAACAGGAACTAAGAAGTGATCATTAGCTCCAGCCTTTACGAGGTGTACTGTAAACAACAATTCCTGCTGCTGCAACAAACATCGTCCCTGCAGAAGACAAATGCCCTATTTTTTTGGTTTTGATAACTTTAGTGAAAATATAAATAAAACCCCAGCCATGATTAACAAATAGCTCTTCACATGTTGATCATACAGGTCAACAGGTCTGGAGGAAAACATAGAAACCTTGAGAGGGATGCAGAAAAAGTGTAAGCTGTTTTGGATTTGAGCCTTTCCAGGGATTTCAGGATTTTCAGAATCAATATTTAAATCCTTGGTCAGAATATATACTCAAAATGAGTAATCATGACAGCTTAAAAAATACCTTTAAAACAGATGGATTCTCCATTTGGGTCAACTGTGGGCTGCCAAGTCCCCTTCCTCAAGCTTGATATGCAGCTGCTACATGTCCCCCATATGAGAGGGCACAGAGGGCTGCAGAGCCACGACAAGCAGCGTCTGCCACAACAGGGCTGCGTCAGGCTGAGAAAGTCCTCTGGCCATTTTGGAGTGTTTTACAGTTGATTGTAAAAGCAGTTGGTATTTTAGAATTAAGATACTGAAGATGAAATAAATGGGGACCTTTACATTGGCTTATTTTTGTTCAAATGAAGAAGATGGAAGAAGTGTTACCAGTTCTGGGCTTTTCACTGATACAGAAATTAATCCTTTAGAGCTCTGATCCAGCAAATCAATTAATCTACAAACAGCCCCAGCAAAGTATGCTGCTTCAGATCTAAATAGTAGATATAAAGCTGGTTAGAGAGCTATCGGTAAGATTAAAATGGGCTCACAGCTCCAAAACCTCTAGGACCTTGGAACATCACAGTACTGACCTGATGCTGAAAAGCTCCATCTTTCCCACAAATCTCCTGAGCCCATCCCTAAAAGACAATAACAACCCAAAACACCGTGCTTTGGTTTGAGGAACTGATTGTGCTAGCTTATTTCTTTCAATTTGTTTCCTAGAAGCAGACAAACCCTCCTTGCATGAGGGCCTAAAATAAACCTGGGAAGCAAGTGTTTAATTCACCTTTAAAAGAGAAAAGGTACCTCTTGTTTTGTCCATCCCATCACAGAAGAAACAGAATATCAGCTGTATTAGGTACTTTATTCCTTGGGGGCTTGCGTATATTCTCCACAGTTTGTTCCTTGCAACTAGGGTAAATATTGAAAAAGCAGAACCTTGGGCATGGGTTTGGGAGGAGAAGGATAAACAAACTCCTCCTGTGATATTCATTAAACAACATCTTTTTATAGGATGATGCATTGCAGCATGTTTGTTTTAAACTAAGTACACTTGAAGTCCTTGGGTAAATTAAGACTAAATAAAGCATCCATTTAAGAATGTTTGTTTATTTATTCCAAACTGTTTACATTCAGGAAAAATGAACTTTCTTCTATCAATTGGTTAACAAGAGTCTTAGAGGGTCACATTGGGCACACAAACAAAAATTCAAAGCTGCTCCTTAGAATAGGAAAGCTTCATTCTTGCCCAAAGCTTTCTGAGCATTTTAGTAAGCAGCAACAAGAAATCACTATAACTAATAGACATAACAAGCCTGCAAATAGTCTTGAAAGACAAGACTAAAGGTATTCATGTGAGGAAACAATACAACAGGAGCAATTGTACCACCTTATCAGAAATCTAAAGAAAACACATATGACTTGAGCTCTTTCTGGAAAGATGCCACAAAGCCACTCTGGTGTGGATTAAAAACCATGAAGCACTATCACGAAACTAATTGTTTCTGATTTGAATGTGTTAAATAGTAACTAAATGTAACTAAAAATGTTCTGCTTGTTTCCCCTCAATATGTTGAGCAGAGTTAGCTCTCATTAGACAATCTGGAAAACCATACAAGCTTAGGATCACTGTGAAGTCAATCCTTTTTTTTGGCACTGTACTCCAGCTTTTAGCACCTAAGTTTAACTATTTTAACTAATGCTTAGCTGAAATTTGTATGTGCTGTTATCAGCAGAGGAATGTAATATTTCCATACTGCAAGCATCTTGTTGCTTGAAACATGCTCTCAATACACTTCATGAAGTGAAATACAGAGTAGATGACAAGACACTAACTTTGGACCCATATCACTACTCGAGACCAGATTACATTTCCAACTGCATTTCGTGGGGGGATATAATTTTAACTCCATAGTGAGACTCCCACTGAATGAAGTAATTGTCCCTTCAAATTAGAGGGTAGAAGACGATCCTTAGAGAGAGCATTCTCTGCAGAAACTAAAAGCACCATGCTGAAGGTACAGGTAAGAATGGGGCTATTATCTTACAGAATAAACATAGTGCTTAAAGCAAAGGGCATCTAAACACAGGTAAACATACAGGGCATGTTCAAAGGGAGACCCAGAGAACTTGAGGGCAGGAGCGCGGGGAAGGCAGCATGCTCAGACCTGAGCAGGTGGTTTGCTAACATCCAAGGTGAGTGACCCTGCTACCACAAAGCAGCCTTGGGAGGGGCCATCTTCACTGCTTTGAGGAATGCTCTTAAGCCTCAAGGCAAAATATGACCCATTTTGAGATAAAAGAATTCAAGACATTATGAGACAGGATAGTTTGCTCAGGCTGATTTCACACATCCCTAGCCTATTTATCTCACAGCAGACATTCTTTGAAAAAACCCAGTCGTCCATCACTGACTTCTACCCATGAACTGTTCCATGAAGTTCCAGAGTGCTAAGAAGGTGCATTGGGCCAGATGCATCACTGTGTCATCTTCCCATGTCTCGCAGCCTCCCATAAGCATTGGTACTGACCACTGCCAGAACGCACAGAAGGGGACTGGCACACCTTGAGTCTCACTCAGTACGGCTACTCTTGTCCACACAGGGTGCACTGCACTTGTACTACAGGGACACTCACATGCACTTGTGATTTTGAAATCATTTTATTTATGAAAAATCAAAGTAAAGTCTATAGGCTATGATGGCTAATGAAAAGCCATGTGCCAGATGTTATAAGGAATATGGCAAGTTCTCTCAAGGGAAGAGAACATACTTGCCAGAAGCTGGTCACCAAGCAGAATATGCTTTTATATGGTTAAGACTATAACTTGGCCAGTCAAAGCAGAAATTCATGTTAGGCTTTGAAGTCAGTAGCAGTCAAAATATTCATGAGTCAAAAGGGCTCTGCCTTCAGAGCTAAACTTGTTTGCTGACATCCGAGCTAAGCAAAATAAGGACAACAAAAATCAACGACTAAACAAAACTCAACTAGGTTTGAATTCCCAACTCTGAACCGCAGTCAAGACCATAAGATTTCCTCAGACTTGCTACTTACACACTGAAACAGTAAGGTCCTGTGGTGAGGGATGTTGACTTCCCTTGGGATGATTCTACTGCCCCATAAATTATTGTGAAGCTCAAGGGCAGCCTTGGCTGCAGTGATCATGAAATGGTGGTGTTCAAGATCCTTAGGGCAGCACGGAGGGCGCACAGCAAGTTCACTACGCTGGTTTTCAGGAGAGCAGACTTTGGCCTCTTCAGTGACCTGCTTGGTAGAGTACCATGGGATAAAGCCCTGGAGGGAAGAGGGGCCCGAGAAAGCTGGTTAATATTCAAGGATCACCTTCTGCAAGCTCAGGAGTGACGCATCCCAACAAAGAGGAAGACAGGCAAAAAACGCTAGGAGGCCTGCATAGATGAACAAGGAGCTTCTGGACAAACTCAAACACAAAAAGGAAGCCTAGAGAGGGTGGAAGCAAGGACAGGTAGCCTGGGAGGAATACAGAGAAATTGTCCGAGCAGCCAGGGATCAGGTTAGGAAAGCTAAAGCCCTGATGATAGAATTAAATCTGGCCAGGAATGTCAAGGGCAACAAGAAAAGCTTCAATAGGTATGTTGGTGATAAAAGGAAGACTAGGGAAAATGTGGGCACTCTCTGGAAGGTAATGGGAGACCTAGTTACCCGGGATATGGAGAAGGCTGAGGTACTCAGTGACATTTTGACCTCAGTCTTCACCAGCAAGTGCTCAAGCCATATCACCAAGTTGCAGAAGGCAAAGGCAGAGACTGGGAGGATGAGGAACTGCCCACTGTAGGAGAAGATCAGGTTCAAGACCATGAAGGTTCGAGACCAAACCCGAAGGTGCAGAAGTCCATGGGACCTGATGAAGTGCATCCATGGGTCCTGAGGGAACTGGCAGATGAAGTTGCTAAGCCACTATCCATCTTTTTTGAGAAGTTGAGGCAGTCTGGTGAAGTTCCCACTGACTGGAAAAGAGGAAACATAACCCCCATTTTCAAGAAGGGAAAAAAGGAAGACCCAGGAAACTACAGGCCAGTCAGTCTCACCTCTGTGCCTGGCAAGATCATGGAGCAGAACCTCCTAGAAACTATGCTAAGGCACATGGAAAACAAGGAGGTGATTGGTGACAGCCAACATGGCTTCACTAATGGCAAATCATGCCTGACAAACCTGGTGGCCTTCTACGATGGGTTTACAGCATTGGTGAATAGGGGAAGAGCAACTGATGCCACCTACCTGGACTTTTGACACTGTCCCGCACAACATCTTTGTCTCTAAACCAGAGAGACATGGACTTGACAGATGGACCAGTTGGTGGATAAAGAATTGGCTGGATGGTCGCACTCAAAGAGTTATGGTCAACAGCTCGATGTCCAAGTAGAGATCAGTGACGAGTGGCATTCCTCAGGGGTCGGTATTGGGACCGGCACTGTTTAACATCTTTGTCGGCGACATGGACAGTGGGATTGAGTGCACCCTCAGCAAGTTTGTCGACGACACCAAGCTGTGCGGTGTGGTCAACACGCTGGAGGGAAGGGAGGCCATCCAGAGAGACCTTGACAGGCTTGAGAACTGGGCATGTGCAAACCGCATGAAGTTCAACAAGGCCAAGTGCAAGGTCCTGCATGTGGGTCGGGGCAATCCCAAGCACAAACAGAGGCTGGGTGGAGAATTGATTGAGAGCAGCCCTGAGGAGAAGGACTTGGGGGCGATGGTTGACGAGAAGCCCAACATGAGCCAGCAATGTGCACTTGCAGCCCAGAAGGCCAACTGTATCCTGGGCTGCATCAAAAGCAGCGTGGCCAGCAGGTAGAGGGAGGTGATTCTGCCTCTCTACTCCTCTCTCGTGAGATCCCACCTGGAGTACTGCATTCAGCTCTGGGGCCCCCAACATAAGAAGGAGAAGGACCTGTTGGAGCGAGTCCAGAGGAGGGCCACGAAGATGATGAGAGGGCTGGAGCACCTCTCCTATGAAGACAGGCTGAGAGAGTTGGACCTCTTCAGCCTGGAGAAGAGAAGGCTCTGGGGAGACCTCATAGCAGCCTTCCAGTACCTGAAAGGGGCCTACAGGAAAGCGGGAGAGGGGCTTTTTACAAGGACAAGTAGTGACAGGAGGAGGGGGAATGGTTTTAAACTGAGAGAGGGTAGATTTCAATTAGATCTTAGGAAAAAATTCTTTCCTGTGAGGGTGGCGAGACACCGGAACAGGTTGCCCAGAGAAGTTGTGGCTGCCCCCTCCCTGGCCGTGTTTAAGGTCAGGTTGGATGGGTCTTTAAGAAACCTGGTCTAGAGGAAAGGTGTCTCTGCCCATGGCAGTTGGATTGGATCTAGGTGATCTTTCAGGTCCTTTCCAACCCAAACCATTCAATGATTCTATGAAATAACAGCTTGAACCAGGATCAAGCATAAACCAGCTGATGCAGTGTCTCAAAGCTTTAACTGATTATGCTGGAGGTCTAGGTCCTACACTAATTTCAAAAGCCTCTTGAGGGAATCCAAACATAACTTCTGTGAATTACCCAAATATTTGCAAAGACATACTCTCTCGAATCTCAGGCTGTTTACATATTTTGAAAAACAGAAGATCAAGTGCAAACTGCGAACACTAGTCTGAGCCTGGATACAATTCTATCATTTTTATTTGGATTTATCTTTTTTTTTTTTAACTACAAGGCCTGAAATACTTGGTGAAAAACAGTTTCGTGTGAATCTATTGCGTCTCAAACTGATGGCTCATTTTCTTAGTGTAGCAACATGCTGCATTACTACCAAAACCTGTGAGACCAAGCCAGTCTACACTGCAAATCAGCTGTTCTGCAACCACAACTAAGCATGCCTCCATATTCTCTAGGTTAGCACCATCTTCTGTCATGTTTCACAGGGAAGAGCTGTCTAACCTACAGAAGCAGAATTTTTTTTCTCTGTGTCATAGAGTTGCTGAAAAATACACCAAGTCAGTCACGGAGAGCAGAGAATTCAGGCAGTTTCTCCTTGCTGCCACAGAGCAACCTTACTACAGGGACACTGAACCAGAGACCCCTGGTACTCTGTAAGCACAGTGGTGAGGTGCAGGGACTGATACTGCTTGGAACTAACAAACAGCAGGGGCTTAACAGCTATAAATCATGAAAGGGAGAACAGGGCCTCTGAGCTATGCCAACATATGCAAATGCTGGAAGAAGCTAACCACGGGTAAGAGAGGACCTTCATTTCTCTACCAGCCCTGGAGAGGAAAAGAGCCAAGCACCAACAGGGGCTGGAACAGAAAGGCAGGGTTGGCAGGGTGACTGGGGAGCTGTTGTAAAATCTTCTAGGGAGGGACAGACTCAGAAAGAAATAAGCCCGGCATGATAAGAACTCCTTATGCCTATGATGCCACTACAGGACAAGAAATACTACAAGGAAAGGCAAAAGGGGCAGAGAGGACCACAGACACTCCCTATAGCTGACTGTATGTGCCAGTGTTTGTGCTGACGGGCCATGAAGAAATGCTCCCATCTTGTCCTCTCTAGTTGAGTTAGAAACTCTACAGGCCAGGCAGAGAGAAGGGAGAGGAAAAGGGGGAAAAGATGGAGAGTAGCACTACACTGAATCACTCAGCTGTCAACAGACATGCTATTCGTTCTGCTCTGACATGGAGTGATCAGCTTTTTTGGATAGGGACACTTATACTATACGGTTGCTCATATGACCTCTCGAACCCTGTGCAAGCTGTAAGAATATACTCATGCATGATAATCCCAGTCTAGCTATTTCTCTGCAGAACACACTACCTTCTTGCTTAAAACCATCATCTTTAACACAATCTTTTTTTTTATTCTGGTCAGTTAAAACCCTTCAAGTGGCACAGTAGTCCCCTATAAATACACTTCTCTAACTCCCTGTATAGGTTTTTCTGTTGTTTCATAGCTGCTTGAATGTTTCTTGTGATGGATTTAGCAATTCCTTTGGTTTCCTGTAGCCCTTGCAGAAAAAACCCCAACAACTAAACTCCCTTAGAACAGTAGAGTTCAAAAGAAATTAGTAATATCCCTGTGATCAGTAGTGTTTGGGACTGTTAGAAGTAAATTACATCCAGCTCACCCAGAAAATTTCTTAAGAAAACCTACTGAGTTCTGAAGCTCTTAAGTACGCGTTATACTACAACACAAAAAACCCCTTTGGTCTCTCCACTTCCTTCTCTTGCTGTCATTGCTTCAGCTTCCTCTTTCTTTTTTATTTTCATGATCTTATTAAACCAGACTCAGTTTTTTTCATCACTGTAAAGGACTGATTTTACTTTAAGTCTGTTTTATGGTGCAGATGCTACTGTATTTGGGCAGGCAATGAGCTAACATGTTCGTTGCATTGCAGCTGGGGTTCTGCTTTCATGTCTCTGGGGCAGAACTGTCACCTGACTTCATTCTCGAGTCTGTCCTGCTAAGTAGTCTATGTAATTCAAGAGAGCAAACTAAATTTAGCTCATTCTTCAAAGTTAAAGCAAAAAGAGCAGAAAAAGTTCTTAATTTGCATTGTCACCATTTTGGATCTCTTGATGCATCTCATGAAATGGAATAAGGCAGGAGAGTCTGCTTGGCTTGATTCTGATTTTGAGAAACTCCTTTTATAGCAGCACCAGATGGAAGTCCCAAGGTTTCTAATGTACTATCAGGTATGAACTTGACAGTGTAAGAGCAGTATGTTGAGGAGCTTCAGCCTCTTTAGTAACCCTGTCTGGCACAGCAAGCAATTGCCGCTGCGCAGAAATCATAGAGCTACATCTTCCAACCAGCCTGTATTTTCCCTCATTTCCACAAGAAAACAGTACTTCTGTTTATAAAGGAAGACCAAACACAATTAAGATGATCTTTGAAAATAATTCCCTCCTAAAGCTCCACTATTATCATGTCTGTCTATCCAGGGCAAACAGGGCTCTGCCAGTCATACCCCATTGCTAGCATTACTCCTCTCAGAAAACGGACTATGGTTAAATGACCATAACCATCACACATGTAAGCTTTCTGTTAATCCTCTCTCCAAACCTCACCACATCCTAGCTATGCACTTTGATTTTTTTCTTGCTTTGCCCATTACTGCCCAAGTACTCTTATGTACACTCACTGTGTCTCCTTCTGTACTCAAGTCTCTGTCACATACACTATTTAACAAATTGATCCAAACAGGCAAATGATAGCCCAGAGCACTTCAAAGACACCTTGAATCTCAGAAATGGCTGACAGTCTGCATGTGGAAAACAAGCATATTAATTAATGACTGCTGTAGTCAAGATGTGTTAGTTATTGACCGGCTACATTACAACGCAGACGGTTTACTCCTGTGAGCCAATTTAAGAGGAAACTAAGTTCTAATGAGGCAAGAGATACAAAGAGCACAACTTTATCCCTAGCTTTGATGAGAAATAATGTCTCAAGTCCCGGAGGCATTCAGTGGCTGGCCCTACGTCCAGAATGAGCTTGGGGCATAATCAGAAGCTAAACCTGCACGTCCTAGGTGGCATTTTTACTACTGTAGAAAACACAAAATCAAAATGCAAACTCAGAACTGAATGGTCCTCTCAGCTATGGATTTGCAGAAACAAGCTCCCTTGAGAGAAGCTGTCCTGCCATGTGATAATGTTAAATAAAAAATAACTCCCTAAGCTGAGAACAAGTAATCTTCTGTGAATTCATTTTGAGAGGCTGTGTTCCCATGGGGATCCTTTGGTGTCTAATAAAAGGAGATCTCATACTACGACGTTTCTTTGTGCATTCTCTTCAGCTGCTTTACTTGTGCAGAAGGTGAATTTCCTTCAGCCCTCTGTTCTATAAATTTGTAAGTCAACAGTGACAACAGGGTGGGAAGAAGAATCGCAAACATATAGTAAGGATGAAAAAAAGCAAAAAAAAAATCTCATTTCCCTAGAAAAACAGACTATAAGGAGGCACCACCAGTACATAAAACATGTTCAAGTTTGCACAGCAGTTACACCCAAGTCCAGCAAGTTTTGGAAAGCCTTTTTCTTAATAAAAGAGACCAACCTGAAATCCTGAAAGAAATCACCCTTAACAATTGGAACATCAGAAAACATTAGGGAAACTTTAAGTTGAGTGATCAGGGCAAAATCCTTCAAAAATATTGAGTGCTGTAGATAGCATCCATCTCTTGAAAGATCACATCCGTAGTGAACATGTTTACCCCACCAACCATTTCACAGCTGTCTTATGAGTAAAACTGCTAGACATTATTCAGGTAAACAGAACTGGATATTGTGGTGGAAACAGGCACCAGAACTTCCCAACTACTGTCTCTTGTGTCTGTGTGACTGAAATTCAAATTTAATTTGAGCTTTTATAAGCTGCCACCACCACCCTCACCCTCACTGGGCAAAAACCAAACACATGTGAACTGGGTACAATCAGTAATGTCAGAGAACAGCAACTCTAAGATGCCTGCCCACTCATTCGACAAGCTGGAGGACAACCTGTGCCATTCAGGGCTATCATCAAGCTAACACACCTACTGTGAACAGAGGTGGTGCCTTTGGAAACAGACAGCTGTGACCTAACATCCAAGTCCAAGGGAGTTAATCAATGCCAGAGTTAGGCCAATGCTGAGACTGATTCTGTAAGAATAAACATTTCCAGACCATCTTTGTAAAACCCTTTTTCTCATTCTTGCCTGGAGAGTCTTGCCATCAAAACCTGTTATTCCCACAGTTAATCCTGTAACAGTTCACACACACAGTATTTTCTGTAACAACTTGTGGACTTTCCAAAGCCAATACAGCACAGAATGTGGATGTAACCACAGGAAGAGCAATCACAGGCAGAGGAAATAATAATACTGCATATACTCCCTGCAATTTTATGGCTACAGATAAGATTTGATAGAAAGAGATAACTTCATCTGCACTAACCTCGACAACATTCTTTCCGCCAAAGTAGCGAACTAATACTAGAACTGCAGAGTCAAAGCTATGAGTTAACAGTTGTAGATTAGTTAGACACTAATTTTAACTAGTATAGGGAATATAACAAGAAAACTGAAAAGCAGATGTAGATGTGTGTGCGTTGAGAAAGTCTATCTCCTCTCAGTATAGATTGTCCTTCTGATACAAACGCACGTTTTCAGTGTTGCAACTAGAATTCCTGAAATGGTCTTTGATTGTTCTCCCAGGAGCTGGGCTTGATGTCAGAGCAGTCCAAGCAAAAAAGATCATAACCAGTAAAAGAGGTCCTGAGGTCGTTGGCCAGGTCAGCCTGTAAACTCTTAAAGTTTCTCAGTACCAGGAGGTATTAGATTCCACTATAAATTCAGTTTTATTAGGCCAAATGCTCAGACAGTGCAACACACAACTACCACATTGACTTCAAAGGAACATGACAAGTTCTCATCATCTGTGAGCATCTGTCCTAAGAGATTGTGTTTTATTGTTTTGGAGCAAGGGAGCATACATGGACTAATGAACATACTGCTTTGTAGTCCTAGTATGGAATTGAAACTCACACGTAGGTATGAAGTTTGGGTAAAAGGATTGATTGAACGCGTACCACACAAGGGAGCTTACTCTTTAATTATGAAGAAAGCATCAATCAGTACTTTCCTGGGGTAGTGCCTGCGGGAAAGTTCCTTTTCACTACTGCCAAATCATTACCTTTCAACAACTACTCAGCTTCCTACACTGTTTACAGAAATGATCTCTGAATAGTACTTGAGTGACCAATGCCAGAGCTTTACAAACCCATCAAGTGGTGAACAAAGCCCTTTAAAGCACACTCAGCCCACCTTATGTCAGTCAGGACTGTCTCTTGCTGTTCAGTAAAGGCCAGACACTAAAACCTGCTGAGCACCTTCTGTTCAATTTAGCACAAGACTCAGATGCTTGTCAGCTTTCAGGATTTAGCTCTGAGCTAAACTCTGTTTTTGAATCCTCATTAGCACAGGAACTTTCTATCTTTCATGCCAGAAATGCTCTTCATAAGGATAAGCCTAGAGATACTAATGCTGGCTGATTTAGAATTAAAGGTTATTTTTTCTTTTTTGTAACTTCTATCAAAACATTCCTCCTGTTAGAAAATGGAGTTGTGTCAGGAGGGACCTTTTCTGAGGGAAATGATCTATCCAAGTGGACTTCATCATCTGACAAATCAAACAAGTTTTTCAGCTGGCAAAGGTCAGCATTGGCCTCGCTACCAGAGTCAACCACTGCAGTTTTGCCCCCATCAAGCTCCCGTTATCTTTCGCAGGGCCTGCTCCCTGCACGGAATATATATAACTCAACAGTGTCTCTCAGCTGAACTGCTATGGAGTATCACTGAAGAGTATAACAGGTGCTACATGATAGATTGACTGTACTAAGTGCTTTATAATCAATGACTTGATTTCAGGATGAGATTCAAGGAGGGAATTAATATGTTCTGTGCAGCTGCTGCTTTTTCTAGGCTGAAGAGTAAAGTGTGTAGATAAAATAACACATTATGTCATCTTTCTATGCATTTTGCCCTATGAGAGCAATTCCATAGAACAAGATAACACAAATAGCTTTATGTTTCATTTTTATTAGTTTCACAAATAGTCAGGCTCCTGTCCATATCCTTAGGAGTGTTTATGAATGCTATAGCTTAATTACCATGTTAAAACTGTACCAAAAAAGCTTCAACTATGACCTGGGCTAACAAAGTGAGAGTTCACCTTCAGATTGCTGGTCCACAGCAGTCAACAGGAGGCTTTCCACTCTATGCAATGTGATTTGGATGACCAGAGAGAGAGATCCCATATGAATCTGCAAAATGGCAGAAACCAGCTAAAATCAAGTAACACAGACTTTTTTCTCCTCTTACATAATCACAAATATTACACTGTCTGGCTAAGATTGCACGTGTCACCTACTGAAGACAAACTACATGTTTTGCCCTTTTGCTACTTTGGCACTTTAAATGACTTTCCACCCTGATTACAACCTCAGTCCTATCAGAGGCAGAATGTTCTCTTAGATCCTGTTGTTACACAAATCTGCTCCAGAGCCATCCCTCATTTTGGCTTTAGACATACATGGGACTTGACCTCTCTCCTGAGGGCCCGTGTGAACAGGAAAATATCGCCAGGAAGCATGCTTGAGAAAACAGACCAACTCCCCTTGCCTTTTACCTTATTAAAAGGGAGGTTTCAACACACCAACTCAACCACCACCCTTTACTACTCAGCCCTGACTCTGCAACATAGTGTGACCTGTGTCCCGCAGCACAGAAATCTGGGAATTATCGTTTAGTTTATGTAAGAACCTCAGGGGAAAAAAAAAAAGCAGCAGCAGCAGCCAACTGTGACAGAGGGAACATGAGCCTCCTTCCAGGTTTTTCTCATTAAAGGTTAAAAAGGATCCATGAAGGGATGTTCTGCACACCAAACGAAATCCAAATATGAAGGTCGTGAGATTGCTTAACTGGTTTCATTAAGGCATCTCAATGCTGGAATGAATGCTTGCATTGCCTCAGCTTGGCCTATATCTTAGTTGTCATATCTATGACGTGTCAGCATGGTTTAAATGAAACCATTTCCAAGTGACCTTCTGAGGATAACCATCTTTAATACTATGCAAAATTCTGATGGATGAGAGCATATATGAAGAAATAAGACAAACAAAATCCCCCAATGAAAAGATGTCTTTCCCAAGTCTTACACTTCAAGTTGCAGTTTAAAGCAGCAGCACAGATCAGCAACAGGTTGTTACCTGGTAAAAACTACTGTAGGCTTGAAAATAATGCTTGAGTTAGGCCTCAGAAATACATGCTTGACAGGCAATGCTCTATTAAATGCTGTCTGTCTTGGAAGATTTCAGAATTGCACCTTGGTTTGAAGTGTGGAAATTTGTCTGAAAGGCTCTATTCAGATCAAACTGAACACATTGGATGAATGACCATTCAAAATACAAAGGTAAAGAAAACCTTTGGCAGTATGGAAAACAGTAATCTAAATTCAGATTAGAAACATCTGTTTGTAAATTCAATTGCCGAAATTTCTGGGAAGCCCAGAAATTAAAGCCTAATGTGGAGAGGATTGGTCATATACATAGAGCTCCAAAAACTTGGCAGATATTCATCTCCAGAGGAAGATGGGGCTAGAATTGGGAATTAAAAGACAGACTCTCAACAAAGGAAATGAAAAATCAGCAGACCTTCCATCATTCACACTTCCCTGCTTAATGCCTGCCTGTGGTTTCTTAATGTGTTTAGAAAAAAAAATCATGTAGAGACATTATAAGTAGTTTCACCAACTGAAGAGCCAGCAGGAAACTTTCTAGTAAGCCAATAAATCAAGCTTATATGGAGGACTTTGAGAAAAGCGTTCAGCTCGGAGCATCTAAGAGCTCTAAATATATTCACATGGCTTCATGGTACTCCCTGCACAATTTTACTTTTATTCCATGACACTGTTCTGCAATGTGACATTAACACTGCATGTGTCACAAACTGCATGTTCATATGCTTTGTCCCCACCCCCAATAAAAAAAATCATGCACAGTTATTCCTGTGCCTACAATCTACTTGAGCAAGACTGCTAGCATACTGTATTCAGGAGTCAGGAATGTAGAAGAGAGGAGAAAGACAGACCAACAGAGGAAGAGAAGATGAGATTTTTGTTCATTTCCTTTCTAACCACTGCAGAATGAGGCTAAAAACAGAAAGGAAGGTAGAGCAAAGAAACAAGGCTGTTTGCACTAAGAGAGTGGGGTATCTTTCTTAGTGCATATTCCTATGCAGATAGGAAAAACTGGGCTTCTGACTAATAAAGCAGAGCAAATGTGAAGTGCCATTTGAGAAACACACAGGGCCCAATTCTGACAACCTGTGGAGGAGCCATGACTTCTTTTCCTCCATGAAACTGATGATGTGTCCAAGAAGAGCTTTTTTGAAGAAAAGAGCTTTACCTTTTTTGTCTCAACAGGAGCCATTTCAAACTGCAGACATGAATGCGAAGTGTGAAATTCCTTATCTACATTCTCCACGTTTAAAAGGTTTGGGGGAATCTGAACCTTGACTGCTGCTGCTTCAGGCCTACACGTCTGTGGGAAAATTCAGAACAGAGGAAACCACACCATCTCCAAACAGATGCCTTTCACCCTGCTGACTGAGTATCCCAAAGCAAATTTACTTGACAACAATTCCTATGCATTTTCAACTGTCCTAGGTCTATCCATCCCTCCTTGTTCCTGGACTGATAAACCATTTCCTCCCCTTCCCACACAACCCCAGCAACATCCTGATAATTCTTAGTTGAACCCAACAAACATAAGCCTATGACTCAAAAAATCATACATGCATATTTCTGTGTTTGGATAACAACTTATTAGTCTGTATTTCAGCATCTTCAGTTTCCAGGAAAGTTCCCGAGCTAAATATCCCCATCATTCTTCAACTCAATAAAGGACAGAATCCCACTGAAGTCCATTCAAAAACATCATTCATTCACTGACCCTGTAGGAAAAACCAAAAAACACCCAGCTTTGTCTGCATTAATATCTTACTTTAGAGGCCTAGAGATGTTCAAATTAAATTCAAGGCATATGCAGTTGTTAAAAACTAGCGACAATTGCACAGAAATTAAGCAAGCAAATACAGTCTCTTGACAGCTGCAACTGTCTCTGGGAACTGAGAGATATTAGGCATTTGAAACAATATTAAGAAGTTACTCTCCTGAGAGGGGTGATATTTACACAACCTATTAGAGAGATCTGAGCACTGGGAAGCTTCCTTTCATGTCAATGGCAGCTGCCAGATGCACTGCACTTCTGTAAACAAATCACTGATGCTTTGACCTCTGGTTATCTTCTCAAGTGGCCTGTTGGTTAAAAATTGTCATTTCAGAAAGGGAGTTCCACAGCTGAGTGACTATTCAGATTTTTAGTAGGAACTCTCACATTACAAGACTATCTCCCATGAACGAAAAACCCAAATTGATTCGTGAGGTATTACTAAGACTAAAATAAGAGATGCAATACTACTGTAGTACTGTAGCAGATTACTTGATATTTGAGCAGAGGTACTTCTACTTTCACCACATAATTATGCATTTCATGACGTTGAACATAATGAGGGGTTACAAGAACTGAATCTTTCAAGAGGTTATTTCTTCAAGTAGTTCATACAAACTTGGTGCTGTCCCACCTCTCTCCTCCCTCCTCTTTGTTAAGTGGGAGGTTTCTGTGACTAAGGTCACACTAAGATTCATGAGATTGGAAATTATCTCTTGGGTACAGTAAAGAGGTTATGCACAAAGTCAGGAACCATGGATTGGATCCAAAGGCAACACGTTTATTTCAATGGGTTTGAAACAGAATTTTAGTTAACAAACATCAGAAAGTAGAAAGGCCAGGTCATGCTCTCCAAGTTCTGCCAAGACAACACCAAGTACCACACCTGCATATACAAAAGAAGTTATCAGAGGAGTAAAAAGCTCAAATTTTACAGAGATATTTTCAGAAGAGAGCTGCCACACTTACATCATTATCACATTTCGAGAGCAGGAAAAGTTGACATATTCAAATTAGATTTTTAGAAAAAAAAATCAGAAATGCTGATATTATGGAGTAAAAAGAGCAGTTTGAAATGAGCCAAAGAGCCAGAAGTGTATTTAAAGGCTAGGCTTACAAATCTACCCAGCTGACTGGACCCTTCCAACACTGCATGCTCCCTCCAAGTCACTAGGTTTGTCCTCAGTCTTAAGAGACTGCCTGTACAGGTTTTCTGTGCAGGAACCTGAAAGACTACTGCTATGTGAGACAGCAGATCTACAAAATCATAGCTGGTTAGAGTGCAACTGTTCACAAACAAGAACTAGCAGACTGTCAATCAAACTACCAGGAGCCAGGTCAAAAATCAACAGAAGAACATGACATGTGTGGAATTCACTGCAGAAGATGACAGTGACTCCTAAAAGCTGACCTAATTTAAAAGCAGACCAAACAATTTTATGGAAAAGAAACTCACTTCTTGCTGAGAAAAAACCACATACTGAAAATACTTCAAAGAGCAGAAAGTAGTTGGAGCAAGTTTCACCTAAGCATGCCCCATTTTAACCACTCTCTAGGTGTTTATACGTTGGTTAGTGGACAGCTTGCGGACTACACCCATCTTAGATCTTACCCTGTATGAATAAAGACCATCTTGATCAGATATTTTTTTTGCACTGACTCATACCGGGTATAGACTCATAATATGTGCTCTGTTCATCACAGCTGTTCTTGTCCGCGTATACAATTCTTTCCTATGCTTCCTTACAACCAATGAAGATTTATGTAAAACAAAAGACTGTTTTGGACATATGCAAACACCTCAAATTACTCATAGAAGAAAACGGCTGTGGCAAGGCTTCCCATGTCACTACACAAATATATAGTGACATAAAAAATAAGAAAGGCCACATTTACATGTTGCTTAACAATGGGTTATGCAAACATAATAAAGCCAAACTTCAATGCACATTTTCCTCACGTTCCTGAAAACACAGAGAGATATAATCTTGAAAGGCAATTTTCATGGTTCATGCATTCCCTGATGTGCTGGCTTTAGCAGCCCCATGATCAGGACAGCTGTTACTTTGCTCACATGGGAAGTGTGTAGGTGTGCAATAGCTTTGCTACCAAAAAAACATTCAGAAATAACTAGTGAAAGGAATGATTCAATTTCTTTTCAGAGCACACATAGAGCAAGAAGGAGAAATCAACAGACCTCACTGCCATAGAATCAGCATACAAAAAACTTGGAAGTAGTTTGCCTTTAATAGCAGGTATGCTTCATACCCCATTTAATACAATCACCCAAAACTCTATGTGCAATAATATAGCCTCAGGATATCTAGAGCAGAAAAAGTGGGGGCGTGGGGGCAGTCAGACCAATTGGGGAATGAAAATTCCACACATGAATGCATGAAGGAAATTGAATATTAGGAGCCACAACACTCAAACCCTACCTTCATAAATCAGCTGTGTTTACTTGGATCTACAATGTCAATCAGATATTACAAAATAAGAATTGTAGACTGAGTACTGCCACAACAGGTTATGAGCTGAATGTTTAATCTTTAAGCTATATTCACTCCCACTGCCTAGGCACTCAAACTGCTATAAAGATAACATCTAAGGTGGCAATCAGACCATAGCTCCTGAGGCTCTGGCTGATGCAGCCACATGCTGGGAGAAGTTTACTCAGAATGCAAAGGGTGGAAGTAGAAACCTGTACTGTACCAGTATAAATCCGAACATAAAACCTGAATATTTTGCTTTGAAACGTAACAGTTTGGCCTAAAACAGACCCGTTTTCCTTTCAGTGATTTTTACTTTCAGCTAAGTTTCTTCTAAGTAACTGCACTTTCTGAAACTAACTGCATGTTTTGCAGACAATGTCTTCTCCTAGGGCTGGTAATGCTCAAAGTTTATAGTCATCACTGAGGCACCAGTAGGGATGTTATGCAGAAAGGCTCTTGCTGTACTTATTCTTAGAGAAACCAAGGTCACTGCTAAATTCCTCACTGATTACGAGTGAGGAGCTGCAGGAGGGTCACACCTGCAGCGAGGAATGGACAGGGCAGGTGACCCAAAATTGACCAATGAAGGTATTCCATCCCATACACATCATTCTCAGTATAAACCGGGGGGAATCACGAGGGTCTGGGGCCTTCTTCTCCCTTCTTGCCCCTCTTCTGGTATGGCCGGTGTCCAAAGAGGACTCTGGCTGTTTTCCTGCTGCCCCTGATCCCGATCTGTGCATCCCTGAATCCAGTTCCTGTTGGGCGCTAGGCCCAGCCTGGGCCTTCCCAGAGCCTGCCCTGCAGTGCCGGTGGGGACGTGACAGACATCGGGGGAGCTCAGGCTTGGTTTTGTATATATTTGTATATATATAATTATTTCTGTTATTATCATTATAGCTCATTAAAACGATTTTAACTTTCCAACCATAAGTCTCTCTCCCTTTTCCCTTTCCCTTTGGGGCGGGGCGGGGGAGGGTTAATAGAGAGTGTCTGCCACTGGTTTAATAGTTGACCCAGCTTTAAACCATGACACTAATCCTAGCATTAATTTATATATCAGCTGAAATGAACATAGCAGGAATAAATATCAATTACAGTAAAAGCTCTAGGCATAAAACTATGGAATGTGATTAAGAGCAGCTGAAGTGAAAGTGGGCAGCATTTTATGTTAAATTGTTAGTTAAATTGTTAGGGACCTGGACCCTGGGCTTCTGTACTAATGGTTTGCCAATTTCTATTACTAGGTATATCTCTTTTCAATTGAAACACCGGATTTTTTTTAAAAAAAACCCAAACACCTCAATCCTGAGTTCAGACCTTTATGCTACATGCACAGAACTGCTAACTCCTCAGAAGCAGACAATCATTTCCACATCAGAGCTCCACTGTTAACCTGCCAGAAAGTGTGGCACCTTCAATTGGACTTGGTCTTAAAAGTCCATGTCTGAAAAGGGTTTGGGGGAGGGGCCAGAATCAAATTGCCTCTCAACAGCCCCTTACCTCTTCATCCTCACAGAAGCTGCCCAAGCTCCAGCATAGTTGCAGGTTGAGCAGACCCACATCAATCTGCAGCTGTTCAAGAGAAGCACGGCGGACACCATCAAACAAACATGGCACCAGTAATGCAGCAGCAAAGATGATTTCCAAGCAAGCTGGGACTGTTCTTTAAACAACCTGCCCTCCGGGTGGCAAAGATGTATCAGAACAATCAGTGAACACCTGCCACTTAAGTGTGGGAGATCTGACAGCCTGCTTCAGTCTGTCTCTTTGGGAATCTGCCAGTTAATAAAACCAGGAGATGAATGGCAGCCCAGGACACTCCTGAACTTTAACTGAAAACGTGCTGCTCAGTAATGGCAACCTGAGAGCTGTATTGAAGGGAATTCCTCTTTTTCATGTAATGCATCTCCTGTCTCACTCAGCCATCATTAATGTGCCTTGTCTTGGATTTTACTGGTTACCAGCTTCTACATGTCCTGGATACAGACTGATTTTTCAGAAGCTACCTTCAAAGACTTCAGGAGGTAGAGTCAATAAAGTGGAAATAGACTTAGAAAGGAAAGGATAAGTGAAAAAACAGTTGGAGGAAGACTGGGAAGAGGGCATTCATGCTCAAGTCAAGGCTGAAGCCAATGGGCCACAGGTTGACTGGGAGATGTGTGGTGTGGTCAGACTAAGGAGCCGGAGAACACCAGCAGAGAAGGGACTGGATAGGGACGTATGCTGGTGTCACAGAGCAGCAGGCCAGATCAGATGGGTGTACACATGGCTAGGTAAGGCAGATGTGCTGGGAGGGAACAGAGAGAGGGCCTGGAGCTGGGCTACTGTGAGAGCAGGACAGGGGAAGGCAGTAGTGGAAGCAAGAGGGCCCAGGGTAAAGAACCTGACTGGACAGGGAGCTGTGACAGGTCCTACTTCCCACCAGCCCTCACTGCAGGTGGGAATGCCCCAAGCACTCACCTTTGTCTCTCTCTGTGAAGAGGGTCACAGCAATACTCTCTAGATAAGAACATAAACTCATGTCAAGTATTTGCCACATTCCTAACTATTTTACATTTCACATTCCTTATATCTTGCTCCTGTGTGTTTTCCCTTTCTGTTCTAATTCAGCTGCCTCTTTTCCTGTTTCCCCTCCTTCTCCCCTGCTCCAGTCTAACAAATTTTTAACACAAACAACCTCTCAGAACTCCATCAATCCTCTCCACCATCCCCCTTGTTAATAGGTTGGATGGAAGAACTAGGATTTTATGCCTTTAAACACATGCTGCTGAGCCACACACGTGGAAGAGGATGGTTAGTTACTCTTTGGGAGCAAGGAGCAATTTCACTGTTTACGAAAACAGTAGCTCATGCTACAAAACACTCTACAAACTCATTTCTTTTAATCTCACTCCTACATTCCAAGGCTGCCTCCTCTCAGCAAGTTCAACAACAATTTCACCTAACAGAAAATTTCCAAGACAAGATGCAGAAGCTTTAGAAGAGTTATTATTATGAATCCAAAGCAGCAGGAGGGTGAGAACTGATCTACTTAAGAATTAGCTGGAAATCACCAATCAGTGAAGCGAGACACCAAGTCTAACAGGCATTTATTGCCTATATAATGCTTTTCTATTGGTTTGCCAACAGAAGGATAACAATGTCATCCACCACAGAAATTATACATGCTGATCCTTCAGAAATAGGCCCTAGCCACAATCCCATCCTATAAACACAGTACTGTATACCAAAAGAGAAAGCAAGTATTGCAAAATTTAGTCTAAGTGAGCCAAGTGCCTAATACATAGATGGCATTATACTGTCACTATTAAGAGGAAGAGTTTAAAACAAACCAACCAGGCCAACTGCAAAGTTTAGGATTCTCTCCTCTCTTCCCTCTATCTCAGACACATCCAGACCTCAACTTGTTTGCTAAGTGCACAACTCTATTACGTATTTCTATAGTACCTAATGCATTGGAACTGCGGACCTTCTTGTTAACTGTATAAATATGTGATTCTCTAACTCCTGCTATGCAATGAACATCTGTTTTCATTGAATTGTTAACATTAAAACCTTGCCCTTCTTCCTGGCTGCTCACAATAAAGTCAACCACATCAGTGATATAATTCTTACTTCCGACATGCGCTATCTGGCACTGGTTTGAATTTAATTTCATCTGCTATGATTCTTCAAGCCTTTGGAGCTCTGTGAGGTCCTGCCAATGCAATGCAAACTCTTTTCTAGTTTTTGCTAATGTATAACTGTATGCCACTTGCAAATTCTGACCCTTTTCTGTTGACCTGTTTATCAATACGCTAGCAGATGAAGAACACTTTATTGTTTTAACTTCTATTCCTAATTTTGATAGCTCATGTCAAAGAAAAAAAAATACTTAGAATTTGGATTTCCTTCCCACTGCAACAGCAGAACACAAGACAAACAGGAAATCTGTGACACATGGAAAGACAAACCAGGCATGCAAAAGGCACTGCTTATAGGCAGGAAACCAATATCTACACTCAGAACTGTCTTCTCTGGTTCAAAAAAAGAGCAGGCAACAGACCTTTACCCAAGAACATGCCAGATTAATCAAGAAAAATAAATTTTTAGTGTTTTATTTTCAAGTAGCTTTATTACTGTTGTAGCTTTAGTACTGTTCTTTGCTTATCTTACATTTTAGATAAGCTCAAATCCTGTCTTTTGTGTGTATGACACTGACCTTGTCAAACCTAAGCTAGTGATCTCAAGTAATTCCTGTCGGTAACACTCAATACTTCATGAGTGTAACCTAGAAGCAAAATTGCATTGGTGTTTTCAGAGCAGGACTCTCCCATTGCTTTCTCAAGGTGAGCAGTAAGAATCCTGCAGTCTGTTTTTTCCTTATTACTCACTGAATAACCATTCTCTAAAATACATGATTTAAAAATGCTAGTTACCAAGCCTCCAGCATAAACCAGTAAGAAAAAAGGTCATTTGAGTTCTTCAGTTTTGTGATATCAGTGCAATATACACAGACCATGTGGAAAGCGTGGCATAAGCTCCCTCTAGACTGTAGCAGCTTTTTGCCTTTCTTGTTGGCTAGGAAGACAGCAATTTAGAAAGGAATGGGCTTTGGAGGATATCCTAGTGGTTAAACCTAGGGAAAAGCTCAGCCCAAGCAGGATCTTTATGAAAGTCCGGTGTGGTGGTATTTTCAGAAATAACACTCACAGGAAGGTACCATTTCAAAGAATAAAAACTGCCTGCCCCTCCCCACCCCCAGCATGACAGCAGTATCTTAGTTTGACAGGGTTACCCTCATTTCTCACATACATTTACTAAATCCTGGGATGAGCAGTGGTAGCTGTTAAGGCTCGTTAAAGCCCAAGAAACAAGTATAAAGAAAATTTACTTTAAAGCATCAGAGACAGTAATCTTATAAAATCTTACATGACACCTCTGAAGTCTAAGTGCATTCTCTGACAGCCATTTAAAGCTAGTGCTTTCAGCAGAGATGCAGTTATCTACCACTAGGTAATTATATTGGAGCCTTCTCTATTTTGTGTCAAAAACAGAGTGTTCAGTCGCTGTGAGAAGCAAAGGCACTGCCCTCCTTGGCCCACACTCAATGCCAGTCAGTGTGGGCCAAGGACTCACATTGGCTCATGAGGCTTTTGCCTGTGAATATGCCACAGTTGTACTACTCAAGTTTCTATTGCACTGCAGTTAAGAGCAGCCATTGCTCTTGAGGAATGAAGAAAGCAATCACATCAAAACATGCTACAATAGCTTTTAGAAATAACCAGAAATACCAAGGACAGCAAGCTAAAGTCGGCAGCATCGGATTCTCTGTATCACAAGGAAGAGATTGACTGCTTAGTATCCCTTCAGCTCTAGTACATCTGTGGAGAGGATGCCCACTCCAGCCCTAACTGGCTGAAGGCTCCCACTGAAAGCTTTACAGATGGGATATCTCATTAGCAATTAGCATCCATTTAACCTGAAGACAATGACATCATGTACATTATGGAGTCTGCCTAGGAAACAAACAATGTTTAAGACAGCAAAGACATCAAATATTTTCACCATCATATTATCTTGGTTTGGCCTTTCATACTACATGCTCTCTCAAGTACTAATTGAAAAGCCACCCCAAAATACAATACTGTTTCATCCTGTGCCAAGACTAAGTTCTGTAGGAGCCTTAACTATAATCTTGCAACAGCTCAGCTAGAACAAATAGCATTTTCTATTTTCACACATTCAATCTTGCTTCTTTTCATGTTTCCAGTTCTGTACAGTGCTATCATGGAAAGAGCAGTTCTGCTACTTGGAGCTATGTGACAGGTGGGTGCACTTCCATTACTGGCTCTTTACCTCCCTGGAGTCCTTCAGTTTCAGGCTCCAGTGGCCCCTCCTGTACCTGGTGGTCACCATGAAACAAAAACTCAGCTGAAATTTGCAGCCGCCTTTGTCAGTACCACACAAAGCCAAAATAAAATAAAATATCATACTTAGGACTCCAAGCCTTGAGCCAAACAGGATATCTACCAGGTAATGAGCACTTTCAAGAGAGCAGTCTAGCAGTGACCATGACTAGGCATTTGCAAAAGATATATGGAAAATGAATCTGAAAACTTTAGGTATTATTATACCCACTTTGCGATTCCCTAACCCAGGTGTACATCCTGCTCATTAGCCATAAAGGCAAGACTAACAGCTGTACTCAGGCAAAAAAAAAAAATCTTCCTATTCCATACAGACCATATCTAGAGTCCTTACAAAGTATAATCTAACCTTTTCTTCTTCCTTCTATAGAGACTTGCACCTACATTTTCTTTGTGGTGGTTTTGGTCATCTCTGATAAAAGTTACCCAGAACTGAAAATATGTACCCTGCCGTATAGAGCTATATATATAATTCAGGCCATCTGCCAGTACTTCCTCTAAATGTGATCCAAACAGGATGCATGTATAAACTGTAAGTGCATGGTAAGCAGTCAGGTAATGAGTTTGCAATGGGCAAATTACTGTGCTGGATATGAATTCACAAGTCCAGACCTATCAACGCATCTGTGCTTTTGCTACTCTGACTGAGGTATGCTGGAATCACCCAGAACTAGCTCCCAAGTTTGAAAAACAAAATAAAACCCAGTCTCAGCTTTTGACAGCAGTCTTTTACATAACTTCAGCCAATTCAAAACCAAGTAGCATTTCCATATCTGCTGCAACGTATATTTGCTGTTCAGTTCACAAGATTAAGGCCTTCATTTTAAGGGTCTCTACTCTCAAAGGTTTACAATCCTTCCAACCCACAGATCTCTGGTATACCATCTGTCCCTTAGAATGGATTTCCTTCTGTTACACAAGACAAATGTGATGTGACAAATCCTACAAGCAATAAGGTTTATAATATATTCCACACAAGCACAGGTAACAATAGTTTTAGTGGTGCGCTCTCTTTCTTTTTTCAAACCATACTCCATACAAAATTTTGTTATAAAAGCCTTTCTTTGTGAAAAGAGATCCTCACACACACTCAGACTTTCAAAAGCTTTCAAATAATATGCTTTATTAATACTGGAAAAAAAGCAATAATGTATTTTTAAATCATCTAAATGCTTATCCTATGGACAGACCACTTCAGAAGTCCATTTAATGTATCACACCACCATTAGCATACTACAGATGGTAACAGACTATGGAAAGCAAATGTTTTTCTGTTATGATCCTTACAGGCACATCACAGCCAAAAGATTTTCCAGTGAGTCACATTTTCACAAATGTCACAGTCCTTGTGTAGTGCTTGGAAATGAAGGCAAAACACTGATGACCTCTGGCAGACTTTTGCCTCTCCCACCCATACCCCTTGAGCAGTCCAGGGAGATCAAGCTAATCCAGGAGCTATATGCAGAATGGAAAAGCTCCTCTTCAGAGGCAAACTGCCATTGATTTGCATGACATGGCCATATTTCAGGCCTTGACTTCTGCTTATGACACAAGCTTTCATTTTCCTCAAGACATGAAGATTCTCTTTTCCACCTCAACTTCCCACCTGTGAAGCGGCAAAATCACTCAAATTTGCAGGTCTGAAGGCAGAGGGATCCAGGATGCACTTTTTATAGGCTGCTATGTAATTATTGTTGCTACTGTGATCTGGTGACAATTAGCTTCATCGTAAATGGACAGGGTTTGGTTTGTTCTGAGCCCAGTGAGCCTCAGGACTCTCAGAAGTGCCCCTGTATTAGACCATTCTAGTTTTAATAGCTTGCTTCCAGTGACATCCAGCAAGGCTATTACAGAGGAAAGCCAGAATAAAATACCACCAAGCACTTAGAGGATAATTTGTCCCCAGAGAAGCTTTGAAGCCTTGAAAGTCACAGGAATCACTTCCTGCCTCAAGTTAACTGCTTATGCTTTTTAATATGCATTACACTAATACCAGGAATCCTTCTCACCCATTACTGTCACATCAGTTTATGAATTTTGCAAGTGACAGGTAAGTTGGATATTAACTGGGAAACAAATTTTGAACATTTTTCTACTTAGCATGAGAAGACAATCTTAAACTATCCTTGCCTGGACATTTAACTAAGAAATAGTGAAACCATAATAGGGTTAGTCAAATAATTTCATTAATTCAAAATGTAGTATAGTACAATTTTGAAGTATAAATTTACCATTATTTAACTAAGATCGCATAAGATAGGCAACATTTTTCTTAAACATTTAAAAAAAGGTAAGGTTTGGAGAGTCACTATTATTTCCCCTGTCCACGCATAGTTATGCTGCAGATTTAAGAAGATAATTAACTCAGTTCACAAAATCAGTTTCAAGAGGAGGTATCTGAGCTTTCAAAGTGTGGATGCAGGGCGCTTATTTGCTTTTAACCAGCTCCAATAAGCCTCAATTTCAAAGATACTGGCAGCAAAATTCCTGTTAGCTTCAAGAAAACATGAAAAAAACTTAGTAGAAACCTCAGGATCTGATAATGTAATTCCTCCTGAAGGGGGTGGGGGGAAAAGTTTCCTATATAATTTTTTCAAATGTTGTGTTAGTATGTATTCTGATGCTTTTATTACTGGAGCTGAATTGGAGATAATTTTAATATAGCTGATTCTCAGCTGCTAATATATATCAAAAAAACAGCACACACACACACACACCTCCCCCCGCCATTGAAACCTCCCTTCTCCCCAGCCAAATCCAATTCAGTTCTCTTTCCATTTCAGAAAACTTAAGAGTCAGTGCTTCCTAGTAAAGCTCCTGCCAGAAAAATGACTGAAATGAAATGCAGGAACATCCATTCCTCTGATGTACTGGATTGTTATTTACAGCATGTTTTGGAGTTTTGTCCAATGTGGATTTAAATTACTCAAAACACTGGGGCTTCCACGATTTCCCTCGAGAAATTTCACACTTTCAGTTTTCACCATTACAGGTTTTTTTCCTCTGCCACATTAATATCTTTCTCTGCTTGCTCAATTTCATCTTAATTTTAACTCTCCATTGTTCAAGAGATGATCTCTTTGCTGTTCCTGCTCTTTTTGAAGAGCATGCTACATGGTTTCCCATCCTTCTACATAATTTGTCATCGTTTTCCCCTCCTCATCAAACTAAGCTTTTTCTTTCCAGTCATCTTATTCATTTCATATGCCCCAGAAGATAATCAAAAAGGGCTACAATGATCTCCTATTACCCTGTGTTACAGCTCTTCTGCCTACATCCTTATTCATGTTTAAGAATTTGTTTCTTCAGCCTCTCTTCATTGTTTCCAGTTTTTGTTTTGGTATTCTGTTGTTGAAAGAATACCGTTGGCTTTGACATGATTATAACTCACTAGAAGCACTACTGCCTTTTCTTTACTAGTTTGGCTGTAGTATTTTTAGCCCTACATAAATTTTCCAATAAGCTGAAATAAAAAGGTTATTTCCCCTTGAATGTAAGGGCGGAAAGCTGTCCTACCACAGGTGCTCAGCACTCTCAGAATACTACCCTTCAGCCACTGAAGAGGAAAAACAACAGACAGGTTGTACTGGTCACAACAAAGACTTTACTTGGTCTCCAAGAGTGTTAATATGCAGATACCCAGAAGATCACTGAGGCAAATCTATTTGAAAAGCTCCCCAGTAAGACATTTGAGAGCTTAGAGTGCAAGTGCAGAATTTTACTAGGTTGGATGGGGATTCTGTGTGTTCAATAACACTCAATGGATTCCTTTGTGATGAACTTTTATTGAAGAAGAGGTAGGACTGGAAGTGCAATCCTTCACTACCCAAAGGGAGAAGGAAAGTAGGCCTGAATACTTCTATTAGAGAAGTATTAACACTAGGCTGAGTGGTTTCTGCCCTTCTTCCATCTAATGCCTATGGACTGTCATCAATAAAAAAGGGCTGAGGATTTCTGCTGCATTTTCTATATCTACAGGGTCCTTCCCACGTACTTCCCAAACATGAAAGCATTGATATAGCCCACATTGCTGTCTCATTGTAGCTAGTCTGCTCCTCCATGCTGAATAGTCTGAACTCACAGCTATCTCCAAGACTTAAACCCTTATATATTACAAATATCACTGGGAGGATATGTCTGAGTAAACATTTACTTTCTCTTACTACTATTTTACACAGAATATTTTGTAGTTTTTGCTGTATTGACTATTTTCTTTAGCATCCAGTATCTAAAATAGATACTTTGTATTACTCTATAGCTCTACATCAGTCAATAAAGTCTTCCTAGCTTCCATATAGCTGCAAGTCCAGCTATGCTTTTAGAGCAGGTTCTTTTCAGGCCCTCCACAGGCAGAAGGCAGTACACAAGCCAAGTCACCAGGAAAGCTACAGTACCTTACTCAAAACAAGGACAGGGTTATCTTGTTTTTGGGCCTTCACTTGGGATATACAAATATCTTGTCAAGAGGCACACCTTTTCAATCCATTTATAAAATGCACAGAAGTTATGCTGACTTACAAAAACAAAGCTAAGTGCTGTAAATGGCACTGTATATATATACAAGGAATAGCATTAATGGGTAGAGGGGAAGAGGAAACTGTTTCAACTTGTTATGCTCTTCTGGTGTACCATGCTTTCACCATTTAAAAGCCCACTTGGTTTGATTTACCTTGCCTTTGGCACTCAGAAAGCATAGTGCATTCCCATCAAGAAAAATTGAATACACATATCCTGGAGTTCCTTATTAATCTCTTCAGTTTCCACATCAGCTTGACACATTTTCTCAGTCAAATGGTAGACTTGCAGTCCAGTACTCAAGGAATGCAAATTCAGTCTGAGCTTGGAAGGTGACAACAACCTACTTCTTTTCTATTCCCAGATCAGGATTAGTGACACTTGACACCGCACTTCTGTCACTCAAAAAGCCAGAAGTGGGCAGACTTCCTCTCTCCCTTTCTTCCTTGCATAGGAGAACATGTGAACTAGTTCAGGCTTCGGAATGTGTCAGTAACCCCAGTACATAAGGAGGATCCAGACAGAACCTGTAAATTGTTACTATGCTCTAGGCCTCAATGTTACCGTGAGGTCGGTACAGGTCTGATGACATGTGCTAAAATCAAGAGATGCATTTTTCAAACCTAACTTTAGAGCTATGCCACACAGCCAAAAACCTAAAAAGCAGTTCAGGTAGGTGAATGTTTAATCCCATGGGGGTTTCCAAGCAGAGGCAACAACACTCTGCAAAATCAGGACCTCCAATTCACAATTTATTTATAAAATCAGATTACATCTACAATGTGCATATGTCAGAGCAAGCCATAAATTAGGACCTCAGAAGGAGAGCAGGGATGCCAAGATGCGACGGCGTTAAAATGGGTCATTTCCCAATTCAAATGCACTAAAATACCCTTGCCGTGGCCATTAAAGAAACACAGCAGTCTTAACTCACCGCTGCTGTACCTCACTTCTACAGTGGTATAATGTCCTCTGGCAGCAAACTAGGCTTCTGTAAAGTTACGAGTCCAAGCCAAACATCAGCAGAATGCCAACAAAACAAATAACTGTTGTAGTATCATATGCTGCTACTTTCCTCTCCAGAATGGTTATTCCCTTTTTAAGAAGTCACTTCCATACCACCCATTTACTTTTTGGTATAAATCAATGAAGTAATTTTTGCCCTATCCTTGAATACACAATAAATAAGAATAATTGGTCACTCAGATTATTTGACTAGCTTTGGTCGAAAACACTTCTTTGGGCAAGTCAGGTCTAACATTTGCTTTACTCTTCTGCATAGTGAAGTGTTTTCAGACACCTTGAAATATGGATTTGCATTTGGAGACATATTTGAGAAATAGAGCAGTAACTGTTACTCATCAGCTATAAAGACAAGAAAAAGGATGCTGGAATACACAAGAATATAGAGCTGCAACTCATTTCCTGTCCTTAGTTTCCTGATATCTGGAAAGGGCAGAACAGCACGTCTTTTCCCATTCTGAATCTGAATTCAGAACTAAAAGCCCTACCACTTAAATAAACAGCTTAAGTAGGGCCGGACCTTCAAATGGAGGAATCCAAGGCACAGGATTTTAAGTGAAAGGGCTGAAGGCAGGCAGTATTTCTGCCCTCAGACACATGCTGCTATCCATGAGGACAGACACAGGCCATGTGGAACCTTTGTCAGAAAATGCTGTCCCAGAGCACCCCAGAAAGCAAGCTGGAAAGCAACAGCAGTTGGAAGTTTCCATGTGACAGGCTGGAAAGCTCAACCAAGATACTTATGTTGTCAAGCTGCAAGCTGATAATTAAGTAACTGCTTTGAAGAACTATACTGTTTCTGTAGGCAAAAGTACTCATTTAATGAGCTGCTAAGATGCTCTTCATTTGCTGCTCTGATATCAACAGTACCACAAATTAGGAAAAAAAGTATGGGTTTTGTGATTTGCCATTTTAAATAGGTCTTTTTACAATTTTCCCAGAGAGCCCATCAGCAGAAATACATGTAAAAGATGACAAGCAAATACCAAATTGAATTCAGTTACCCATTTCCTCAAGGAGACAATGGGGGCTGCTTTTGCTGCCCTTAGCACACAGCACAGCAGTTTATTCACCCTGAGCTTGGTGGGGCTCCTGAGTAACACACCAGCCTCAATGAAGACTGTCCAGGACAACCAGGAGATGCACATTTAGTTCCTCAGTATTGAAATAGTGCTGTCTACAGACATACGACCACCCAATACAGCCAAACAGTTAGGCCCTGAGAGTGCATTCGGTTGTCTAATATTGGGCAACTCCTGGTACCAAAGTTGGCAATACCATTTCCAGAGTTGTAGCAACCCATATGGTATCTCCAGTCAAGAACTTGATCTTCATCCACACAGTATCACTTCATATGTTTATAAACAGGTTCAATGCTAGAGCACTGACTTTTCACCACCTTGGAGGAGTTGTCTATGCTGTGTTCCCTCTATAGAGAACATTAAGAACTCAAGAAATATACTTGTCAGAAGTTTCTAAAGCTAGCCTAGGGTGACACACAAGAAAGATCAAACCATCTCCTCTCTCCAGGCTTTGAGTGCTGCTTAGACTTCAATTTCTGTACCCCTATTACATCAACAACCATTTTAGGATTGAGCCTCTGGTCCAGGAAGGTCAATAAACTCTGGCTTAGTCTAATTCGCATGAAGAGTTCCATTGAGACTAATAAGAAAAGGTAGCATATAGACTTTGCATATAGTGCTTTGCTGAATTGGGGCCAAAGCCTCCTTTTAACCACAAGAGAGACAGAAATTAGAGCCTCAAGCTTTTACTCTTGAGCATTATATCATATTACAAAGTTCCGAGTTCCCAGATACCTTCCTTCTGAATTGGAGCCAAAAAGCAGGTGTAGGCTTGCCCAGAAAATAGCAAAAGTTTATTACTTGTCCAGGGTTTTCCCACATCTTGTGCCATTTGACATCTTCTCTCCTTTTGTTCATATGATATTCTGACATCCAAAGACCAGCCCCACTTCCTTGAAGAAAAAAAGTAGGAAACCAACACCCTAGTGCCAGCATCAGCAACTTGCCCACAACCAGACATCTATATAAAGACGACTATAAGTGCTTTCTAATGTTTTTTTCAGAGAAGCATTAGCCCACGAACTTTAGAACAGTATTTCCAAATCTGAGCTCACTCATCCTAACAAGTTATTTCCTCCACAAAATTTGTACAGTGATCTTTAGAACTGAATGGATTTTGAATATGTTTACAAGTACAGGATCCCTGTCCCATTCTCTTTTCACTTTTGAACCTGCAGGATTTCCAAGCAAGATTATTATTTCAGTATTATACCAAGCAATAATCACATGAGAAGCTGGAGTTTTCAGAACCATACTTAACAGCCTGATTTTGTCAACACCATTCAGGAGGCTGCTATTGTGTGTAGGACCTCTCAGCTTTAAGTTCTTTTTTTAAAAAAGCTGCTCAGGTTAACCTCTTCAGTGAGAAACACTGCTCAAGATAGCAACTCCTGCCCTATTTTCAATGAGCAAAAATAGAAGCAGGGCTTTAGCCAAGAATGGGGTGAAGAGGACTCCTGCCATAAGTGGTCTTTCAAACGAATATCAAATGATAGTAAAAATACTTAGGCTTTTCCATCATCTACTGCTGGCATTAAAAAGCTGTCCTAAAGACGGTTGGTAAGAATCAATGTCAACCACTGCATCATATACGAATCCAGAGACGCACATATGTAGGGAAACAGCCTGTCCCATGAGTCAAAGTGCTCTTCAGCAATAGAACTAGCATGCAGCACTCCAACAGAAAGCTCAGAAGACCAGAGAGAACTCACTTTCTAACATTCACAGGTGTTGTTTCATAAACTCAGTTATATGTTGAACTGTAACAAGATTGTACACTTGAAGGTCAGAGAGAGGCTGTAGCTCTGAGCTGAATCACAATCTCCTTTTTAGCAAGGAGGCTGATCAGACTCCTCCTTTAGATGCCTCATCAACTGTAATAAGACTCTAACTCTGTGTTTTTGCACCTGTTTACAGAAGTGGAGAAATATGAGGTGTCTCTGGAACAAAAGAAGGTAAGTTGTCCTCCACCCATCTCTTCAGGCACTAAAATAAGTCACTTTAAATATACAGATCTTGCCTGAACCTGGGAACAGACCTTGATGATTAACCTGAATAAAGTATTCAGGTACGAGTTCTGCTACCTGAAATACTGCCTAGCTGATCCAGTCAGTGACATGTCTATCTGCCATTTTGGGGGAAGGTGGGGGGTTAAGGGGGTATCAGAGAGGTAAATTATAACTGGGAAAAAAACCCAAACACATAGAACAACCAGCGGCAGAGGACAAAACAATACAAGCTGCTTACAAAAAAACATACCCAGCCCCATCCCTGCTTATCTGTGGTTCAAAAGCACTGTTCAGGAGAAGAGAGAGATGGCACAAAGGGGTTAACCAAAGGAAGCAATATAGCTGCACATCACTACTTGACTCCCCCAGCCCTTCTCAATCAGGCTGCTATACCTCCCCCTACACAGGGCAGCAACTCACTCCACAGGTGCTCCCAAAACCCTGCAAACATCAGTATATGCAATCAGGTTCTTCAGAGACATCAGACCCTTCTATCAGATGCCTGTATTTTCACTGAACACTTGAAAACAAGTACTTTTAAGACAACAACCACCACACAATGAAATCAAGTGTATGCTTCATACTCATCTTGGAAGACGACTACACACCTCTAGTTCAAGGAAGAAGCCAGTCACAATTCAGGACATGTAAGAAGTAAAAATAAGCAATATTCAAATCTAATTCACTGTACCCTGGGGATAACTACTTTGGCAGGAAGGATACAGAAGTCTGAGGAGAGCAGTGTTTGTCAAGAGCACAGAAATCATGCCAAATTTCCCTTTAGTCTTGCAGCAACAGATGACTTGCGGAAACACTCTGCAACACCCTACTGTAAATTAATAAGTAATCAAGCAGATTCTGTTTTGTGATTTGAGACAAAGGTTCAATAAGTTTTCTATTAAAAATGTAAACCCTTCTATATTTCAGGTAGTAAGTGAGGTTTATATAATAGACCCTCTTACCCAGGGAGTAAGTGCCTCTCTAATGTCTTCGTGGTGAGACAATTTAATAAGTAGCACATATTTTATAAAACTCATTTGTGTAAGGAGGAATGGGAGCAATTTCAAGCACCTCTTCAATTAGTTCACCTTTGAACAGCAGTTACAAAATGGAAGGCTCTGAGAGGCTGCATAGGAAATCATCCCTGGGCATTTAGAATGAATCTATAGATTCTTAAAAATTAGACAAACAATGTTGTGTTAATTAATGTACCGATCTTTAAACTACTGCAAAAGAGTTGAACATTTGTGAGCTGTTTAGATCACCCAGCTTAGTGAACAATTTGATCTCCCTTATTTGGTGGTAACAAGGGTCCAGTTTTACTTGCCTTCCCTTATATACAAATGGTAGATGCTATAATGGAATTATGAGATTGTAAGACTCAGAAATGAGTTCAGGTCCTGAATTTGGACAGTCATAAATTTGGTGGTAACAGGAATCCAGTTTTTTTATTTGCCTTCCCTTAGGTGATACAGTAGTACATGCATCCTTAAAACCACCATAGTATTGCACTATGGAAAATATTTTGTATATAATGTTTTAGCATATACCATCCCTTATTTCTTTGATTAATCAAATAACATTCTTCAAAATAAATGGATGCTCCCCGGCATAACTATTTTTTGCATAATAGTAAACTACTGACCTCACACAAGGCAAGTTTTGCATTAACTGGCAATTTACTCCCCCTACTGTAAGAAAATGCTCTGCATCTGAACTTCATCATCTCTCTTCAAAACCCAGAGAGCTGTCAGAGCATAAGGACAGATTTCTCATTTGTAATGCCACAAACTTCCAAGCAGGGACAAAAGATCCAAGTAAAAACATACCATATAGGGGCTTGGGGGAGAGGAAGCAGCCTGAGTGACTGTAGAACTGAACTCCAAGTCCCCATGCTTTGAACTTCCAAGTAGGAAACAAAATAGGCTTCCAGTTTTTTCAAACTGAGCAAAAATTTACTGCTCAAATACTCACATATACAATAAACTTAATTTTCAAGTTGATTTTTCCAAGCACCAATTCTAATACTGCCTATTCAACAAGCCACAATTCATTGTGCAAACAGATCTAAAAGATCCAGTACTTGTGATTGCCAAGTTCCTGGTCACAACAGGAGTGAAATAATGTAAGCGATGCATTGAAACCAGATTGCTGAAAGAACAAAAAAAGAGCAGAGAACCAAAAGGAACCCTCTTCTGCTCCCAACAATCTGCCTCACTTTACCTGCTGTGAGCAAGCCACAGGTTTATCAAGTTTGTGGGTTGTTTTTTAACAATATCTTTCAAATACCCCTTCCCCCAAGTAGAAATACAATCACAAAGAACTAGTGGAAAGCAGGGCATTGGCTGGCTGAGCCAACAGAATTGTTTTGGTTTTTTGTTTGTTTGTTTGTTTTTTTACCACTAGCCCCTAGCATTGCTCTTGACTCTTGATCAAAGCAATGACTCCAAAGCTACCGACTGTCTTGCAACAGTTAAATAGCAAGCAGAAATAGTGCATAAAAGATCTGTTATTTTCTTAATTTTGCCACCTTTATAATGTTCCCCTAGTATGCCAGGAGCTCATTTTGTTGCCATGATACTTATGTTACTGTCAGAGTAATACGTAAATGCTATTTGACCACTGTGTCCCCATGAGCAACAAATTTTCCAGACGCAAGAAAAAAAATGAAGATCACAAGGATTTCAGGTTTACTTCCTATATGCATTTTCACAGTCTAACAGATCTTTATAGTTCTTAAAGTAGTTCAAGAAAAAAAAATATATATCGCCTAGAGGCAAACTGCATACAGACACTGCACGTATTTCCCTATGCAGCCCTGCAACATCAATTGCCCACTGCAGAAATAAGATCACCATTACCCTTTTGGTAAAACAAGCCACTGGTTTATTATAAGGCATAAGAATAACAGCAAATTGGTCCGTAAGAACAGAACCATATTAGCTTCTGTTCATAGGTCCAAGTGCTCAAACTCTCATACCTTTGGCCAGAAGAAAAAAGATGCATCCAATTTTTCCCAATCTACCTGTGTCCAAGTCTTGTCACCACGAATTTCCTTTACGGACTTTGGAACTCAGACATACAGATGCCCAGTCTACACTTCACTGGGTTTACAACAGCACAACTTAAGTCAAGAAAATTAGCTTGAACAAGTATCAGCTGATGGCCTAGCCCATCATTACTTTAATGATTTCTAACAGTGAGGGATTGAATTTTTATGTTTCCTGTAGTGCTCTGCACACATACCTATAACCATAGAATACCACTGTGACTAGACATGCCGTAACAGGATCTCACTGACTGCACATTTCATGTTTCCTGTAATTGTGCAGTTCAACCTCAGCCTTCTGCATAGAAGAACAAGTCTCATCCTTCATCAAGAATGTTTGCTCTCAAGCAATAGAAAGGACATCATTGCCAACACTCTGGAAACATACCAAGGTGACACAATAACGGCTGATTTCTGAGAGCTTGGAGAACACATTGAGTATGAAGTACAAAGAAAATATTCTCATTCACATACAAGTATCTTGATGATCTTGTGACGTAAATTATTGAAGCTCTTGACATATGCATGGTTATGGTATGATCTGGTCTATCCTGAACTGATGACCATCTAGGGAAAGGATGGCTTTATCTCCTAAAACTTTAGGTTGATCCCCTGCAAGGGAGGAATATGGTCTTGTGTTTCATGCTAAGGTCCTTGTGACTGCAGTTTCATCATGTCTTTCTGCCAGGCTTTCCATCTCTTGTCCAAGTGACTAGATAACACACATCCTGCCCTCCAGGGATTAAGATGTTTTAGAATCACGCAAGTGCCTCTCCTCCAAGCTCCAGTTTTTCCACTTCATTTCTTAAGCTTGCACATGTCGTGCGCTTGTGCAATAATTCACCACCTCCAGACAAATAGCCTTTTTGCTTTGAAACTGTCAGAACTAGTTTGGGAACCGAAATTGCAGGTAGTCCTGTAATTAGCTTTAAATAAAGGTCCCTTCAACAGGAAATTAAGTACCAGGACTGCTTAACAATGACTAGGACAGAAGACATGGCTTTCACTCCTTTGCCTCAACACAAAAACAGCTTTCCTGCCAAGCACAACCCAAACGGGATACTGAAGCACTGCAGGAATTACCATTTACAAAAGGGTCCTCCTTGGTCTCTGAAAGAGGACATTTAAGAGTGGCATGATGCATTTTCTCCTCACAAATCAATTGTTCCCAAGTGGAGAACTGCATTAATTCCCTGAAATCACAACCACAGACCAGAGAAAGCCATTAGCAACCTAACCACATGACAAAGCCTGAGGCACCCACAGACTCTATATCAAAAAGATTGCCTTTGGATTGGACCAAAGGGCCAGATGCTGCTGCTGGCTGAGGGCTGCTCAGCCTGGTTCCCCAGAGCAAAATGCTGAGGCAATGGGAATTGGGTTGAGTGTATTTTTCCAAGGAAGTCCTCCAGTCAGAAGAGGCAGCTGGAGGAACTACTCCACCCAGTGACACCTGTAAGGACAGAGGGTAGCTGTGTCCCTTACCTGACGGACACATCCACTAACTGTCATGGCTGCACCATGGTCAAGCACAAACTCAGCCTCTACCAGGGCTTATGACAGGAATCTGAAGCCTACTCGAGCTTCTCCTGACCTTCAAAAGAAGCTGAACCAAAGCATCCTATGATTTTTTTCCTCATGTTTTTCCATTTCTGAGAATTGCTAAAATAGATTGGAAGATTTCGTTTGTCTAGAAGAGAATCAACAGTGCTCACTGAATACAAGGAAAAGAGCTTTTAAAACTTATTTTCTTTGAAGATTATATGACCTAAGGATAGTTAAAAAAAAATTAATAGGCAGGCTGTCACTTCAATGTTCACAATATTTAGCTGAAGGTAACACAACTTCTTCCTGCATTCTTCTCTGGTTTGCTCCCCCCCATCCAATAGTTAGTGCTGCAATCAAGTAATCAAACACTGAATCCTCCTGTCTTTATTTCTATGTATTAAGATTCACAGAAGCAGCTGTGCCATTTCATTCCTAGAAAAATATTTCTGGATTTCATTCCAGTTACCCATACAGCCTGAGAATTTTTTTTGAGCTACAACTGACTCACTGCCTATAACTGACATTGTTCTGGCATAAAGCTGAAAACAGAGAGAGTGTATCTTGCTGTCTACTAGAAATACAATAGAAAGGTAAAACCATCTAATTTTATAGAATCATAGAATGGTTTGGGTTGGAAGAGACCTTAAAGATCATCTAGTTCCAACCTCCCTGACACGGGCAGGGACACCTTTCCTCTAGACCAGGTTGCTCAAAGCCTCATCCAACCTGGCCTTAAACACTGCCAGGGAGGGGGCAGACACAACTTCTCTGGGCAACCTGTTCCAGTGTCTCACCACCCTCACAGGAAAGAATTTCTTCCTAATACCTAATCTAAATCTACCCCCTCTCAGTTTAAAACCATTCCCCCTCGTCCTGTCACTACTTGCCTTGTAAAAAACCCCTCTCCCACTTTCCTGTAGGCCCCCTTCAGATACTGGAAGGCTGCTATGAGGTCTCCCTGGAGCCTTCTCTTCTCTAGGCTGAACAACCCCAACTCTCTCAGCCTGTCTTCACAGGAGAGGTGCTCCAGCCCTCTCATCATCTTTGTGGCCCTCCTTTGGACTCATTCCAACAGCTCCATGTCTTTCTTATGTTGGGGCACCCAGAGCTGGACACAGTACTCCAGGTGGGGTCACACGAGAGCGGAGTAAAGGGGCAGAATCACCTCCCTTAACCTGCTGGCCACGCTGCTTTTGATGCAGCCCAGGATACAGTTGGCCTTCTGGGCTGTAAGCACACACTGCCAGCTCATGTTCAGCTTCTCATCAACCACCACCCCCAAGTCCTTCTCCTCAGGGCTGCTCTCAATCAATTCTCCACCCAGCCTCTGTTTGTGCTTGGGATTGCCCCAACCCACATGCAGGACCTTGCACTTGGCCTTGTTGAATTTCATGCAGTTTGCACATGCCCAGCTTTCAAGCCTGTCAAGGTCTCTCTGGATGGCCTCCCTTCCCTCCAGCGTGTTGACCACACCGCACAGCTTGGTGTCGTCGACAAACTTGCTGAGGGTGCACTCAATCCCACTGTCCATGTCGCCAACAAAGATGTTAAACAGGACCGGTCCCAATACCGACCCCTGAGGAATGCCACTCGTCACTGGTGTCCACTTGGACATTGAGCCGTTGACCATAACTCTTTGAGTGCGACCATCCAGCCAATTCTTTATCCATGGAGTGGTCCATCCGTCAAATCCATGTCTCTCCAATTTAGAGACAAGGATGTCATGCAGAATAGTGTCAAATGCTTTGTACCAGTCCAGGTAGATGACATCAGTTGCTCTTCCCCTATCCACCATTGCTGTAACCCCATCATAGAAGGCTACCAAATTTGTCAGACATGATTTGCCCTTGGTGAAGACATGTTGGCTGTCACAAATCACCTCCTTGATTTCTGTGTGCCTCACTATAGTTTCCAAGAGGATCTCACTATAAAAACACTTGGAAAAATTTTACCTAAGCACTTCTTGAACCTGATGTTCTCAGCTCAAGAGACAGACAGATGCTTGACATGAAATTGCTACAATGAAAATGTCCGCTCAACACCCCTTGCAAGCCATACAATTAGAAGAAGTAAAATTCAGAATAGACTAAAAAGTTATGAGCAAAATTAAAAGAATTTTGCTTTTATGAGCAAATTTAAAAGAACTGAAATTTGCACAAAGGACCCTTTGCTGTTACTGTCTATAAATAGTCTAGACAGTGCCCTGGCCCCTTGTCTGAGAAAAAGCAATCTGTGACTAGGATTTCAGTGCCCACTGCTTGGAGACTGATGGAGGAGGAGGGAAAGCAACAGATGGAGCTGAAGATTTGGTGAGATTTAACCCTCTTATTTCCAAGCAGGGTTACAGATTGAAAGGGACCACACTTCTCTCTTTCCCTCCTAGATAGTCTAGCATACAAATGGTATTTCAAAACATTAACAGCATTGCAGTTGTCTGAAGGGTACATATGCAGTGATTATTATAGAGGAATATTACACAGCTGAGAAGTAGTTGCATTCTACCCTTTATACGAAAATGCTATTGAAAAACATCTATCTGTATAAGTGTGTAAAGAAACTACATCTGCAAGCAATGCCCCAAAGGAAACAATTTTCTAATTAATATAAACAGAGATATGACCAGGTTGACTCCTAATGCTCTTTCTCTGACCTGACATTTTGAATTTTAGGTACCCACCTGGGATCAAGCAATCAGGGACACTTCTGGATAGCAGCTGCTTATGAGTTAAATGCTATGTAAGTATCCCTTATGGACTCCCTCTGGCCAAGAGGAAGCCCTGCTCTTTTCAGAAGAGGGCAAACTGTGAAATAAGCAAGACCCCCAAGTGTCCCTGATACTTGACCTCAACACTGAACCAAAACTTCCTCTCCTCTTTTTAACTAAGTGGTTTTCTTCAATCTCTTAAAATTCTAGGCTCCTTTCAAAATCTTTTGGAGAGTAAAGAAACCTATAAACAGTAAGTTTAAGGTGGGATGGGCAGCATTCGCTTGATTGTTTTCACAGACCACTGAGAAGCCAACAGACCACCGGGTGTTCATTAGTAGGAGACTAAAACCTGTTTTCCCAGACTGGGATAGAAGGTGATGCATTATAATAAAGTGCTAATAACATGTTTAGGCCTTAACTTGAATCTTCAAGTTTGCTGTGTAAGAATGCTGCCCAAACAAACAATGCAAACCCTGCAGGTCATGAAGTGATGGAAGGATACTTTTTTTACAGCTACGAAGGTGGGAAAAGGCTGTGCTCAATTTGACTGACCTAATAGCATTGTGTATCTGAAAGTGTTGACTTCAAGAAAGTGTATATCCATGAGACATTGCCATCCTTCTCAGACTGTCTTCCTTCAGACAGCAATCTAGCATTTCCAAGGCCACGCTCTCAAGTCGCCTCAATTGAATTAACAGTTTCAAAGCCAGTTTCAGTTCAGCCAGTGCCAGAATTCTGCGTGAAAGCTTCCAAATTCGTTTAACACAGCCACCTCTGGTCAGTCCAGAAACGAGTTAAACCAATGAGGCTGTGAGGGTCCATCAAGGCTTGGCTTTGACACTAAAAATCAATTCAGGAGTTCTCGGCAACTTAACATCTTCTCTGTCACTACTTGAAAATGATAGGTAACAACTAGAAACAGCAGTCCAAGAAACCTGGCCTAAGTCATTGCAACCTTGCAAAACAAGTAAATAATATCCCATCAGCTTTCTTTTATCCATGGGAGAGAGCAGCAGCAGCACAGTGTTGAGAGCTAAGTCATCGCATAAATGTAAAGCAGTGATGGAAATTGAATCCAGGTATCTTGCAACTGTCACTTCCACGTTCCCACCACAAAACCACCCTCATCACAACCACAGTGTGTGGCGGCAGATGACCTGCTGCAGTTCATTCCCCCTCTTCCAGACCTTCCTCATTACTACTCAAAAACCCTAAAATAGCTCTAGACCCATAATTAACAGTTTCTTGTCTTGCTCTGTTCTCCCATGCTTCTACCCAAAATGTAATTGATGACAATTACTTGCAAGACAGCTATCAAGAGCTGTTCTAGTACTTACCTTCCCCCCAAAGCTACCCTCACCTTCCACTCTGAGGCTGTTATGTTCCCTTTCTCCTGTGTGTATCCCTCATTTCCCTTTTCTTAACTGTGACTTCTCTTCGATCCATCTCAGCACATTCCCCTCAATTTCAGACTTAAGTAGAGGACTGTTCCTTCTGCCTTCTGACAAACCTTTTCCCATTTTAAAGTTTCCACATTTTTACTGTTCCCTCCTTTCTTCAATAGCCCTTCCTACTCCAGGAAGGCACGTGATTTGGTATCACAAGATGTTTGATTAAATTAGAACTTAAAATGTGTTCTATGATGCAGTAAGAGTAGGATTCAGCTTCCAGGCTACCTTGTCTCCACTTAAATACTTAGGAATAAGCTCCATGGTCTGTTATAGATCTCCACTGACTATAAACAGAGCAAAGATGCTTGGCTGTAGCTTACATGCCTACAAGTGGACACTTAAGTTCAGGTGCCTTAAGCTACAACCCAAATCCCATGCAGAGTGTCTTAAACACTAGCTAAAAGTGAGTTCTCAGAACACAATTACAAGCAGTAAATAATCACCAAATGCATTTAATTCTGTAGCAAGGGTTCCATAGAGATCAGGTCTTGGCCTACAGTTTTCAAACAAAGAAGCATAGGAGTAAGTTATAATAAACTTGCAAACAAGTCAACATGGATTCCCATCACTGGCAAAAGATTTGGTAAATATTAGATGGCTTTGCAAACTAAAAATGTTACTGTAAAAACAAATTAATTTCCAGATATCCTATGGCCCACACACTGCACAGTAGATTACAGTCTTCTCAGCTTTATAGTGCGTGATGAACTTGTTTCACTCCTGAAAGACTTTTCCTTAGATTTGCCTCTTCAAAACCCTTCAGTACAGCAGCTATTACCTTCACCTGCTTCTGTAATGACCTTCTAAGTAGAGTCTCTTTCTACCCCTATTCCATCCCTGTCTTTGCACACATTCTGCCTACTCTAGGGAGGGCTTTGCTAAACTGAGTTCTCTATTAGCTCTTCCTGCAGCACCATCGTCTGCAAATTTATTTTCTTCCCATCCCTCCATCCGGAAGCTCCACAAGTCCTCTCACCTGCTCTTCATGGTCACACAACAGGCTGAGCATAAGAACACTTTGCGTGTTGGCAAATTATCTATAAATACCTAGCTCTTTGGCATGCTTGCTTGCAACATGACTCAAACCACAGAACTCTTACACAGCAAGAAAACAGCCTTAAGAACAGGATTTATATCTGACAGACATCAGCATTTTCTTAGGCTTTAATTTCTTCAGAACTTCATTTTGAACACAGCAAGTAAAACAAGCCTCATCATCAAAAAGAGTTTAACACACAGGACTAATTAAATTTCTGAATTTTCTTCAGCAATACAAGCGATAATGACAAGTAACAGCAACACCTCTTTCCCAAGTCTCTTTGATAAACTAATCTCTTACCTCTTCACCTCCTTTATTTTCTTCATGCATCTTGTGTTTTTTAAACTTCTTAGGAAAAGATGTACTTAAATCATTTGTTAGAAGAGTGCTGAGTGTTTGATGACAGCAGGCATCCTAAAGAATGTTTATACTTTTCCATGTCAAACAGGGTAGCCAAATGATTATTTCACCATATACATTGAATATGGACCTTCAAGAAATTCTTTAATTCTAGGGATACTTCTGTGCTTTGTGTAGAACATATGAACTTAAGCGTTAACACTTCCCCAAAGTCAAACAGAAAAAAACCCAGTGCAGAAAAGCCTTCTCTCTGTACCTGGTAGATACAAACCCCAGTCAATTCCACTTGCAGGTGATTCGTGTGGTAAGAGATCAGTCAGTACAATTACCATGACTTGTGGGACACTGTTTCACTGGAAAGGTGACCATTCATCCAGAAATTCACCCTTCTGGCAGCAACAAGAGAGATCACCGATTACAAGACACCTTGAGGCTACTGCCAACCTGTTAGGAAGGCATTGCAGTAGGCATGTTTTCTCTGCAGGGTGAGTTATGCTGCAGCATAATTGAACCATTGCCTTTTTAAGGGTACTGTTTTTCCACTTAGGCACAACACAAATGTTAGCTCTTTGGCCATGGCCCTAGAGCAGAAGAAGAAAACACAAAAAAGACAAACTTGTGGAAAATCAAGGCAGCCTGATGTTTCTGTCATGCAAGGTGCTCAGTAAAATCAGCAAACAGCATTCAGGAAAAAACATCTAAGGAAGTTCCAGCAGTAAATCTAATACAGTATGTCCTGTTCAGCCCCAAAAGACCTCCAGGTAAGAATTTCTGGGGGTTTTATGCTCTTAAGTGTCAAAAACCAGGTTAAAATCAAAGTGAAATGAGATACTGACATATATGCACTTACATCCTTCTACAAAGGAATACTGATATATATCTATATAAGGCAAGCACTCCTTGCCCTAAGACAAACTCCCTCCAGCTATGCATAGGTAAACTACTATACTAAGGCCTTATTCCAAAACCAAAATGGTTTACTGAAAAACAGAGGATGATGTTTCGAGTAGTCTATTCAGACTTCTCTTTTCCCAAATTTGAATTTGCTTTAGATATCTCAACATAGAAAAACAACATTATTGTATTCAGTTTCCCAGTGTTTCCACTTGAAGCACAGATAAGCTTTTATTTGGCTGAGGTCCTACAACAAGGCTGGAAGCACTCCAAGCCACTATCCTGCAGTAGTTCCAACAGGCTGTTTCTATAAATGTTTTTTCAGGCCTCAGCAGCGATAATGCACTGCTCAGCCCTCTGGTACTATGACTATCTCAACTACCTGCTCCACCTGAGTCAGAAGCTCATTCAAAACAACCAGACCCATAAAACTTTTAGCTAAAGAACATGAATGGAAGTCTGGCTGTTTCCTACTTACTTATCTTTCCACAGTCCTCCATCTCCCCCTCTTTTCTTCAGTGTCTGGCTTTAACAACTTATTGATGTGATGAGACTAAAAGCACAGGATAAAGCTTTAAGTAGGTACAAACAACAGCAAAATCCAGGGCTCCAGTATCTTTTATATCCAGAAACGAGCAGACAACTTGCTTTTGATTCAGCCCTGTTAAAGCAGCAATGCTTGATCTTGGAGAACAAAGTCTGTCAGGAAGGCATCCGTCCCTTCAAGCCTGGGATACTGCCCTAACAGAGGTAAATGAAATCTAATAGCTGGTGTAGCCATTGTTGCTCTTGTATCCCAGCTTTCCTGTAACTATGCAGTCAAATGTGTCAGCCCTATGTCTTGTATGCCACCAGAGAATCCCTGTGAAGCACAGCTCTGCAGTGCTCAGCTCCTTCCTGGTTCTCATCCTATTGGGCCACAAAGAAAGGACCCAAAAAACCACAGACTGCACACAACATGAAAAAAAGTCTAAGTCATCTTGGTGACAATCAACTCACAGCAACTCTGTTATTAGTTCAGTTACCTGAAACATTTAACATACACTGTGATTGCCAAAAACTGGCATTAACCAGGGGGCCAGCAAAAGCTACAGGGGACTAAAATTAACTAAATTAACTAAATTGACTGTGTCAAACTAAAAGCGTTTGACAGAGTCTCCCACAGCATCCTCGCAGCTAAACTGAGGAAGTGTGGTCCGGATGATCGGGTAGTAAGGTGGATTGTGAACTAGCTGAAGGAAAGAAGCCAGAGAGTGGTGGTCAATGGGACAGAGTCCAGTTGGAGGCCTGTATCTAGTGGAATCCCTCAAGGGTCGGTACTGGGACCAGTTCTATTCAATATATTCGTTAATGACTTAGATAAGGGAATAGAGTGCACTGTCAGCAAGTTTGCTGATGACAAAACTGGGAGGAGCGGCTGACACACCAGAAGACTGTGCTGCCATTCAGAGAGACCTAGACAGGCTGGAGAGTTGGGTGGGGAGAAATTTAATGAAATATAACAAGGGCAAGTGTAGAGTCCTGCATCTGGGCAAGAACAACCCCATGTACCAGTACAAGTTGGGGGCAGACCTGTTGGAGAGCAGCGTAGGGGAAAGGGACCTGGGGGTCCTAGTGGACAACAGGATGACCATGAGCCAGCAGTGTGCCCTTGTGGCCAAGAAGGCCAATGGCATCCTGGGGTGTATTAGAAGGGGTGTGGTTAGCGGGTCGAGAGAGGTTCTCCTCCCTCTCTACTCTGCCCTGGTGAGGCCGCATCTGGAATATTGTGTCCAGTTCTGGGCCCCTCAGTTCAAGAAGGACAGGGAACTGCTAGAGAGAGTCCAGCGCAGAGCCACGAAGATGATTAAGGGAGTGGAACATCTCCCTTATGAGGAGAGGCTGAGGGAGCTGGGTCTCCTTAGCTTAGAGAAGAGGAGACTGAGGGGTGACCTCATTAATGTTTATAAATATGTAAAGGGTAAGTGTCATGAGGATGGAGCCAGGCTCTTCTCAGTGACATCCCTTGACAGGACAAGGGGCAATGGGTGCAAGCTGGAACACAGGAGGTTCCACATAAATATGAGGAAAAACTTCTTTACAGTGAGGGTAACTGAACACTGGAACAGGCTGCCCAGAGAGGCTGTGGAGTCTCCTTCTCTGGAGACATTCAAAACCCGCCTGGATGCGTTCCTGTGTGATATGATCTAGGTAATCCTGCTCCGGCAGGGGGATTGGACTAGATGATCTTTCGAGGTCCTTTCCAATCCCTAACATTCTGTGATTCTGTGAAGTATTCAGTGCAGGATAACTGGTGCTAGGCCTCAGATGAGTTGGAGAAGCCGTGTGCAGTACCACAGCCAGCTGTGAAAGGTCTATGGGGCCACAGCCCAAATCACTGCTGTGGAGGCTGACTGATACAAACATGGTACTATGATCTCTCCATAGCTGTTCCTTGTACGGGAACAGGTGAGAGAAGAGGGAGAAGAAATCAATCATAGCTCCTTCAAAGAAACCTTTAAAATATTTTCCAGCACACAACCTTCCCCCCAGTCTGAGTATCAAAAATAACCAGGGATCCCTACAAAACCCAACATTCCCCATGTTCAACAACTAGGAACATAATGCAGTCTGCTGATAAAGCTACTCTTCCACAATACGCTGTTCGGTGCTGTCACTAATGGAGGCTCAGCCTCCTTGGGTTTGCTCAGGAAGTTGCAATCACCTTTGGAAAGAGAGCAAAGGAATCTCCTGAGCCTACATACTACTTTGTGTTGAAAAGTTCCCATCCCAGTTTGCTCCCCATGCAACCCTCAATACCTTCATATGTCAAGAGGCTAGCCAGACCAGTGCCCAGGTGGGGGTTCCTTGAAAACTGAATCCATGTGTACTATTAAAAAAATGAACTTCAAGTGCAATTCACCAAGAGTGCAAACTTCAAATGAAATTTTACTCATCTGTCCTTACTATTTAAGGCAATCCTTGAAAGTAGGAAGGGTAAAAAGCAAAATCCATTCTTATTTATTATTCTGCCATCTATTAACTATAACTTTTAGGTTCCCAGAAAAATCAAAGTTGCAATTTTTTCAAAAATATTGCTCTTGATTACCTGGCCTTACTTCAACTTCAGGCCAGATCTAGCGTACAGATTAATCTTAAGAATAGTATTACCTCAGGTGTGCTTTCCTATGAAGAACCACCTGGAAATCTATAAAAACTGAACATTACTTCTCCAGGAAGAATCTCACCATGCTTATATGATAATATACAAACCTATCAAAGCACCAGGAAAGGTACAAGTAATTCAAACGTCATGCTTTGACACCTGCACAGCTCCAGTCCTGCTTTAAGAAAAGCTACTGACAAAATTCCCATTTGCTTCAATAACAAGATTCGACACTATGGGACCTACAAGGGGGGTGGATTATGTTCTTTGAGTGCATCACCATGATTTTATAAGAATAGTAAATGAATCCAAGCATGAAGGGGAAGTTTTTTGTTTTGAATGTCATTCATCATTACATACTTTACTCAGCATTTGTAGTAACACACAACCTTTGCCCAGATACCAACAACTTAAATGTAAGGTCATGACAAAGCTTCCACTGATTTTAAGGGGTCAGAATTTCTTTCTGAATGCAAGCTCCCAGATAGAAAACTGCATGCAACATTTGACCTAGGCAGAGGTGTCTACCTTTCACTTCTTGCAAAAGGAAAAAAAGAAGTAGTATTTGTGGACTCTGAGGAAAATCAACCTAAACTCCCAGTAGACACCACCAGCTTTGGGATTAGGAGCCAGGAGAACGGCATCTATGGAAGCAGTTCTTCCACACAAGCTAATGTGTAAAATCAAAACTGCTGAAGTTGGAAAAGTAGTCTCTGCACAAGATGCTTGACCTGCTTTCCCAACCTGTACCACTCTCTGAATTTCCCTGCTCAACATATCTATTTTTAAGAAAATTTATGTCGCCTATAATGAGCATAGAAAAGGACTGCAGAGAGTGTTCCACAATCCATTCCTCTACTGTCAAGCAACCCAGCATCTGGCATTTATCTCAGCCATCAGCACAGAAGAGAGTGGCAGCCACAGCAGCACTGGGACATCTTTCTCTGACTGACAGCTGGTGATGTCAAAATAAATTACTGCCAAGGTTGTGCAGACCTTCTGGCAAGCTCCTATAAACTAAGGGACTACACTGTCACTGTCCACCTGCCAGCCTTCATCCAGGGACAGAACAACCTAACTTCCTCTTGATCCTTCCTGCTCTTTCGATCTAAGTCTGTTCTCAGAAGGAGCCAAGGCAGCTCTCACATCTTGCAGCAGTTACCTGGGAGTCTGCATAGACCCTCCGAAATTCTTTCTACCTTGATTTGCCATAACAGTCATTTTTCAGGATTTCTTGGTACTTACATTATTTTTGATATCACATCTGGAAAATGTTGACTTCCAACATCCACCAGAAACAGGATGCTGCTTTTGATGGCCGTTTTCAAGACCTGTATATCCTTTTACTTTGTTAAAGTGAGTATTACAAAAGCTTACCACTACATCTATTTTTGTAAGCTTCCTGTTCATAGATCTAAAATGTTTCCTTATACAAAATATCCCTAGCTGTTTCTCTGCTGTCTTACCATCTCCAGTTTTGCACATGCAGGGCCATGTCATGTTGCAGGTTCAATGCTGTGAGTCCTCTCTTCTGCTACACGCTAAATGCCCTGCTGCATTTACAAAGCTCATTTCATCCTTCGTCTATCTGGGCAATACAAAAGTAAAAATGCAACAGCTAAAAAGCTGGTGATTTCTGACACTTGGATATCCCTTAATTGCCTGTCTAATTTGATAACAAACTTTTCTGCAACAGCTATCACTGAATACAACTCTAGACTGTAATCAGCAATGCGTAGTGCAAAAATCTGCACTACTGCCTCCCTACAGGCATTATTATTCATCTTCCTTGAAGATTTCCATCTAACAGTATCTGCTGCCCAGAAAGACTATTTTTGGCCTCTATCTTCCCCTTCCCTTGCTTGAAAAGGAGCTAAAGTCCTGTCTTGACATATATTAGATATATTTCTAACTCTTCAAAATTTTGCTGGGGCACTTCATGTTAAATTTCATTAGATTTGTTCAAAAAAGAGTGAAAATAACTGAATTGTCTGGTCTGACATGCAAACTATGGGTCCTAAATACCGAGCCAGATCTTCCTCCTTTTTCTCAATTACACTCTGGTAGTTTGCTCTTAGATAGCCGTTTTACATCTATACTACAGAAGGTCACTTGGATAGGCTTACCCAGCTACCCTTCCTAAAAATTACTCAGATGCTTGAGTGCTGGAGTCTTGGTTTTTCTCTCCTTCTGTCCTCTCCCAGCTTCCCAGGGCATATTTTCTCCCGTTGAAGCTCCACTAGCACATGTAGTTATATTCAGTCAATTTGTCCCTGCAGCCACAAGGCTGGCAAACTGTTTACTTGTACCTATCACAATCTTGTAACCTCAAGGCAGTTACAGCTATAAATTTGTACATTCTAACGTACCGTTTCAAAACTAGAAATACATAAGCTACCTTCTGAAATAGAAGAAATCAAGCTATGTCAAAGAGGGAACCTTATAACTTTTCTTTACATAACTGTTCCTCACTTCAGTAGACGTTTGTACAGAGGATCGTGGTTTTCATTATCACTATCTTGCCTAAAGAGAAATCTAGATGCTTAAAAAAATTATAGCCTGAAACAAAACCATCAGGCATCAACCTGTTATATCTCTAATATAATGCATTTTTCTCTAAAGTGCATCCAGGAAGCTGCTTGTAACTGCAAACATTAGAGGAACCACACAGAAGCAAACACAGCCCGAGTATCAGACAATCTTTTTCATGCAAAATGTACTAAAAGCTTACAATGAAGAGCTGAATACTTACAGGCTTAGCCACTTACCAAAAAAATGCAAGTATATCTGTACCTTTCATCCATCTCTCTGCAATACGTAAATGAACGGTTCTCATCAAAACATCTAAGCCATCTTTCAGCAGATTAACTAGCATTTTAAGAAAATGGCCTTTCTCAAAAAAACAAATCCACTTTTCACCCAAACCTGACAGCAGACTATCACATAAGCCAGCATGTGTCAGGCTCAGTGTTAACTAGTAAGTTCACAAAGAGAAGCAAGAAAAAGGAGGATCTTGTCTAACAATACATGCAAATATTTTGAAGTAGAAATGTTTCTCTTTGTTGATCATAGGAAAGCTCAGCTATATCCCATGCATGTTTCCAGAAGGTTTAAAGAAAACAAAGATTTCATCATAATTAAAGCCAGTTATATATCACAAAGACATGTTTCAAAAAAATTATACAAACTGTTAAGAATATACTTTATCACAAAATTTACAACAGCCAAGCCCTTATAGAAGACAGAAACAAATAGCTGATATAAAATTTTATATTGCCAATATCATAGCAACATACAGGAACCTGAACTGCATTTCTGATGGTAATTAGTACCCTGTGCATCAGTCAGCCCATAACTACTCCTTGGTTTGAAAAACTGTTTGGGTGCATGTCAGTTTACACAAGTAAACACCTTGTATTTTCCCTTAGGTTAAAACTGAGGTTGACATTTTATGTAAAGGAATCTTGCATGAAAAGACACTGAAGCATTGCCAGAGGATGTCTGCTACTTCAGAGTTCTAGTTTGAAACAACTGCCTCTGATCTGTGGCAAGTCCAGTTTTAATTGCTCTGTCCCATACGAGGTCACTCACAGCTGCATCAGGCAAGCAACTAAGTTTCCCATCGGTTTCAGAGACTGCTCACTTGCCTTGACACTCACGGGGTAGCTTGGCTTCACCATAGCCTTGGCTTCACCATAGCCTTGGCTTCACACAGGCTGCTTTTCACTTGCTGTTTAGATGCCTACAAAGTCAGTTTGTTCAGCTCACTAATCCAATCTAAAATTAAGCCTTATTTTTAATCATTGCTTTCTGTTAGAGCAAGAAATTGTTCCAATTCCCCTCCAGCTATGCAAGTGCTAGCTCAGGTCAAAGGCAGATGATGGAAATACAGTATGGGATAGAAAAAGCCCAGTTACCCCTTTCAGCAGCACTCCGTACTTGAACAAGATTGGATCGAAGTCATACTACACACCCTCAAGATCACCTTGAAACTTTATCAGCCAAATCTGGAAAATGGCTTATTGGTTTCTTTCAAAAGGAAAATTTTGATAGGGAATAATGGAAGAGGGGTGGCAGTAGCACTTGGCTTTTCTTTTTTCCTTTTGAAAGATATATATGGTGGGTTCAGGGAATGAGCATAAGAGCTGCACAGTTCCACACTGTACACAGGGCTGCCTCTGGGCCCATTCCCCCTCTCTCCCAGCTCTGTTGGCAGCACTTTCATCTGCCTTTCTCTGAAGCAATATGGCCCTTCTTTTTTCAATGAATAACCTCTCTACACTTCTCATATGCAATACTGAGATGAAGTAAACAGGCCCAAGTAATCATTAATTAATCAGTTCCAATCAACTTCACTGCACTTTAAGAGCTTTCATGAGAAACTAACACTCATCACACTGGGAACTGAAAGCCTATAAAAAAAACCCAACAAACTTTCACAGCATGCAGTCAGTATACGCCGTTTCTCAGTTCTCTTCTTGATCTGGGTGTGCAAGTAAAGAAATCAATCAATATGAATGTTTTTGACATTCAATGCTGAATCATTGACTAATATCAAAGTGAAAGGTAACTTGGATCCAGGATGGTTCCAGCTGCTGCTGTTCCTGACACTGGGATAACATGCTCCTTCAGAAAGTACACCTTTCATGCTTATGAGGTCCTCTTTCTTTAAAAGATTTAAAGGGAAAGAAATCATGGGAGCAAAATGCAGTGCTGAGGCGTCCTAAACAGAAAAATGACTGTTGAGAAAATACCAAGTACCACTGCTCTCATTTGGTGGAATCAGAAAGAGCAAACTATTTGTTTTTCAGATGTAATAAACATGTTGAAACAAAAACTCATTACTGCCTTCCAATGAAGTTGCTACGGACCCAGCCAGCTCTTGATCATCATACAAAGCCTCTAATTTGTATTAATTACCTGCCTATTAAGCTCTTTCAACCAGCAGCTCCTGTTGGATGAGACACTTCTTAGAGTGATAATCCCATGAAGAAACATAGTGATTGCTAATTAAATTGGAACAAATACTACATTAGCACAAAAGGTTGCCAGGTGACTTACGCATAGAGGCTAGCTCTCACTTGAATAATCTTGCTGCTTGGTGACCTACTCCCCACCATCTCTGGATACACTGGAAAGTGCCAGACCTCACTGCAGTGTTAGTGCTCTAAGGGGAACAAAATGCTACAGTTTAAATTCATAGCTCTTTCCACATCTTCATATCACAGAAGACTCCTCTGAGGCAAGAAGCTTAGATTCATTATTGGTGGCACTGACAGCTGCAAGATCAACAAGTCACAGTACTCTGTAACATGAGTATGGCTATTCATATAGTAAGCAAGTAATTACACCCTTCCCAAAGGGTGCCGATTTTATGATTAACCTCTATTGACAATTTGTTATGCCTGATGACCAGACACCCTTCATCAAAGAAACTGCAGCAACATCATCAACACTACCATTGCAGAAGTTCTCTTATGCTTACACTCAGGACACATCAACAGTACTTAGTTGGGGAAAACATTTCACAAATGCTTCTCAAAAGACTATAAGCACACGAAGTGAAGATATCCCACCATTTGTCAGGAATATTAGTATTGAAATACAGATTTTCCATCTTCCAAAACACAGGCCTAAGAGATTAAGTGGGATAAAATCCCAGGACTCACTTGCTGATCACAATAGTGAGTTTACCTTCTGATTTTACATTCTTGCAAGTTTCTGTCTCAAGGCAGTCGTTAGCCCAGACTGTCCATTTGTTAATAGCTCTGATCAAACAGAAGACAACTGCTAAACAAGTAAGTGAATTTCCAAGTATTAGTTAGCACAGAAAATTAGCAGAGATAATGGCTCCACAGTGATTCCTGTCCTTTGAACAGCTAGCTATTTCCACGCAGAAAGGTTGAAAGCTGTTTTTCAGGAGACTGGTAGTCACTGAAGCCCTTAACAGCTCATCACAGCTGATTCACTGGTTTACAGAGCAATAATGCTAAAGGGATAGAGGACTTTCCTGACCAGCCATGCAAGTACAATGCTTATTGGTGTTCCATTCTTACCCATTAGTATAAAATTTTCAACTACTACATGTTTGGCCCTTATGTTTCCATGCAGGATTTACTCCTTGTGAGGTACAGGACAATGCAAAGAACAATGCAAGAGACCGGACCTTGGGAGATCTGAGCTGGATCCACATTTTCTTACTACATCCCTAGGCCTACTGTGGGACAAAGGGTATATTGTTGGTGCTTTCTGTGCCTTGGAACTCTAAATTGAGAACGGTTAAGGATTTAGCTGAGGTGCTTAACATTTATTCTAAGTTACTGCCACCTGTCCAACCCAAACATAAAACAGTCAGCAGCAGTAGTCAGATGGAGATGATGTGCTGTAGCTCAAGGTCTTTATCTTAGCACAGACCATGGTGTGTACGAGAGGGGGCAAGGAGAGAGAGAAGCTAAACACACTAAGTAGTTCCCTGCAGCAAAAACTGGCCCCATGTCATGTTTTGCTGCTAAGCTCACTACAGAAACAATAACCTCTGGCAAGAGCAGAGAGCCAGGAACTGCTTTCCACAGCCCCAAGCACATTTGCTTGAACCTGCGAGTCAGGCAGAAATGGCTGAAGAAAAAAGGATGCTACTGGCTAGAGCTGACCCTAATAGCTAATTTAGGGGTGCATAGCCCTCCCAAAAGATCTCCTTTGGTGAAGGCCTTTACTCTTCACTGCAAGATTTTTTTTCTCTTTCAGCTTTATCCATGAATAAGATGTCCAGTTGCTATTCAATTCACTTCCTCAAGCAAACCCGCATAGTACGGGTTATAGTACGTAAGGGGAGAACCTCAAAGATGATAATGTGTGAGGCAAATTTTGCTGCCCTTCAAAAAGGGCTGTCGGACTGCATTTTAATATACTCTCTTTAGAATTTAAAGCAATGGATGTATTTTCTGGGGACTTGACGATTGCTCTTTTATTGTTAACACGTGTTGATCTCAGTGTATTTGCAAAAAGAATAGGACAGATTCACGGATAGTCTTAAATTCTGGAGTACATTTTTCCAAAGAAGAAACTGTGGGCAGTTGCTTCTTTATTTTTCTGGACTGTTAAGCAGAGCACACAAACTACCAAGCAGCTAGGTGTTCATAGGTGCAAATGCTTAATGCATGCAATTTCTTGTCCTATAAAAGGTCCTCTGCAAGCAGCTAAAATGACAGCTTTCAGGAGAAACCTTTCTTCCTGAAACATCTTTGCATTACAGGAAAAATAGCATACAGAGACCAATCCTTGATCATAAACCACAATAAACTTCTTAAGACAGACCTGTTTACTGAAATACAGTTTCAGGACTTCAACATTTAATAGAAGAAGGCTAGTGAGAGCACATAACACTAATGAATGATTGTTTCAAGTATTAGCAATGTGCACCTTGTGTCAAAAACCTCATCTAAGGCTGGGGAAAGAATTTTGAGGCAGAGTTGCCCAGCTATTTAGTAAGCCACTTTCTCTCCCACCATCATCATCTCACCTCCAGATATCTTATTTAAACAAATATGTTAAAAATAAAATCAAACATATGTATTTTTAAACAGATTCTAGGGAGCCAAAAAGTTCCAATAGGACAGTGTGCATGACAAGGTTAATGAAAGGCTCTGGGTCAGCCAAGAGAAACACTACATGGCTGAAGATGTCGATGCTGCATTTTCATTAAAGGACTAATTACGTGCACATCACGACTTATTTGCCATTTAGTGGTACACAGTGGGAATTCATTATGTAATACAGGCAGCACATCTGCTCAGTTTTATCTCATCTTCCTGGATATACAAGTGACTTGACAGTCTAAAAGGCAAATGTTACTTACCCTGTTTGTAAGCAAAATACTATAATACTAGGGGATGCAGTAATTAGCTAAAAGCTATCAATACCTTACACGTATATCGAGTGGCATGCTGCAAAACCAGGATCTTTCAAAAAGAGAGAAAATTAACTGCAACAGCTGAAGTCCATTGAAAACAGATCTTAAGTCTATTAAAAGCTTCTTTCTAACCCAACAGAAGAAGATGGAGGGAGAGAAAGGGAGATATCAGACCAGGACACGAATTCCAGAACCTTTGCCACCAGCATGAAGCCAAGAGGATACACTGCCACATATAACTCTCCACACAGAGCACCTTTCGCCCTCTGTCCCAAATAGCATCACCAGTAAGGCCCCCAAAGGCTCTCTGGAGTCACTATCCAGCTGAGTTTTTACCATAGCACATCAGTGATTCCCTCCTGTAAATACAATTCAAGCCACCTGCATTTATGTAACGGTTTTAAGCAAAACAGTTCCGCAGTCCTTCCTGGTAATAATCCCGTTGCGGGACATTGCCACCTTGTGGGTCCTGCGGGTATGAAACAAGAAGCAGAAGAATCAAGACAGTCTAGCAATGGTTCAGGTAAAATGGCAAACCTCGGCTCAGAAATATTGTTGTTCCTACATTTATCAAATCAAAGAGCATTTCTCTGAAAGCTAAGCCACAGGCAAGATTAAAGTAAAATCAGACAAAATGAACCCTTTTAGCTGGAACACCCACAAGTTCTGACAAAAATTGATCCTAGACCGGCTTTCTACACAAAACACAGCAATGTGTACCATGCTGGCCAAGTGAAAAGCTATTCTAATGCTCTGCAAGGTTTTTTTCCCCCCCTCCGTGACTGTGTTTGTGACCAAGTACCTGCAAATGTGCGGTTAACTGGGAGCAAAGGAATCTCGAATGCTTGAGATTCCTGCCCTGCTGTGAGAAAGATCAAAGCACAGTGGAAAACTGCTGCCTGCAAGAAACCCATAATATACAGGCGAAAGCAGCACGTTCAAAATCTGTTGCTCTAGCAAGGACCGAGATCTGTGGTGCCTGCATCCTTGCTTGCTGCCTTTGCCCGGCATGCTGCTTTGGAGATCCCCCAGTTTGCAAGGTAATGGGAATAAATTTGCTCTTTGCAATTTATCCGTCGTTTTATGGTTATTCCTGTGTCCTGCCTTTCTTGGCTCACACAGTTGCCTTGCAACTGACTTTACCACAGTCAGAGAAATTCTGCTGCTGTTTACCAAAGCTTGCACCAGTGGTTCCTGTATCACAAAACTAGTGGCAGTACAAGCTGCTCTTGATACTGAGCAGCATTCATATGCTGAGAAAAACTGCCAATAACATTTTGCACAACAGCATGATCTGAATATTCCTATCAGAAGCATGTTTGCTGCTTACCATGTTATCTGTCTTTTCAGTATGGATGATTTGTGTGCTCATCTTCATGCTTAACCTTCAGCATAAATTGAGTTCAGAACTAAGGTACATAGGGCCAAATCATGAGGCAGATCATGATTTATACTGATTGAGCATCTGCCTAATAAAACAAGGATGCCTTGGATTTTTTTTTCCTCCCATCCAAGGTGCAGTGCCTCCTCCACTTTTCATTTCTGCCACCCAATCATTCAAAGGGTTCAATGGAAGAAGGAGGAAACCTACTAATATGTGCATGGAAATCTGTAAACCTAGTCAGCTGTAAACCTGTTTCAGCTAAGTACTCAAATGTACCAACTTGGCTGCATTGCTAAGTAGAAACCTATTCCTAGGCCTGGACTCCTGTCTGTTCTTTGGCATAAGCTAGCCTGCACCACCCACTGTGGGGTTAATGCAAACTGAGGCATCACACATCAATTCCCCAAACTGCCTGCACAATTGCAGCAAGCAGAATTAAATTTCCCTGTGGTGTCTGGGCAATGTTGCTCTGCTTCAAGCCCCTGGGGAAAGTTGATGGATAAACTGGAAGGAAGAAAGGACGAAGAAGGTCTGCAATGATAGTTGCCATCAAATAGTTTTAGCTTGGAGAGGTCCCCAGCAATAAGGGACATAACTCCTTTTCCTTTTTTTTACTTGCTATTTGATCTGGGTGTGAGCTGTCCTGGGGGTTGAGAAATTCTTTAATTCTTTATCTTACCAGCCTGATGTGTAAATTAACTGCCTAAGCATATCTCAATAGAACAAGTTGCAGAACATTAAGGTTATATAAAACCCATCGAGAACTGGTCTTGCGGTTTGACTGAGAGTCAAGATGTTACCGCGCCCGTGCAAGAAGGAAACGTGAGAAGTGCACAGTGAGGAAGACATACGGCCTTCATCCCTGAGACCCCGGCCCACGACCACCAGGAGAAGCTTCGCGTGTGCAACCAGGAGGAGTTAAAGGCGGAGACTACGGAAATAGTCTCCCGGAGCTTATTATAATAAAGACCACCTTCTCGGGGAAAGTCACGAATATGTATAGGCGTGCTTGAAATTATGATGACTATGTAACACTTTGCCATATAAATACAAGATGAATTACCGCACACGGTGCGCACTACTTTGGTGGGACTACCCCCCGTGGTGCCCAGCGCTGAATAAACATACCTACTTTACAGCCCTGCCGGTTGTGGAGTCTGTTTTCCGCACGTCATTTTGGCGAGCCAGGCAGGAGAACTCTGCTCGGCTGCGGGATCGACTGAGGAAGCGGACGCCCCTGCACGCGCCCCGAGCTCTTTTCTCGGAAGGGGCCGCCGGTTCCAGCCGCCCACCGCGGGAGCAGACAAGAATCTCCTGAAGCCGCGGATAAATGGTATGTTTAACAGGGGACCGGTCGGGAAGCCAGTAAGTCGTTCGGGACTCCCACGCGTGGCCGGGGCTGCTGGTAAACCGCGCAGAGACGTCTGGCGTACAGCGTAGTCCCCGTATGGGAGTAGGGTACCCGATGGGGGGATTCGCTGACAGATAGAGCAGCCGCTAGCGATCTTGAGGGTAGATCGAGTGAATCCGGGGTTATCGCTGCATCCCGATATCGGGAGCCAGGACGGACCTGCTAATGACTGTATAAGAAGCAGGAGAAGGGTAAGCGAGCCTCTCACAATTGTGATATGGGGGGATTCGCTGACCGATAGAGCGGCCGCTAGCGATCTTGAGAGTAGATCGAGTGAATCCGAGGTTACCGCTGCATCTCTAACCGAGAGCCAGGACGGACCTGCTAATGACTGTATAAGAAGCAGAAGGGTAAGCGAGCCTCTCACAATTGTGATATGAATATTTGCAGCTGCTGGCGGGATAACTGGAGGGATTGCTGTATACCTTATTTACAAGTGCCTGGGTATTTTACATCAAGTGTCTTTTATGCAAAGAATCTTTTATGTTAAGAGTGTTTTATGTTAAGAGTATTTGGCTGTGTATGTGTGTTTCTGAGACACAGCGCCGCTGTGAACCGAGAGTCCTGATTCGTAGAGCCAGAAATTTTTGCAGAAATTTGTATATGTGAGTTAGGTTGCTGTGGTGCTTAGTCAATTTCTTTAATATCAGAGTTCTGACTAATCTCTTGAAGAAGCCTATTTTACTCCCACAGGACGGTTAACAACTTCGGGGTGGGAACAACATCCACAAGAATTCCTGCCCGAATCCAGATACCCAGGGGCAATACCTTGTTTTGTGTGTGGGACTGTGGTACTTAATAGACAAGGTGGATGACATTCGGTGTGGATCCTTTTAAGTTGTAATACCTGTAAAAAGGTGGCAATAAAACTAGGAAAGATTCAAAACCTTCCCCAACAGAACCCCTGATTGTGGTGGGGTTGGAAAATGAGAAAATAAAATTTTAGTAAATACAGGAGCTACCTATTCAGTGTTAAATACATGTAGGAGTAATTTCAATGATCGTAGTGTGTCAGTTGTTGGTGCCACAGGGCAGGAAGAAACTCAACCATTTTTCCAGCTTTTAAAATTTGGAAATGGGAAAAGGGTGTTAACCCATCAATTTCTCTACATACCAGATTGCCCCATGCTGCTGTTAGGATGAGATATGCTAAGTAAATTGAATGCACAAATTACTTTTACAAAAGGAAAAATCCAAAACCATATTCCTGAAAATAAAGCTTTGGATGCCCAAGTTTTTATATTACAGAAGGAAGCCAAGTTACAGGAGATACCAGAAGATGCTGTGACACCTCTCGTATGAACTTCAGGAACACTGGGACGATCCCGAATGGCAGGACCAGTAACCATCCAGTCAAAACCAGACACTGGACTGGTAAGATGAAAGCAATTGAAACAAGAGTCTTAGAGCATTTCTCGGGATGGCCGGATGGTATTGCCTGTGGATAATGAATTTTGGACTCATTGCCAAACCCTTATATGAAGCTGTACAAGGGAAAGGAAACCTCCTTGTTTGCCCTCAGAGGTGCATTTACAAAACTAAAACAGACTTTAATGAGTGCTCCAGCTCTAGGCCTTCCGAACTTAGAAAAAAACATTTGAACTATTTATACATGAAAGACTACATATTACCCTAAGAGTGTTGACTCAGAAACTAGGATCATAGAGAAGACCTGTGGGATAACTTTTAAAACAACTAGACAATGTCAATAAGAGATGGCCAACATACCTCCGAGCAGTGGCAGCTACAATACTGCTGATCCAAGAGGCCCGAAAATTGTCGCTCGGGCAAAGCTAACTGTGTTTGTACCCCATGCAGTTACAACTATCCTAGAACAAAAAGGAGGACACTGGCTGTCACCGAGCCGGATGCTGAAATATCAAACCATCCTTCTGGAACAAGATGATGTGGAGCTGAAAGTAACCAGCATCCTGAATCCAGTGACCTTTCTGACTGCGGATCCTGGTAGGACAGATTTAACACATAATTGCTTACAGACGGTGGAACAGACATACTCCAACAAAGCTGACTTGAAAAACATGCCAATGGATAATGCAGACTGGGACTTGTTTATGGATGGTAGTAGCTTTATGCGGGATGGAACACGGAAAGCAGGATACACAGTGGTAACCACTGAGGAAATAATTGAAGCTAAGGCTCTACCATCTAACACATCAGCTCAGAAGGCAGAACTCATAACCCTTCTGAGAGCATTAGAATTATTGAAAGACAAAACTGTTAATATATGGACAGATTCAAAATTTACCTTTGGAGTAATCTATGCTCATGGAACCATTTGGAACCGTGGCAAATGGGTATCGGTATCTTTTAATAATGATAAATACTTTTTCAGGCTGGCTGGAAGCTTTCCCCTGTCACACCAACAAGACAAGAGAAGTAACAAAATATTGCTTAAGAAAATAATACTGAGATTTGGGGTACCTATGGAACTATCTTCAAATAGGAACCCACACTTTGTAGCGGAAGCTGTTCAAAATTTGGCTGAAGTATTAGAGGTAAAATGGAATCTCCATACCCCATGGAGACCTCAATCAAATGGAAAAATAGAAAGAATGAATCAAAACGTAAAAAGACAAATGAAAAAAATCAGATTAAATAACCAGGTGAAGGAAAAGGTTAATCCTTTTAAAATCATTTATGGTAAACCCTATCAAATGACAGAAACAGGAGTTGATCCTGAGATCATGGGAAACAATATCTAAAAGAATGTTATCTCTCTAGGAAAGATTTTATCCTCTCCCCACAGGTACACCACTGTGAGCGCATCAATACCAACCTGGAGAAAACACCAGCTGAGACAACAATTAGAATCTACTAAGTATTTTGAAAAGGTCTCAATGATATAGTAAAAGAATTTACTAACCGTATAGAAAAGGGGGGATTGATAAGGGACATAACTCCTTTTCCTTTTTTTACTTGCTATGTGATCTGGGTGTGAGCTGTCCTGGGGGTTGAGATATTCTTTGCCTGTGAGCTGTCCTAGGGGTTGAGAAATTCTTTAATTCTTTATCTTACCAGCCTGATGCGTAAATTAACTGCCTAAGCATATCTCAATAGAACAAGTTGCAGAACATTAAGGTTATACAAGACCCGGCGAGTGTTACATATTCATCATATTTTCAAGGATGCCTATACATATTCGTGACTTTCCCCGAGAAGGCGGTCTTTATTATAATGAGTTCCGGGAGATCATTTCCGTAGTCTCCGTGGTTTGACTGAGAGCCAAGATGTTACCACGCCTGTGCAAGAAGGAAAAGTGAGAAGTGCACAGTGAGGAAGACATACGGCCTTCATCCCTGAGACCCCGGCCCATGACCACCAGGAGAAACTGCGCGTGCGCAACCAGGAGGAGTTAAAGGCGGAGACTACGGAAATGATCTCCTGGAACTCATTATAATAAAGACCACCTTCTCGGGGAAAGTCACGAATATGTATAGGCGTGCTTGAAATTATGATGACTATGTAACACTTTGCCATATAAATACAAGATGAATTACCGCACACGGTGCGCACTACTTTGGTGGGACTACCCCCCGTGGTGCCCAGCACTGAATAAGCGTACCTACTTTACAACCCTGCCGGTTATGGAGTCTGTTTTCCGCACGTCACCAGGATGTTTAATGTATTAATCAGAGATGCTTTTTAAAGCTTGTGTATATACTAGAAACTAAGCTGTAACTGGGAAGGTTAGATCTATGCAGACACACAGATAGGATGCCTCCAAAGCCTGCTAGTTTAAAAGCAGTCTAAACCCTTGCCCTTTCAGGCCACTAACACTGTATCAGATATCACCCATTGTGAAATCCATGTAATCTCTACAAATTTAAGTTTACAATGAGACTTTCTCCACAGCAATAGAAGTGCTGTTGTGGGTATATTGGGAGACCACAGACACCAGGCAAAGCATCACAGAGCACATCCCTTCTAGATCACTGGTCCAAATTCACAGCAGATTAGAAGGTCACAGAAAGCATTACCATCTGCCGTCTCTCTGGCATGCTGTACAGAGTGAGCTTTGTAATCCTAGGCCAGATCCCAGAAGACAAGTATTCACAAAGACATTAGCATTAATTGGATACAATTCAGTACATGTCAAAAGTCTTCCACATCACTCCCAAGACCCACTTAAGCAGCTGCAGCAGGTGGCACCTGCCTCTCTCCAGCCAGACTCAGAGCTGAGCATCAACCTGGCAGGAGTAGACAGGTGTCTTCATTTAGCCTGCACCAGGGGCTAAACAATAACAGTTTTTCCCTCACCCAATATCCCTTTCCCAACTGAGGAAGGAAACTGGGAAAAAAAGAGGGAGACTCATGGGTTAAAATTAAACAGATTTAATAAAATAAAGAAACCAATATAAATGCTAATACAAAACACACAAAAGTATACGTAGCTACAGGTTGCAGCAGGTTGTCCAGGAATAGCAATCATCAGCAACGAGGAGGGGGGGGGAAAAAAAGGAAGCCAGAAGAGAGGAGAACAAAACCAGTCCCCCCTCTCACCAGCAAGCCCTCCCTTTTATAGTGAACTTGATTGTTAATGATATAGAATACACCTGTGGGCCAGCCTGGGTCAGCTGCCCTGCATTTAACTGCTAATGGCCCTGATTACCAGGGCTGGCCACAAACTGAAACAAAATCCCAATGAAACCAGGACAACAGGTCACTCCACCAGGCATACAGATCTACCTCTCATCTCAAGTGTCCAGCACACTACAACGCTGGATGAAATCTCCAGTGCAGAGTAGTCAAAAAGGCCATGTTGGTACCAGATGGTTTAGCAACGGTTTAGCAAGAGTAGGCCTCAAAGTAGGCTCTAAAAGGCCTACTCTGTGTTACCTTTACACAGAATCAACTTTCCTGTCAGTAATTTTCCTTTCAGCTAGAATAACAGAGAATAACAGTATGTACTGAAGCAAACTGTATGTTTTGTAGATAGAGTCTGCTTATGGGACTGATAACAGTGTTATAGTCGTCAACGATTCTTGCTTGCGCTTAGTCTTAGAAAATACAAGGTCTCTGTTAAATTCCTCACTAATTACAAAGAAGGGACAGAGATAAGCAAGACAGTGAACAACATCTTTGTAGTGTCTTAACTGACTGGATTCACAGCTCTGGCTCCAAGAGTAGAGATAAATCCTCTAAGAACTAGAACAATATCTTCTCCTTGGAGCCACCTGCATGTGTCAATAGAAAGGCTTTGACCATGCTTGTGCAGAAGCGGGGTTATACAGTGGACAGCAAAACTATGGGGGATTACAACCACTAGAGACCCCCAGAGACCACCCAAGACCCCTTCCCCAATTTAGTACGCATGCACAAAGACAATTACATAATGTATTAGCATAAGTTTCTTGGAATAGGTGGGCTTTACTCGGAATTGTATGAATATTCATTTTTCTGTAATGTATATAATGAGCGTGCTTTTGTTGCTGGGTGTGCATGCTAGGAGGAGAGATCCCCCATGCACCCAGCGCTGCAATAAACCAGTGTCGGCTTTCTAAACTATCATTTGGTTTAGAGAGTTTTCTTGGTTACTATTTTCCAGTAACAGTCTGAACAGGAGGTGTGCCCCAAACCATTAAGCCCAGACCTGCTGATTGGAAGAGACAGCAAGGGGCAGAGCCTGCACCCAGCAGCATGGGAGATTTAAGCAGGCTAAAAAAATCAGCCCAGCTGACTGCAACAGCTGAGAATATGTATTTCCTAGCGGGTAGGTGCCTGGAAGTAGGCTGTTATTGCCAGCCATATGGTGACCATCCAGCAAAAGGCAGTGTCTTCTGCTTCTCCTGAACTTCTAGCACCTGGTAGAACCAATGCAGTCACACAGACAAAGCTCCTGTTCAAACATGCAACCACACAGGTTTCCAGCTGCAGAATGTGTGAAGGATATTCCTAGATGCGGAAAGTGATTGCAAGCAAGACTGTGGGAGATATAATCAGACTGATGAGCTGATCTGCTTTGAGAACTACAGGCATGTCAGTCTGACATCAGTGATGGGGAAGATTATGGCACAGATCATCTTGAGTGACATCGTGCGGTACGTATAGGACAACCAGGCAATCAGGCCCAGTCAAAATGGCTTTATGAAAGGCAGGTCCTGCTTGAATAACCTGATCTCCTTCTGAGACAAGATGACCCGCTGACTGGATGAGGGAAAGGCTGTGGATGTTGTCTACCTGGATTTTAGTAAAGGCTTTGACACTGTTTCCCATAGTGTTGTCCTAGAGAAAATGACCACTCATGGCTTGGACGGGTGTGCTCTTTACTGGGTAAAAAAAACTGGCTGGATGGTCTTCTTGTTATCTGATATGACACTGACTCGTTTAAACTCTAATTGAACTTTGGCCTTTCACGTCTTCTCCTTGCATATACAAAGCATCAGCTCTGTAATTTTCCTGTGAAGCCTCACCTCACTTCCATATATCATAAAATTTATTTTTCCTCTTGAGTTCCATGAGGCAATCCCTGTTCAGCCAAGCTGGTCTTCTGCCCCACTTGCTTGATTTATAGCACAGTAGAAATGCCTGCCTCTGTGCTTTTAAGAGGTAGTTCTTAAGAACTGACCAGCACTCGTGGACTTGTAAACCCTCAAAAGCAGATCCCCAAGGTACTTTGCTAAATAGCTCCCTGAATACCTTAAAGTTTCCTCCCGTGAAGCCCAGGAGAGCTGGGCTTTTTCATTACACTGAAAATTCTAAACTCAGCCATTTCATGATCACTGTGGCCTCTGCAGCCCTCCTCAAGACCAGGTGGCTGGCAGGAGTTGGTGGGGGACAACACAAAAAAGACAATGCCACTGTTTTGGCCACACGTTATGAGACAGGCCAAGTGAAGTCTGTTAATTTATTGATAGCACAGAGAAAGAAAGTTAGCAATGGGTCCTGGGACCTAAGTAAATCTGGTGTGAATTGGCATAGTCTGCCACAAATGCTTCCTCTTGTTTTGGGTCATGACACAAGTCAGTGGAGCCTGGCTTCACCAAAAGACTTTATGGCCCTCCAGAATTTATTAATCTCTTTTAATCTTGTTTTTATGTTGGGTGAGGGCATTTTTGTTCCCTTTGTCTCAGCATTTAAAGTGTGTTATAACCACCTAGGAACATAATAGTCACACTTTAAGCAAACATGCAAGAGATGTACCGGGATTTTGCTTCTGTATCTTCACATTATTTATAATCAAGCAGTACATTCGAAAAATGCTTATGAGAGAGCTTCTGTCCTGCTCTGTTGGGGAATGGCAAGCCTTTGGTTAATGCAGAAAGCTGTTTTTCTGTCTCTCGCTGAGTAATGTCACTGATGTTACCCTACAGGAAGCAGGAAGGTGCTTTTTTCCTTAAACTTTTGGACTGCAGATTTTGGGGGGTGGGCAGGAAGAGGAAGGTGTTTAAAATGGATAGCTTCACTCCCTCACCCCAGCCATGTGTTACGTATGTTACTGAGCTCCCAAGCAGGGAAGTCAGTTTGTGAGATTGGATCCATCTAGTTCACTTTTTTTATGAATCAGGTAAAGGGGCTGCAGAGGGAGGTACAAAACTTTTTGTTCCTTGACACACTGTATCTGAGGCTGTCTGTGTTAACAGGGAATCTGTGTCACTGAAGCCATGTACTCCCCAGTGTTGCCTTGCTGCTGTAGCAATGTCTCTAGTCCTGCTGCAGTTTCTCATTTAAAATCCCATTTTGAAAAGATATAAAGTCAGAACTGTTAGTGACATACCCTTGGGAGTTTGTAATTTAATTCTGTTTTATTTTTCTTTTGCTTTTCCTATATGCAGGGTAGAGGAGTCATTAGAACCTGAATTATGATACACTGACAGCAGACTATTACCCTGCATTTTTAATATGACATAACTATACTAAATTTAGTGGTGCTGTTATGGTTAAACTGGTTCATTCAATGCCTAAAGTCAACAACGTCTACTCATTGCCATTTAAAGAAAAAGAAGAATAATTCAAAAACTGCTTCGTGGCACCACCAGTAAATAAAGCCATTTGCCACAAGTTATTTTTCATCTCAGAAGAAAGAGTAGTCTGACAGCAGAAGATTTTTAGGGGCAGAGGGCATTTGAAAACTATGGAGATGAAAACATCTTTCATCAGGCTTAAAGCATTATTTGCTGAAAATAATATGCTTTCTTTTCCTGGTACTTTCAACCTCTCTCGCTCCAGCTCACTGCGTTAAAAATGTGTTCAAATGCAAGAAGTGTTACTTTAGATAGCTTAAACCAGGGTGATGGTTGTAGCATGTATTTGTTGCTCTTTTTGATCAGCATTTTGGGAGGTATGGAAATGTGTGTGCTACAGTTAAACCTGAAGAGGCACACAATTCTGTGATTTATATCAACTGATGTAAAGTTGCATGCATCAGTTAAGCAAACATCAATAACATTTCAAAAGCACCAAAGTACCTCAGAAATGAACTTTACTTTGCAGATAGAATGCAAGGTCCTAAGTCATGTTGGCACTTTAAAACATTTTATCCATTGTAGCACCCTTTCAAGCTGACCCAGTGGTGTGACTGGTGGATGAAATCTATGGAGGCTATATTCATTAATTTCAATAATTAGGAACTAAAGGCAATCTCTACATCTTTTTTACAGGTATCGAGCAGATCTGGAGATTATAAGGTATGGTATAGGAGTGGTGGCATTAAAGAGAGACTGTTAGATATTTAGTGGAAAACAGGCAAAGGAAAGAAAAATAAAGGCAATCTTCAAAAATTGTGCAAAGAAAAAACAAAACTGGAGCATTGTTCATATATTAGCTTGGCATCTAAGACTATAATTTGACCTTTAAACTGAGATTTCCAGAGAGCTTGATGTCCTCTTAATTATGTCCCTAATGAATCTCAATATGGTTGAGAAAGTAACCCATGTAGGTATTTAGGCACAGATGGTCCTACCTTGTGTTCCTTCTGTGATCCCATCCAGGCCTAATAGGATAGGATCTTCTGATGTCTATGAAGTTTGTCTGGTAGCTTGATTTTCCAGGATAACTGAAAAGAAAGTTGTCTAAAAGAAATTAGCTGTGCCGGATAAATATATTTTTTATTTTAGTACTATGGAGAGTGTTATTTCTTTTCATTAATCATGTAAATTTATTTGAGGAAACCACGAATGTTTTACGAAAAACACATAAGCATAAATAGCATGATTAAATCATAGAATCATTTTGGTTGGAAAGGACCTTTTAAGATCATCAAGTGCAATCATCAATCTAGCACTACAAAGGCCACCACTAAACCATGTCCCTAAGCACCACATCTACATGCCTTTTAAAGACCTCCAGGCATGGTGACTTCTACCACTTCCCTGGGCAGCCTGTTCCAATGTTTAATAACGCTTTTGGTGAAGAAATTTTTTTTAATAGCCAGTCTAAGCCTCCATGGCATGACTTGATGTCATTTCCTCTCGTCCTATCATTTGTAACTTGGGAGAACAGGCTAACACCCGCCTTGCTAAAACCTCCTTTCAGGTAATTGTAGAGAGTGATAAGGTCTCCCCTCAGCCTCCTTTACTCCAGACTAAACAACCCCAGTTCCCTCAGCTGCTCCTCATAAGATTTGTTCTCCAGACCCTTCACCAGCCTTGTTCCCCTCCTTTTGACTCACTCCAGCACCTCATTTTGGTTTTTTTTTTGTATGGAGGGACCCAAAACTGAACACAGTATTCGAGGTATGGCCTCTCCAGTGCCCAGTATAAGGAAGGGGCGATCACTTCCCTAGTCCTGCTGGCCACACGATTTCTGATACAAGCCAGAATGCTGTTGTCCTTCTTGGCCATCTGGGCACACTGTTGGCTCATATTCAGCTGGCTATCAATCAACATCTCCAGGTCCTTTTCTGACAGGCAGCTTTCCAACCACTCTTCCCCAAGACTCTGCCGTTTGTGGTTGTTGTGACCCAAGTGCAGGACCCGGCCCTTAGCTATGTTGAACTTCATACAATTGGCGTCGGCCCATTGATCCAGCCTGTCCAGATCCCCCTGCAGAGCCTTCCTAACCTCAAGCAGAACAACACTCCTGCCCAACTTGGTGTCATCTGCAAATGTAGTGAGGGTACACTCGATTCCCTCATCCAGATTAGTGATAAAGTTATTAAAGAGAACTGGCCCAAATACTGAGCCCTGAGGAACACCACTTGTGACCAACTGCCAGCTGGATTTAACTCCATTTACCACAAGCCTTTGGGCTCGATGATCCAGCCAGTTTTTTTTTTTAATCCAGCAAAGTGTACACCTGTCCAAGCCATGAACAGACAGTTTCTCCAGGAGAATGCTCTGGGAGACGGTGCCAGAGGCTTTGCCAAAGTGTAGCTAGACAACATCCACAGCCTTTCCCTCATCCAGTAAGCAGGTCACTTTTTCATAGAAGGAGATCATGTTAGTAAAGGAGGACCCATGCTGACTGGGCCTGATAGCCTGCTTGTCCTGTACATATTGTGTGATGGCACTCAAGATCTGCTCCATAATCTTCCCCAGTATTGACGTCAGACTGACATGCCTGTAGTACCCTGGATCCTCTTTCTGACCCTTCTTGTGGCTGGGTGTCACATTTGCTAACTTCCAGTCTACAGGGACCTCACTGGTGTCAGGTTCCAAATTAAGCTCATCGGCAGTTGCCGGGCCCTTGGAGTAACCCCAAGTAAATTAAATGCAGTCAGTCCCACGTGGGACCTGCCTAATCCAATGCAGTCAGTCCCACGTGGGACCCGCCTATACCAATTCAGTCGATCCACATGGGACCCACCTAATTCAATGCAGTCAGTCCCACAAGGGACCCGCCTATACCAATGCGGTCAGTCCACGTGAGACCCGCCTAATCCAATGTAGTCCGTCCATGTGGGACCCGCCTAATAGATCACCCAGTATGATCACCTGCCTGCAGGTAAAGCACTCCCAAAATCCTGACCAAAAATAAAATAGATTTGTGATCCTTGAGTTCGGACAAAGAACAACTGAGGCACGGTATCAATAAACTTAACCTTGACTTTATTAAGTCCAACAATGAGGCAATTTAGTGAGCAAGGAAGGGAGAGAGAGAGACAGAGAGGTAAGTAAAAGGAAGAGAGGAATCACAGAATCACAGAATGTTAGGGATTGGAAAGGACCTCGAAAGATCATCTAGTCCAATCCCCCTGCCGGAGCAGGATTGCCTAGACCATATCACACAGGAACACGTCCAGGCGGGTTTTGAATGTCTCCAGAGAAGGAGACTCCGCAACCTCTCTGGGCAGCCTGTTCCAGTGTTCAGTCACCCTCACCGTAAAGAAGTTTTTCCTCATATTTAAGTGGAACCTCCTGTGTTCCAACTTGCACCCATTGCCCCTTGTCCTGTCAAGGGATGTCACTGAGAAGAGCCTGGCTCCATCCTCATGACACTTGCCCTTTACATATTTATAAACATTAATGAGGTCACCCCTCAGTCTCCTCTTCTCTAAGCTAAAGAGACCCAGCTCCCTCAGCCTCTCCTCATAAGGGAGATGTTCCACTCCCTTAATCATCTTCGTGGCTCTGCGCTGGACTCTCTCTAGCAGTTCCCTGTCCTTCTTGAACTGAGGGGCCCAGAACTGGACACAATATTCCAGATGCGGCCTCACCAGGGCAGAGTAGAGGGGGAGGAGAACCTCTCTTGACCTGCTAACCACACCCCTTCTAATACACCCCAGGATGCCATTGGCCTTCTTGGCCACAAGGGCACACTGCTGGCTCATGGTCATCCTGTTGTCCACTAGGACCCCCAGGTCCCTTTCCCCTATGCTGGTCTCCAACAGGTAAAAGAGATCAGTTGAGAGGGAAAGGATAGTCACCATCCTGGATCCCGCGGCATCCCGTGGGTCCTCTGTTGACTCTCGGCAGTTGGGGGTGGGCGCATGCATGGTGGGGCAAAACGGCCTCTTTTATAGAGAATTTTTGGAGAGCCATGCTGACGTCGAGCCGCCAGTCACAGTTTGCACCACTCAGTCCCGAGGGCGTGACAGGTCCGGTTCCCACGCCGTAGGATTGGCCCATTGCCAGGCTGTTGCCCGATATCCCGGATGGTTCTCTCTGGAGGCGGTGGAGGGCTGCAGGGTGGGGACGTCACTCACCCTTAGTCGGCGGCTAACTTCTTGCCTCAGAAAATGTTGTCAAGGTGTCCTGGTTTGGCTCAAACCAGGCCAAATAGTCTTAGAGAACCCAAGGTCACTGCTTACGAGTAAAGAGCCGAAGGGGGTTGTACCTGCAGGGAGTAGTGGACAGGGCAGGTGACCCAGGATTGACCAGCAAGGTATTCCATCCCATACATGTCATTCTCACTTTCCTGTTTATCACTAACCCACTGCCTCCTGGAGGTGGGGCCCAGGAGGGAGGGGCCCTCCTGTCTCCCACTGATTGGTACCAGCTTTGCCAAATCTCCAGTTAAAAGCCTGCAGGTGTGATGGCAGTGGAGCTATTGCATTTTGCCCTCTGCCCGTGCTGGGTGGAGCTGCTGCATTTTCCCCTCTGCCCATGCATGGGGAGCAATTCTGCCTGAGGAGGATTTCCAAGCTCTTGATCTTGGTTTTGTACATATTTGTATATATTTGGTTATTTCTATTATTATTGTTATTATATTCTTTTTCATTATTATAGTTTATTAAAACTGTTTTAACTTTCCAACCCATAAGTCTCTCTCCCTTTTCCCTTTCCCTTTCCCTTAGGTGGGGGGGAGAGGGTTAACAGAGAGCATCTGCCACCTGGTTAATAGCTGGCCCAGCTTTAAACCGTGACAGATTTATTGGCGCCCAACGTGGGGCTCGAAAGAAGCTCCAACAGGTTGCTCTGATAAGTTGAATCCTGGCTCTGGTGGGAGGAGACCCGGAGAGCTCAGCTGAGAGAATATCAGATTTCTTCCCTTGAGATTTACGAGGGGTTGGAAAGTTAAAACAGATAGTGAAGATGGTGATGTCATTTTTGAATGCTGTGTTATCTCATCTTTTTATGGAGTTTCTTTCACAATTGAGTATTGCAATGATGCCTTACCTGCCGTGGGCACTGTGTTATTGCTTGCTTCTTATGAATGTTTACATGCAGTTTAGCAGTGGGCGCTGGTCGAAATGTATTGTTTTGGTATGGGGTTTGATACTGATTTATGCTGTGATAAACTGGGCAGTTAATATTCCGATCTCTTATCTCTATGACACAATGATGGGCAGCTTTAATCGCGAATCAGTAGCAGCAACTTCATCTGCACGCTCCAGGTGTCCTTTAGCTGATTCTGTTAATGATCAAACTTCCAGTTTTACTTCGGGAAATAGCACCTTCTCCTTTTCTGCCAAGCTGATACCACCAGATTTTGCGAAATTAGGATGGTGCTGTCTAGGTGGCATGTTTTTATTTTTGTTTGTCCTGAATGTGTTTCTGATGTGGGATAAGATTAAATATCGGTGCAGGGACAGTTGTAGGTGTTATGCAGCCACCTCAGATCCTACAGTGTGTACTGCCACTACAGCCACTAAACCCACTAACACCTTGGCAGCCTGTACCACAGCTGCTACACCCCCCAAGATGGCCACCGCAGCTACTCAGACTCTCAGCACTCCCAAGACAGCCACTGCATCTACTCAGACTCCAGCATCTATCGAATCTGTACCAATTGCTCCTGTAACCAGGAAGAAATACCAAAAGAAATCAGCTCGTGAAGTGAAGGATGATGACTCAGAGCCTTCTAAGGCAGAGCCATCATATGACCCAGGTGAGGGCCCTTCTCAGGCAGAGTTAGGGCCTGACACAGATGGGGGTTCCCTTGATCGTCCTTTTAAAGCAGACCCATCACAGAAGAAAGGTCCTTCTAAAGCAGAACTATCACAAGAGGAGGACTCGGACGTAGAGATAACCTACCACTCCTTATCCCTGAAGGACCTGAGAAATATAAGGAAAGACTTCAGCCGTTATGACAGTGAACCTATTATTACCTGGCTGCTCCGATGCTGGGATAATGGGGCAGACAGCATGCAATTAGATGGCAGAGAAGCCAGACAGTTGGGATCCCTGTCCAGAGATGGTGGTATTGATAAGGCGCTCGCAAGAAAGTCAAACACTGTCAGTCTCTGGAGGCGACTCTTGTCAGCTGTAAAGAGCAGGTATCCCTATAAAGATGATGTTATGAGTCACCTAAGCAAATGGACCACTATAGAAAAAGGTATTAACTACCTTAGAGAACTGGCTGTGCAAGAGATCATTTATAGACACCCACGGGACATTGTAGATCCTGTAGATCCTGATGAAGTGGAATGCAACCGATCCATGTTCCGGAAGGTTGTGAAGAATGCTCCACCGACATATACCCATACATTGTCAATATTAGTATGGGGAGAAGATGATATGGCACATTCTACTGTGGGCGAAATGGCTAACTGTATGCGACAGTATGAAGATAGTATTTCTTCCCCACTGCAGGCACGCATCTCGGCTGTGGAAAAACTGACTAAGGAGAACAAGGACTCATTTAAACAACTGTCAGACAAACTGTCCATGATCGAGAATAAACTTGACTCTCTACCTACACAGGCGCGCGTTGCAGCTGTTAGGAGAAAACGCTCTCCTACAGGACCAGCTCAAAGGAAACAGAACACATCACGAGGTATCCTGTGGTTTGCCCTGCGTGGTTACGGGGAGGACATGAGCAGATGGCATGGACAACCTACCAGTACCCTACAGGCACGAATACGTGAGTTGCAAGCTAAAAGAAATACCAGAGAGAATTTTTCTAGGAGGATGGCTGCTCCAGTTACCAGTGAGCAGGACCCCAGTCAGGGGAGATGGGCCTCAAATCACTTTTTCCCAAGTGTGAATAGGAGAAATGAAGGTCCAGTCCCTGTGAGCAGCACGAATCCATTTCTTGATTAGGGGGGCCCTGCCTCCAGCCAGGTGGAGGAGAGGGACAACCGGATTTATTGGACTGTGTGGATTCGATGGCCTGGCACATTAAAACCACAAAGGTATCGAGCCTTGGTAGACACTGGTGCACAGTGCACCCTAATGCCATCGGATCATAAAGGGGCAGAATCTATCAGCATTTCAGGAGTAACAGGAGGATCTCAAGTGTTGTCTGTATTGGAGGCCGAAGTGAGCCTAACTAAAAATGAATGGAAAAAGCACCCCATTGTGACTGGCCCAGATGCTCCGTGCATCCTTGGCATAGACTACCTCAAGAGCGGGTATTTCAAGGACCCAAAAGGGTATAGATGGGCCTTTGGTATAGCAGCTGTAGAGACTGAGCACATTAAACAGCTGTCTACCTTGCCTGGCCTCTCAGAAGATCCTTCTGTTGTGGGGTTGCTGAAGGTTGAAGAACAACAGGTGCCAATTGCTACTACCACGGTGCACCGACGACAATATCGCACCAATCGAGACTCCCTGATCCCCATTCATAAACTGATTAGACAATTAGAAAATCAAGGAGTGATTGGCAAGACCCGCTCACCCTTTAATAGTCCTATATGGCCAGTGCGAAAGTCTGATGGAGAATGGAGATTAACTGTGGACTATCGTGGCCTAAATGAAGTTACGCCACCGCTGAGTGCTGCTGTGCCAGACATGCTAGAACTTCAATACGAACTGGAGTCAAAGGCAGCCAAGTGGTACGCCACCATAGACATTGCTAATGCATTTTTCTCTATTCCTTTGGCACCAAAGTGCAGGCCACAGTTTGCTTTTACCTGGAGAGGTATCCAGTACACCTGGAATCGACTGCCCCAGGGGTGGAAACACAGTCCTACTATTTGCCATGGACTGATCCAGACTGCACTAGAAAAGGGTGGAGCTCCAGAACATTTGCAATACATTGATGACATCATTGTGTGGGGTGATACAGCAGCAGAAGTTTTTGACAAAGGGGAGAAAATCATCCAAATTCTTCTGCAAGCTGGTTTTGCCATAAAAAGAGGCAAGGTCAAGGGACCTGCCCGGGAGATCCAGTTTTTAGGGATTAAATGGCAAGATGGGCGTCGCCAGATCCCGATAGAGGTGATCAACAAAATAACAGCTATGTCCCCACCAACTAACAAAAAGGAAACACAAGCCTTCTTAGGCGTTGTGGGTTTCTGGAGAATGCATATTCCAGATTACAGCCAGATTGTACGCCCTCTTTATCAAGTGACCAGAAAGAAGAATGATTTTCAGTGGGGCCCTGAACAACGACAGGCTTTTGAACAGATTAAACAAGAGATTGTGCATGCAGTAGCCCTTGGACCAGTCCGTACGGGACAAGATGTTAAAAATGTGCTCTACACCTCAGCTGGGGACAATGGTCCTACCTGGAGCCTCTGGCAGAAAGTGCCAGGGGAGACTCGAGGTCGACCCCTAGGATTTTGGAGTCGAGGATACAAGGGCTCCGAGGCCAATTACACTCCAACTGAAAAAGAGATACTGGCAGCGTATGAAGGAGTTAGAGCTGCTTCAGAGGTAATTGGTACTGAAGCACAACTTCTCCTAGCACCTCGATTACCAGTACTAGGCTGGATGTTCAAGGGTAAGGTTCCCACTACCCATCATGCAACTGATGCGACGTGGAGTAAATGGATTGCATTAATTACGCAGAGGGCTCGAATAGGAAACCCTAATCGCCCAGGAATCTTAGAAGTGATCATGGACTGGCCAGAAGGCAAAGACTTCGGAATGCCACCAGAAAAGGAGGTGACACGTGCTGAAGAAGCCCCACCATATAATGAACTACCAGAGGATGAGAAGCAGTATGCCCTGTTCACCGATGGATCCTGCCGTCTTGTAGGAAAGCATTGGAAGTGGAAAGCTGCTGTATGGAGTCCCATACGACGAGTCACAGAAGCCACAGAAGGACAAGGTGAATCAAGTCAATTCGCAGAGGTAAAAGCCATCCAGCTGGCTTTAGGCATTGCTGAACAAGAAAAGTGGCCAAGGCTGTATCTTTATACTGACTCATGGATGGTAGCAAATGCCTTGTGGGGGTGGTTAAAGCAGTGGAAGCGAAGCAACTGGCAGCGTAAAGGTAAACCTATTTGGGCTGCTAAATTGTGGCAAGATATTGCTGCTCGGCTAGAGAAACTAGTCGTGAAGGCACGTCATGTAGATGCTCACGTACCTAAAAGTCGGGCAACTGAGGAACATCGAAACAACCAACAAGCGGATCAAGCTGCTAAAGTGTTCCAAATAGATTTGGACTGGGAACACAAAGGTGAACTATTTTTAGCTCGGTGGGCTCATGACACTTCAGGTCATCAAGGAAGAGATGCAACATACAGATGGGCTCGTGACCGAGGGGTGGACTTAACCATGGACTCTATTGCACAGGTTATCCATGATTGTGAAACATGCGCCGCAATTAAGCAAGCCAAACGGTTAAAACCTTTGTGGTATGGGGGGCGGTGGTTGAAATATAAATATGGGGAGGCCTGGCAAATTGACTATATCACACTCCCTCAAACCCGCCAGGGTAAACGTTATGTGCTTACCATGGTGGAGGCGACCACCGGATGGCTGGAAACATACACTGTGCCCCATGCCACTGCCCGGAACACTATTCTGGGCCTCGAAAAGCAAATATTGTGGCGACACGGCACGCCAGAGAGAATTGAGTCGGACAACGGGACTCATTTCAAAAACAGTCTCATAGACAACTGGGCCAAAGAGCATGGCATTGAATGGGTATATCACATCCCCTATCATGCACCAGCCTCTGGGAAAATTGAACGGTATAATGGGCTGTTAAAAACTACCCTGAAAGCAATGGGGGGTGGAACCTTTAAAAACTGGGATAAACATCTGGCACAAGCTACCTGGTTAGTTAACACCAGGGGATCTATCAATCGAGCTGGCCCTGCTCAGTCAGACCTTCTACATACAGTAGAAGGAGATAAAGTCCCTGTGGTGCATGAAAGGAATCTATTGGGAAAAACTGTCTGGATTCTTCCTGTAATGGGCAAAGGTAAACCCATTTGTGGGATTGCTTTTGCTCAGGGACCTGGATGTACTTGGTGGGTGATGTTGCAAGATGGTGAAGTCCGATGTGTCCCTGAAGGTGATCTGATTATGGGTGAGACTACTTAAGCCTGAACTGTATGTTGTTGCTGCATAAGTGTCTTTCAGGTTAAGACAGTGTTGATGAGACCGGAACTAGCTTCATCAAGTGGCGTCCAGTAACCTCCTCGAGTCTGACATCTTTAACCTGCAACCCGTGGGCACGAACCATGACGAAAGAGAGACTGCTAGCCAGAGAGACTGCTGAGAGACTGCTAGCCAGATGGAAACCCACAATCCTGAACCAAATGAACTTGATGGACTTTTCGCATAAAGATGAATCATAGACTAGTGATATGTATATATATATTTGAAAATGAAAAGGTAGTGGTGATCTGAGTATGACATGAATGGTATGGAATAAGGGGTGGAATGTCCTGGTTTGGCTCAAACCAGGCCAAATAGTCTTAGAGAACCCAAGGTCACTGCTTACGAGTAAAGAGCCGAAGGGGGTTGTACCTGCAGGGAGTAGTGGACAGGGCAGGTGACCCAGGATTGACCAGCAAGGTATTCCATCCCATACATGTCATTCTCACTTTCCTGTTTATCACTAACCCACTGCCTCCTGGAGGTGGGGCCCAGGAGGGAGGGGCCCTCCTGTCTCCCACTGATTGGTACCAGCTTTGCCAAATCTCCAGTTAAAAGCCTGCAGGTGTGATGGCAGTGGAGCTTTTGCATTTTGCCCTCTGCCCGTGCTGGGGGGAGTTACTGCCTTTTCCCCTCTGCCTGTACTGGGGGGAGCAATTCTGCCTGAGGAGGATTTCCAAGCTCTTGATCTTGGTTTTGTACATATTTGTATATATTTGGTTATTTCTATTATTATTGTTATTATATTCTTTTTCATTATTATAGTTTATTAAAACTGTTTTAACTTTCCAACCCATAAGTCTCTCTCCCTTTTCCCTTTCCCTTTCCCTTAGGTGGGGGGGAGAGGGTTAACAGAGAGCATCTGCCACCTGGTTAATAGCTGGCCCAGCTTTAAACCGTGACACAAGGTCAGGTAGTTCTGTACCCCAGAAGATGGCGTCTGAGCACATGGGATAGGACGGTTTCTGAGACAATGACGAAAAAAAAAGGGGGGGGGGGGAGTGGCAAGGCGTATCGAGGAACAGATCCCCACACCCGGTTAGCCAGGACTGCAGATGAATAATAGTAAGTGTCTTGGTGAGCACTTCTGCCAGCTCCCTCAGTACTCTTGAGTGGATCCCATCGTGCTCCATAGACTTGTGTGTCTAAGTGTTGTAGCAGGTCGCTAACCATTTCCCCTTGGATTATGGGGACTTCATTCTGGTCCCTGTCCCTGTTTTCCAGGTCACAAGACTGGGTACCCAGAGAACAACTGGTCTTACTACTAAAGACTGAGGCAAAGAATACATTAAGTACCTCAGTGTTTCCTCATCCTTTGTCACTATGTTTCCCCTCACATCCAATAAAGGACAGAGATTCTCCTTGGCCCTCCTTTTGTTGCTAATGTATTTATAAAAACCTTTTTATGGCCTTTTACCGCAGTGGCCAGATTAAGTTCTAGTTGGGCTTTGGCCCTTCTAATTTTCTCCCTGCATAGCCTCATGACATCTTTGTAGCCCTCTTGAGTAGCTGCCTCTTCTTCCAATGGTCATAAACTCTCCTTTTTTCCTGAGTTCCAGCCAAAGCTCTCTGTTCAGCCAGGCTGCTCTTCTTCCCTGCCAGCTCATCTTTCAGCACACGGGGACGACCTGCACTTTTATTTCTTTTTTGAAGAATCTCTAGCCTTCCTGGACTCTTTTGCCCTTCAGGACTGCCTCCCAATGGACTCTGTCAACCAGACCTCTAAACAGACTGAAGTCTGCCCTCTGGAAGTAGAAGGTAGCAGTTCTGCTGACCCCCTTCCTTTCTTCTCCAAGAATCAAAAACTCTATCATTTCATGATCACTATGCCCAAGAAGGCCTCCAAACACCACATCACCAAGAAGTCCTTCTCTGTTCTCAAACAAGAGATCCAGTGTGGCGCCTTCCCTAGTTGGCTTACTCACTACCTATATCATGAAGTTATCTTCTGCACACTCCAGGAACCTCTTAGACTCCTTCCTCTCTGCTGTATTGTATATCCAGCAGACATCTGTTAAGTTGTAGTCCTCCACGAGAACAAGGGCTACTGATCATGAGACTTCTCCCAGCTGCTTATAGAATATTTCATCAAATTAAAAGTTTCTGTGTGCTCTATCTGTAAGTTTGTAACCGTAATTGTATAGAATTTAGGAAAAAATACTTTTACTTATATTGCAGTGATGAACAAAAGATGTTTTGCAATATGGAATAGTGCTTTATGAGTAATTCCTTTTAATTTGTCTGGTTCTTTATCATTGTAAGAAACACGTATATATTCTTTAATGTTTCTGGTTTAAGTTGAAGAAGAAAGACGCCCAAGCCAAATTGCCAAAAGTTATTGTCTGATAAGGCTCGGTGCCTTTAACCTTTAGGACAGAGAGCCTTTATCCAAAATGATAACTAGGTGACGCAGTGAAACTGTTGACAAACAAAAGAAAAAAAATCAGTCTGACTAAAAAAAGCCTCTTTGTCCTCAGTTATTCTTTCCCTTACACAGTTTTTCAGAAATTGTCATTTCATGCGCAGATCAGTCAGCATACATCACTGTGTACTTTTAGTCCAAATTTGTGGAAAAAGCTACAAAAAGGAAAAGAAAAACAGCTTTCAATACTACTTTATGTGTCATGAGAAAACAAAAACAAAAGTGAAAATGCAGAAGTCCAGGGTTTTTTCCCCTTTTGGAAGTACCTTGAAGAGATAATAATTGCAAACAGCAGCAAACATACATCATTTTTACAGAGAGAAGAAGGTGCTGAGCTGCTCCATAACAGTAACCAAAACTAGCTTTGCAATGGCATGTAAATAACTATCCATAAAGACAAGACAGCCTAGTGACAGCCACCACTATATGTCTGGACATTTGACAGGAAAAAAGAAATCATATCTAAACCTTTATCTACAAGCAAGTATGAAAGGAAAGAGTGTGTTCCTCAGCACAGCACAGTCAGGCTCTAATCAGAGAATATTAATAGAAGTTATGATAGTTGAGTTAACCTCATTTCAAACCTAGGTCTTTGGTTTCAGAAACAGACAAAGCACTCTGTGTGATGATGTTTAAAAAAAACCACACACACACACAAACACCAAACACCTCTTGCTGGTAGATGGACTAACTTAAGTTGGAAACACAGGATTTTCCTCTTGCTTCAGAATTCATAAAAATTCAAAGGCCTAAACATATCCAGACTCCTGTCCAGCAGGGTATCTGCTCCATGTTGGAGCCCTTTAGAACAGGCCTTGTTTTCTCTCCTTACCATTTCAGACTGATGGGGAATTACACACATATTTGCAAAAGGCACTTGAATAATTGTGTCTGCTTGCTCTTCCCTTCCTGACTTATTTCAGGTTTTTTCACTTTTTCCAGTATTCTGAGCCTTGTGTTGTGGTAAGTTGACCTTGGGTGGTTGCCACATGCCCACGAAGCTGCTCTATCAGTCCTCCTTCATCAACAGGACAGGTGGAGAAAATATGACGAGCTTTTCAGTTGAGAAAAGGACAGGGAGGTCACGTACCAATTATCATCATGGGAAAAACTGACTCGATCTGGGGAAATTAATTTAATTTAATGTCAAATAAACAGAGTAGGATAATGAGAAACAAGAATAAATCTTTCTCCCACCCTTCCCTTCTTCCCAGGCTCAACTTCACTCCTGACTCAACCTCCTCGCCCAAAGCGGTGCAGGCGGATGGGGAATGGGGGGGTTACTTCATAACACTGTCTCTGCTGTACCTTCTTCCTCACTCTCTTCTCCTGCCCTAGTGTGGGGTCCTTCCCACAGGGTACAGTCATAGAATCATAGAATCATAGAATGTTAGGGGTTGGAAGGGACCTCTGGAGATCATCGAGTCCAACCCCCCTGCCAGAGCAGGACCAATCTAGGGCAAATTACACAGGAACGCATCCAGACGGGTCTTGAAAGTCTCCAGAGAAGGAGACTCCACAACCTCTCTGGGAAGCTTGTTCCAGTGCTCTGTAACCCTTACGGTAAAGAAGTACTTCCTCATGTTGAGGTTGAACTTCCTGTCCTCTAGCTTGCATCCGTTGCCCCTTGTCCTATTGCAGAGCACAAGTGAAAAGAGGTTACACCTTTCCTCTTGACACCCAGCCCTCATATAATTTATACACATTAATCAGATCCCCTCTCAGTCTTCTCTTCTCCAGACTAAAAAGCCCCAGGTGTCTCAACCTTTCCTCATAAGGCAGGTGTTCCAGTCCCTAATCATCCTCATAGCCCTCCATTGGACTTTCTCCAGTAGATCTCTGTCCCTCTTGAACTGCGGAGCCCAGAACTGAACACAATACTCCAGGTGAGGTATCACCAGGGTAGAGGGGGAGGAGGACCTCCATTGATCTGCTGGATACACTCTTCTTAATGCACCCCAGGATCCCATTGGCCTTCTTGGCCCCAAGGACGCATTGCTGTCCCATGGATAACTTGTTGTCCACCAGGACTCCAAGGTCCTTCTCCACGGAGCTGCTCTCTAGCAGATCGCCTCCTAACCTGTACTGGTGCATTTTATTACTCCTTCCCAGGTGCAGGACTCTGCACTTATTCTTGTTGAACCTCATTAGGTTCCTCTTTGCCCAGCTCTCCAGTCCAAATCACGCTGAATGGCCGCACAGCCTTCAGGTGTATCAGCCAAACCTCCCAGCTTCGTATCATCAGCAAACTTGCTGAGAAGACACTCCGTCCCTTCACCAAGGTCACTGATGAAGATGTTGAACAGGACTGGACCCAGCACTGATCCTTGGGGGACTCCACTAGTCACAGGTCTCCAGCTAGACTTGGCACCATTGATTACCACTCTTTGGGCTCTGTTGTGTAGCCAGTTCTTAATCCATCTCACTGTCTGTTCTTCTACCTCGCACTTCTGAGTTTGCTCATGAGGATGTCATGGGAAACTGTGTCAAACGCCTTGCTAAGGTCAAGGTAGACTACATCCACTGGTCTCCCTGCATCTACCCATTCAGTCACGACATCGTAGAATGCTATTAGGTTAGTCAAGCATGATTTCCCCTTGGTAAATCCATGCTGACTACTCCTGATAACCTTTTTCTCTTCCATGTGCTTAGAGATGACCTCCAGAATGAGCCACTCCATCATTTTTCCAGGGATAGAGGTGAGGCTGACTGGTCTGTAGTTTGCTGGATCTTCCTTCTTGCCTTTTTAGAAGGCTGGAGTGACATTGGCTTTCCTCCAGTCCTCAGGCACCTCTCCTGTTTGCCACAATCTTGCGAAAATGATGGAGGGCGGTAGAGCAACAACATCAGCCACTTCTCTCAACACTCTTGGGTGCATCTCATCGGGGCCCATAAACTTGCGTATATTCAATTTCCGTAACTGATCACTAACCCCGTCTTCACTGACTAGTGGAGAGTCTTCCCTCCTCCAGGCTTCCTCTCCTAAATCCAGGGTCTGGAGATCACAAGGGCTGGTCTTAGGATTAAAGACCGAAGCAAAGAAGGTATTCAGCAACTCTGCCTTCTCTGCATCCTCAGTTATCAGGGCTGCTGCCTCATTCAGCAGAGGGCCCACACTTTCCCTGTTCTTCCTGTTGCTACTGATAAATTTGAAGAAACCCTTTTTGTTCTCTTTTACTTCCTTTGCCAGTTCTAGTTCTAAGAGGGCTTTGGCCTTTCTTGTTGCCTTCCTACACGTCTTGAGAACTTCCCTATAGTTCTCCCAAGTGACAAGACCCTTCTTCCATGAACTGTAAATTTCTTTCTTTCGCGAGATTTCCTTCAGAAGCTCCTTGCTCATCCATGTAGGTCTCATAGCACGTCTACCCGATTTTTTCACTCAAGGGAACGCACCTATCTTGGTCTTGGAGGAAGTGGTATTTAAAAATTGATCAATTTTCTTGGGCTCCTTTGCCTTCCAGAGTCTTAGCCCATGGGATTCCTGCAAGCAGATCTTTGAAGAGTACAAAGTTGGCCCTGCAGAAGTCCAGGGTTGTAATCCTACTTATTGCCCTACTTCTACCTTGTAAAATACTAAACTCCACCATGTCGTGATCACTGTCGCCAAGGCTGTTCCCAGCCTTAATGTCCCCAACTAGTCCTTCTTTATTCGTTAATACAAGGTCCAGCAGTGCACCTCTTCTGGTTGGTTCCTCCACTACCTGCATTAAGAAGTTATCATCGATGCACTGCAAGAGCCTTTTTGACTGAACATGTCTAGCTGTGTGGGCTTCCCAACAAATATGAGGGTGATTAAAGTCACCCATGAGTACCAAGGAGTGTTCTTCCAGTTGTCTGTAGAAGGCCTCATCAACATCTTCTTGGTTTGGTGGTCTATAGTAGACCCCCACAACAGTTTCACTCCCCTTTGCATGTCCCCTAATTCTTACCCACAAGCTTTCAACCTGTTCTACCTCCCCCCCGGATAGAACTCAATACATTTTGGTTGCTCTCGCACATAAAGAGCAACACCACCGCCTTGCCTTGTTGGTCTGTCTTTCCTAAATAGCACATAGCCATCCATGACAACATTCCAGTCATGGGAGCGGTCCCACCATGTTTCAGTGATCGCAACTATATAATAGTCATGCAATCTAAGGCAGATCTCCAGCTCCTCCTGTTTATTTCCCATACTCTGTGCATTGGTATATAAGCACTTCAGAGAGGGAGTTAAGCCACCAGTTTTCACTCTTGCTATCTGACCATTCCTGGCCACTTCCTTGGTTACTAACTTATTAGTGAGCCCTGTGTTATTATTGTCCCATGTACCACCATTATCCACCTCAAGTAGGACAGCAGTCTGAAGATTGTCCTTAGGCTCATCTCCAGTGAGCCTGGTTTTATCCCTTTCCCCCTTCGAGCCTAGTTTAAAGCCCTTTCTACAAGCCCCGCCAACTCCTATGCGAGGATCCTTTTTCCCCTTTGAGACAGATGTACTCCATCTGTCGCCAGCAGACCAGGTGCCATATAAACTTCCCCATGATCAAAGAACCCAAAATTCTGACAGTGGCACTAGTCTCTGAGCCATGTGTTAATCAGGTGTGTTTTCCACCCTCTTTCAGTGTTTTTCCCTACCGCTTGAGGTATTGATGAAAACACCACCTGCGCACCCAAACCTTCAACTAGTTACCCCAGTGCCTTGAAGCCCTTTTTGATTGCCTTTAGATTTCTCTCTACAACCTCATCATTACCAACCTGGATAACTAACAAAGGGTAATAATCAGAAGGCTGCACCAGAGCAGCGAGCTTCGTTTTAACATCTCTAACCCGAGCCCCAGGGAGGCAGCAAACTTCCCTGTGGGATGGGTCTGGTTGACAAATGGGCCCCTCTGTTCCCCTCAGAAGAGGGTCGCCTACTACAATTACCCTCCTTTTCTTCTTAGTTGAAGAAGTCATATGATATGGGGATGAGTGACAAGCCGTGGGCGACTTACTGGGTGGATCCTTATCTCCATCTTCATTCACCTGGCCGTCAAGTCCCAAAGCCCCATACCTATTGTACAACGGTAACTAAGAAGGTGAGGGGGGCCGAGAAGGTTTTCTCTTGCCTCTCCGAGGAGCGACCTCTCTCCATTCCCCCTTGTCCCTTATGTCCCCACCTTTGGCATGGTGACAGGAGGGAAGGGGGTTCTCCACTCCTTGTAGAGTCTCTTCCTGCTGGCTTTGTCTCAGAGTGTGGCTCCACCAATCTATCTTGCTTTCACACTCTCTGATCCTTCTCAATCTTTCTACCTCCTCTCTCAGTTCAACCACCTGCCTGAGCAGGTCACTTACTTGATCTCACCGCACACAAGCAGTGTCTCTGACTCCCTCTAGTTCAAGTGCCAGGCTCAGGCACTCGCCACAGCCAGAGACCTGCACAACTGCGTGTTTGTGCAGGAGTTCGGTCTGAATTCCCACATGCTTCCTCATTGTGGCTCTTGGCTGTGTTGTGACCATGTTCTTCTCTCTGGCCAGGAGGGAACCAACCATTGTCTGCTGCTTCCCACACGCCCTGCTCACATGTCCCTGCAGGCTGCTGTTCCTCCTCTCCCCTGACCCACGCTGGCCGATCTCTTAGAGCGATCCAACTCACCTTGTGCATTGGCAGAGACTCAGCACCCTGCCCAACGAGCTGCTGTAACTGCCCAACGAGCTGCAAACGGCTGTGGCCCCACCCTCCCCGGGGCACATACAATCACTGTTTGCTCGCCCTGTACCATAGGGGCAGCAACTAGAAGCTCCTGGAAGCTTCTTATCACCTGATCAACGGTGGGTGGGGCTGGCTCTGCCCGGGCTATCTCACCAGCCCGCCCACCAACAGACAGCCCCCAGCAAAGGCAAAGGGCTTTTCCCGGCTTCGAAAAAGCCCCGAAAAGAGCTTTTCGTCAGCCCTTTTTGCTGCCGATCCCTTCCCCAGTGCAGTCTTACCTGCCCTGAAGCTGGTCTCCATGGCGATGACCACTTGGCACGGTCATTCAGTCCTTCATGAACTTCTCCAATGTGGGTCCTTCCCATGGGCTGCAGTTCTTCAAGAACTGCTCTAGCGGGGGTCCTTTCCATAGGGTGCAGTACTTCAGGAACTAATGTCTCTAGTGTGGGCCTCCCACAGGGTCACAAGTCCTGCCAGAAAACCTGCTCCAGCATGGGCTCCTCTCCACGGGGTGCAGTTCCTGCCAGGAGCCTGCTCCAGTGAGAGGTCACCACAGGGCAACAGCTTCCTTCAAGGCACATCCAGCTGCTCTGGGATGGGGTCCTCCATGGGATGCAGTGTGAATATCTGCTCCACTGTGGACCTCCATGAGCTGTAGGGCGGATAACCTGCTTATCCATGGTCTTCACCAGGGGCTGTAGGGGAATTGCTGTGCTGGCACCTGAATCACCTCCTCCCCCTCCTTCTTCACTGATCTTGATGACTGCAGAGTTGTTTCTCTCACATATTCTGACTTCCCTCTCCTAGCTGATGTTGCACAGCAGTTTTTACCATTTCTTAAATATGTTATCACACAGGTACTACCAATGTCTCTGATGGGCTCAGCTTTGGCCAGCAGTGGGTCCATCTTGGAGCTGGCTGGAACTGGCTCTATCTGACATGGGGGGGTGGGGGTGGGGGAGCACAGCTTCTAGAGTCTTCACACAGAAGTCACCCTTGCAGCCCCCTCCTGCTACCAAAACCTTGCCACATAAATCCAATAAATGTATAGGCTGCAAAGTCCATGGAGGATTCTCGGTGTCTCCTCTTCTGTGCAGACATGAGGTCTATAATTCCCCAAAGTCAAAATTGCCATGAGGCACAGCGCAAAATCCTGATCCTGAATGCATAACCCTTTGCTCCTTATCAGGCTAGAGAAGTGCAGCTAGCCCCCGAACATACAGAATGTATTGTATGCTGTGTAGCATCAATGTCTACATGTAGAGTCATACATCTGGGATCCAGGCATTCCCATGAGGTGTTAAACATTCTGAGTTGTTTCATATTTCTCTTATACGTAACCTATCTTTCTTCAACATCTCCTGCTCCATGTCCATGTTATTTTTTTGGTGGGTATTTTTTTTCATGGATTGTTCTTGCTAATTATTCTCTTCTTAACATTTCCTTTCCTGTATTCTACCTACCCAGGCATGAGCTCAAACACAGGATCAGTTTTATATTAAAACCTTAGAATTTATTGCTCATTAAATATATCTATATTTTGCAATATATGAGCATTAGCTATACACTTCTGCTGGAATTTAGGCATCTTACAGGATCTGTACCGAAATACTGAACTTGCTCTAGGAGACCTCAAAACTTTGGTTTATTCTCTCCTAAGTCAGCATTATAATTTTGAACTTTGCATCATTCAAAATGAACTGATATTTCAAAACAATCTGTTTTGTCAGTTAAAAAAGCAAGCAACAAACTGCAATTTGAAAATGTCAGAATTCTGAATTTCTCAAGACTTAGGCTTTGAGCTTATTTTGACTCAAAATTGATATTATGCAAACTAACCTTTCATTGGGGAGAAAATTAGTGTTTTCATGTGCCTGTGTTTTGCAATGGAAAACCATATTTTTGAGATATACTCTTCCAGCTGATTCATCTGACTAAAATGCAAGTATTTCTACAAACTTCAGATGAACACAGTTGCTTTTCTGAGAGGACACTAGGATAAATGGCTGCAGGGAGACCGTCATATATTGATATGCGGATTTTAACGAAGTCATGGAAGACATTTCTACATAATTCACATCTCAAAAATCAATTCCTGTAATAATACTCCCAGGTGGACTGGAAAATAGCTGATTGATTGTAACACTGAGGTAAGATAAAGAAATTCCTATGCATCCTTTGGTCAGGCACTCTCTGGTGAGATTTTTGCAGGTGTCCATTCAGACATCCAGTCTTGTTTAAGTTCTGTTATTTATTCACTGCTTTCTTTTATAATATATGTAGAATTCATGGGACTGACCATGCTGGATGAAGCATGGTTGCAAAAAAAAAAAAAGAGAGAACAGAAAACCAATGCAAAGGTAATTAAGCAATCAAAGGAAACATCAGCAAAAACTGAAGGGAAGGTATATACTTGTATTTGTGAAAATAAACAAGCTGTGGCAGGTACATTCTGGCTGACACAATTTCTGGATGAAATGGCCAGTTTCTGGAAAGAAATGGGGCTGTGGAATATTCTTCATATTGTGCATGAACCCTTCAGGGTTTACAGAGCTGAGATTTGGCTTCAGCTTACCAAATCAAAAGGTAAGTTAAATTTCTTGTCATAAATATGTAACATATTCCTCTGGGGGACAGTTTAGCTCCTCAGTGGACTAAACTGTCCTCAAGAGACAGTTGTCTCTCTCCAGCACCTATATAAAGAGGTTAGTGTGACTGAGCTCCCATTCGAGAACCTTTGGGATGTATCTAAAATTCACTGGGCCAAGTATGGCCCTTCAGTTTTTGTACTACTATGACTGATTTATTGTATTACAGAACCAAAGATGGTTGCAGAGGCCACACTACAGCTCTTTGCTAAAAAATATATATTGCAAAGTTATAGCAAACATAGGAAGCTTTTAGTAGTATGATACCATACATTGATGTTTAACACAGTCACACACTAAATCAACTCACTAGCCAGAAGTTGCTTTCTGCGTAGATGATGTCTGGTGCCTTGATGGTCAAGTGTCTCTTTTCTAGCAGAGATTTTTATGGGCCAGAGAGCTTGACATACTTGACTTGTTTCCCTCAATGGTCCTGGGTGCTTCAGTTTCCATGCCAATCACCAGGCATAAGCTTGATGTTTTTATGGAGAGATGAGCGTTAATCGCTGGTATAGGCATTATTTTGAATGTACGTGACAAGGACCTGCAGTAGTTACAGTAATGTTGTTATTGACAGTATTGACCGACATGGCAGTGTTCTAAAATCAAATTCAAAGCAATTCATCTCCAAACCTGCCTCTTCCCAGGCACCTTGACTGCCAGCATTAGACAAAAACCTCAATTTCTGTTCTTTTCTGCACAATGCAGGCACAGTCATCATGGGCCCTGTGGCTACTGGTTGTGTTTAGGTCAACATTCACAAGCTGTGGCATCACACAGCATACAGAGACTAATAAATTCAGAGCACCAAAGTACATGGGTGATGTATACACTATATACTATATATGTATACACTATATACAATATACAGAGAAAGCCTCAGTCTTGCCCCAAAGTGCTTCCACTTGGAAAGGCAAAACATATCAGCAAGGTGGAGAATAATCAGCACTTTGAAGTGGTTCAATACGTAAGTGGCAAAAATCTGTAGGATTTAAGGAATCAATCATCAACAAGAAGAAACACTCATGCATTTCCTCTTAGGTAGCCATTGTCACTAGTAGTGTATGGTACATAGTAGGTGCAGAAGTGGCTGCTGTGTAATTTGCCCTTGGTTTGGACAAGTTTCTGTAACAGTTGTAACATGAGCTATGAGTCTGTTCTCAACTGGAAACTACAGGATCATTGGATGTGTATTTGGCAACTTGCACAGTGGATTAATTTTTCTAACCCAGCTTTCTTAGTTGTAAGTAGTGCTGCAGATAGCTTTTGAGAAAGACATAGTTATGATGTGAGATACTTGAAAAAGGTGGCTGAGAACACAGACCTTGAAATTAAAAAAAACCAAACAAAACAACCAATAAACTCCAGGCCATCCCAGATGTAAGGTATACTTCATAGACCTTGTTATGAACAATGAAACACACAGTCCAGCTAACAAAAAGCATAAGAAAACATTCCTCGTATCATTTTGTCCCACAGGAAAAGAGAGAGCGTGAGAGAGAACAAACAGCATAAATATGTAGGGTAGAAAGAACCTCTGAAGGCTTAGTACTTTCCTGCTCTGTGCCTGGGTCAACACATATCACTCTTTTTCTGTTGTGGGTCTTATCCAATATCCTGTTTCCTTTCCATAGCCCAAGACACTGCAAAGGTGAGCAATACGTTTAAATTACTTGTAGATTTGCATTTATTGCTGCTACTCTCCTACAGTACCTTGAATCTGGAAAGAGTGTGACTATTCTGACCACATTTTTGCTGTGGTAGGAAACTTTGGTCCGAGCCAGCCCTGCTGAAATCCCATCTAAAAATGGACCCAAGTTGGTAATCTACATGGTTTAGGTCACAGTGTAAATGTTCATGAGATGAACGTCACCCTCATGCTTAAGTATCTGATCAGAGCTATCTGTTTTCTTAAAACTACTTCACCTTCTCTGTGCCTGCTTCATTGATGCTCTCTCACAATCAAGTAACAGGTCTCTGCCCTCTAGTCATGTTAGTTGCCTTCGCACAACCAAATTCCTGCCGGTTTTTGAGGAGAAGGAACACGCCTCCACACAATCCAATGTGAATCAAAGTGAAGACGTTTATTAAGCATAAGCTGTCCCTTTTATACATTTTGTACTTTCCCTGGCTGTAAGCATGTGCATTGCTACTGGTTAATATTACTAAACATACTCTTCTTTGATGTGTTGGTTGGTCACTGCTCTGCCACTGGTCTTTTCTTAATTGGCTCCATCAGTTCTTGTTTCTTCTCCTCCGTGTTCGGCTCCCACCGGCTACTCCCTCAATTCTTGTTTGCTCAGCCACTGTTTTTCCTCATCTCTCCAAGGTCGGCTTGTTGACACTAGCTACATGAATCTTGTCACGCAGCTAGGCCCTCACTCCATACTCTCATACTTCTGGCTCATTACATGACCATTCTCCTCCAAAAACCCCTCTACAGGTTTTTATGCTCACTGATGCTGGGAACTCATTTTGCATGGTACGGGTTTTATCCTTGCATTTGTTGCTGTATCCATCCTCAGAAGTGTACGATCTCTGCTTTCTGTATGCTTCCTATTTGATGTTCAAGTCATTGAAGTTTTCCATTGCCGCTCTAAAGTTTATTAACATTTCTCTCTTTCTTATGTGTTGAGGAACTTGCCTTTGTGTCTTTTACTACAGTGCCCGCTCACCTATGCTCTTTTTTTCCCTGTGAGACCTTAGTTACCAGTTCCTTGTGTATGAAATCTGATTTTTGCCAAGTTTGTTGTCTTATCTTTCTCTGCTCAGATTTCTGAACTTCATCACTTTGCAATCACTGTTGTCAAATTGCCTCTTCCTTTCAGGTTCTCACCTGTCCCTCAGGTCACTACACAAAGAAACTGTATTAGGAACGCACCAATTGAAAAACATTGCTCTGTAACCTGCTGTATTCTTTTCCTAGCAATTGTCTCTGGACTTCACGATATATGTAGTCTTAATGCACTTATAAAAAACTCATGTATACCAGGGTGAAAGGGATTGCATATGAATTTACACAGAGAAAAAAAAAAGCAGCAAAGCACTCAGTGCCCAGCAATTCTCTTACCAATGGGAAGATACCTTCATCTGTGCTTGTAAGGATACCAGACTTTCTCACGCCAGCACCACGTAAAGGAGTCCCCAGCCTCAGGACTAATGGCCAAAGGCATAACAGCTGTACATGAGAAATGGGACTTGGTTTTTACATAGCCTGTTAGGAGGTGGGCTACCAGTTTATTTCACCTGGACATTTTATATTCTAAAATAATTACAAGGGATGGCTAATATGACAGGTACACAAACAGAAGGCAAGCCTCCTGAAGGAAAAAAAAAAGACAGCTATGGGGCTTATGATGCTTTTGACCTATTACCTGTAATTTTCCAGCTCATCAATTAGGATACCCCCTTACTTCTTCCATGTGTGGAAAAAAAAAAAAACAAACCACCACCTCAAACTGAGAGGGAGTTGAGACCCCAGGGAGATGCTAATGGGCCCTGAGAAACATGACAAAATGACAAAA